>NC_134953.1:73030245-73334932 GCF_965638725.1 Aptenodytes patagonicus | reverse complement strand
GTGTTTATTTTTCTGAATAACTCTGTACAGTACATGAGCTTTCTCACTTACCTGCTCGTCACCTTTTTAAATTTACTGAACGCTAGAGATGCCTGCACAGACCCCTTTGGAACTCTAATTTTTGTCTCTTTGGGACTTTCATATGATATACTTTCATACCCTCTCCTCGCCCTTCTTTAACACTTTGCCCTTCCCCATCTATAATCGGTCATTAATAAATCCGCTGACATCTTAGTTTAAGAGCTTTTGGTAGGAAACACTGTGAAAAGCTTTTTGGAAATCCAATTATGCTGTCTTGCCCAGGTATGTTGGCTCATTCCTTCTTCCAGAGCACTGTGGCCGACTTGTTAGTGTTCCTTCCTTCCACAGAAGGTATGCTGACATTTCACCAGTCCTATTTGTTTGCAATTACCAAGTCTGTTCTCTGACACTTCTGGTTTGCTCAATAGAAACCTAGAATTTACAGGAGAACCATTCCTTCAGTCACCTGGCAATCTTTAAAGAAATTAGTTACAGTTACCATCTTCCATTCCATGCCTGATTTAACTTACAGGTTATATGCTGCTGAAACTTTTGAGTTTCATAATTTCTGAGATCTGGAATACTAGTTCTGGCTCTGCCCAGTAAATATTACCAACTTTACGAACTAGTAAGGTTGTGGTTTGTTTTGTTGTTTGGTTTTTTGGTTTTTTTTTCTTTCTTTTAAAAAGTCGTCTGTTTGCAGAGACAGCCAAGCTCTGAAGTTTGGCTAAAGTTGATCTCAGGAAAAGGAGGGGGAACTGCAGAAGACAGTTCCTGAAGTTTTCCTCTTGGGTATCTGTGACATGGGGAGATTTGGTAGCAGAATGTTCTGCTCCAGCTACATGTAGTAAGTGGTACGTGAATGCAAACAGAGGAATACAATTTTGAAGATTAACAAAAACAGTGCTGTTGTTTAGTGATAGGAAAATGCTAATGTGAAGATCCATAGTGTTAGTGCAAAATGGGGTAGGAATTTGGGAGTCAGATGAAACATTTCCATTTGTTTCAAATTTTTTTTTTTTTTCAGTGATTGCATTAACAGAATTTCAGTCATCTGTGTATGTAAAAGGTAGAGTTGAATCTTGAGGTAGTAGATCAGATTATATTCCTTGTAACCTGAGTGTTTGAGGCAAAGACCATGACAGAACAGTCATTGAACACTGAATTTTATCAGATGTGAGGGTATATTCTTGTGTGGTTATACGTGTTGAGAAGATCAAATAAAGATTTATTTTCTTAAAACTCTTGATTTTTTTTTTTTTGTTTGTTTTTTTAAGTAAAATGGAACAGAGAAATGTAGTTGGGATTTTCTAAGTACGATACGCTCAGAATGAAGTGGGAACTTAATACCTGCAGGCTGGGTGGTTTGACTTATCTTTTCACACTACTTTTGACAATACTGAGAAGTTTAGCTGGAAATTTGACATTACCTAAAGTTCCCATAGAATGTGGATAAGTGGAGGGAATCGCCCACCCCCATTTTGCAGTTAATAGAATAATGATTAAATTGCCGCAATCTTGTAAATGTGGGAGGAAAGATCTGGGATCTGCTTTGATTGCAAGACCCATCATTAAAATTACAATATTAAATAAAGGTCACTAAAACTGTAATAGATTTTTAGAGGAAGGAGTTCTTTCAACTATACAGTTATCACTGGATACGATACGCATATTTTAGTACTAATTGTAAACTGTGTTATTAAAACAGCTGTAGAGAGAGAATAAGTGTCAAAACTCCAGGGAGGAAATGCATGGACTTTCATGGTGATGACATGAATTAAAACAAGTATATGTCTTATGACATTATCAGGGATATATTTGTAAACCTACAATGTCATGACTGGAGTGTACCCTAAATTTACATAGACTGATATGTCTTTGTGTCTATCCAGATAAAAGCCATCTGTGTGGCATCTGTGGATTACTAGACAAATGTAAAAGCTTTAGGCAAATTCACAGCTCCTTTTGGGATATAATTTTAGTAGAAGGACTCATACTGCCCTTTAAGTAAATGCTAACTATGCCCCCCCCCTCCCCCAGTTCTACAAGTTGAAACATGTACATGTCACAACTTGTAGTAGTATTTGAAATATACAGAGAAGGAATGTTTGTTTGACAATTTCTAGTTGATACTGACTTTTTGAACTTTTTTTCCAAGACATTGTGATACTGGGGGCAGGTAGAAACCACCTCTCCAAAAATTGCTTTTCCCTATCCTCTCTACCTTGGAGGGGGGGAAGTTTTCTGGGTTACCGGATACTGCATTTCCCATTTGTGTCACACCCTGTGTAGGTTAGAGATGACCAGATGGTGTAATATGATCACAGCACAGTGCTGTGACAAGCGATTCTCTTCTGATTGTCTGAATGAGTTTTGCAAACCCAGTTACAACTACTCCTTTTCAAGTTTAAGCATGATATTAAGAAATTCTAAGTATGCTGTGTTGTGTAAAGCTTATAATCCTCCTTCTTACTGCTCGTGATCTTTGAGTTGTGATATGGTCTGAACTCAGGCTTACTTAATCAGATATCTATCCTGAATCTTGGCACATTCATTGTCAATCCCTCCCCTGTCCCCCAAAATAGTAATTTTAAGAACGGCTCCTTTTAGCTCTCTGGGTTTGTGAAATGTACTATTTTTTAAGTTTATTCTAAACTTGTTTTTGAAAAGAAAGATGTATTTGTTAATGAATCATGTAGGAGTTTGTGGAACTGTTCCTATAGATTTTTGTCAAAATTCCCCATGTGCCTTTCTAAGAATCAAGTTCTATTATGTTGTTACCATGATGGCTTTTTTAAGTTCTTGGGGTTTTTTGTACTTCACTTGTTCCAACAAGCACTTGGATGCCTTGGTTTGATTACTGGTTCCTTGGTATTAATCAAGCTCTCTGTGATTTTAGTGTAAGCATTTTTTTGTGGGTGTTTGCGGTTTTTTGTTTGGTTTTTAGCTGCAGTGAGATCACTCTGCCATTGTATTCACCTATGTGAAATTGGGCCCCAGAGGCTTGTTTTCTGACGATCCACCTAGGTCTTGTCCACCCCAGGAATTTCTTGCTTGGGACAGGAAGTGACACTACCAATTGGGAGAATTTCATCTGGCAAGCACTGGCTCGTTACAGGCTTTTGGGCAAGTCATCGAACCTGTTGGTGAAGTAACTGCAACAAATCCCCGTGTACAGAGAATGGGCACAGAAGGAAAATCATTAAGTAGTTACAGCAGTTTTGGCTATTCAGTGGTTCTTTTCTCTCCCACCCTTAGTCAGATTTTTGACATTAGTATGAGATGCTGGGAAGCAGCAAAATTTGATCCCCCCCCCCCCCCTTCCTACAGCATGTCTTCCCAACCAGGATTTGGGGGGGGGGGGCAGAAAACCCCACAAAACCTTCTTACTACTTTTGTTTCTTACTACTTTTGTTTGGTTAAAGCGTTTCTGTGTTAGCTAGGGTAGCCTAGGGAGATCCCTAAGGTACTTTTCAATCTTATGTATTATTTTATTATTCTTCCATAATTACGCAAAATACTGCTTCAGTTACATATTTTCCTCCTCTTCGTGAATACGTTCCCTGGTATGTTACAGTGGTTAAAGAGAGCGTTGTAGTGTACTAAAGGTGAAGAGTCCCTTCTGAATACAGTATCTCTAAATTAATTTTGCATCCACACTGTCTTCATCAGGAATGCTCATCTTTAGCTCTTGCATACTTCAGTGAGGCTATTTTGAGCCGTGTTGCTCCAGAGGAACTGCCTAGATGGGGAAGGAAATGTATCTGATGCATCTTAATCACTAGATAGCTTTAGAAGTCATGACTAAGGTCCTGAACTGGCAGTAGAAGCCACGTGGAACTGATGAGATGATCTTAGCATGGGACTGAAGGATTGTAGCATTCCCTTTTGCAGCTGACACGGGATTGTCTTGTTCTGTACATCTGAGTTTAATTCTAAACACAGTATGTAAAGATGATCCAAGTACAAAATGCTGACCAATCTCTGAAATGGTTACTGCTTCAAAGCTACTGCACTTATTTGACACATAACAATTTAAGATACTTTGAGATAGTGGTTTAACAGTTGAAGGAAGTTTGAGTTTGGCGCTTTCCAAATCTTGAAATTGCTGAGGGTGGCTTTTAATCTGATGTATTAATCAGTGTGCAGTGTACTGCAGGTGGCCTTTTCAAGACAAAAGGCTCTAGAGCCTTCAAAGTTGATCTATGTGAGAAGAATATAGTTACATTGTCTGGACTTTATTGTACTGCACATGTGTTCTTGCTTTCTCTGTCTTCACTAGACATCCTTGTGAGCCTGAGTTTGTGTGTTAATTTTCTTTGTGTCCTCTTGGTGGTGTACCTAGAAACAGTGTGTCACTAGAGAGTAGTCTTGATAAAGCACCTGCACTGAATTAATCTGCATGCGGCTTGCAGGGCTAAAATTCAGAGAATCATCGCATTCCCACACCTGGACTAGTCCTGTTTCTGCTTCCAGTCAAATATTTTTTGGGGTGATAGAATAGTATTGTCAGTGTAAAGCTACCTGTGGGTTGTTAATACTGTACTTTGAGGGAATTTGGGTGATAAGATCTCATAATGGGTATGCAGCCTCTTAAAGAATAAAAGCCAGTTTGTTTGAAAGTAATGGCATATCTGAAATGTGAGTAGTATTTTTGTGGCCTTTCCAATAGTCCTTAATGGAATTTGTGTGTCTTGTATTGCAAAAGGTCGTTAAGAAACTCCTTATTACAATGCAGGATTGCGATGGCAGTAATGAGAATATACTTGTAGCTTAATTTGCATTCTTTTCCCCTTATATTTGCAGGTTTCTTTTATCTGATGGATCCAACAGAAACAAAACTAGCATGTAAGAAGTGTGTCCTCTTAATCCTTAGTTTGACTTTGAATTCCATTTTTAAAAGCACAGTTGTTTTGGATGGGTGAAAAAAGGAAAGATTGCCTTGCGGATTTCTGCTATGAAGTCAATTATTGTCTTTAAGTGAAGATTCAGATAGTTCATTTCTGGACATTTTTGGTTTTATGGGGGGAAAAAATTGAAAAATGTGTGTAAATGAATATGGGCAGAAGGAAAACAGAAAAACGCATTTCTTAAACAAGAACAGCCGCTAGACTGTGTTTTCTTACTGCCTTACGTGTACTTTCTGATATGTAATTCAGTAGCTTGTGCAAGCTTTCAACTCATATGAGGAGTAATTGTTTACCCTTTTTATCCAAGTAAATTTATGAACCTGGAGAAATATTAATCCAGCTGGATATTTTATTTTCTAGTGCTGAACATTCTCTAACATGGCTATGCACCAGTGTGATCGTATGATCTCTTTAAAAACTTGGTGTTACTTTAGGCACTGTGTTCTGTGCTTTGATATGTTGATAAGGATTCTTACTGTCTCTGTGTCCTCAAGAGACCTTATGGGTAACAGAGCACGCCTCCCCCTCCTTCTTTTGTCCTCCAAATGATAGCTTTTTTCCACAGTGATAAAAATACAAGGTTTTGGCATCAGAAATTTGGAAGTTGCTTCTCCAGGGTGCATTTATTGGAACATTAGTGGGAGGGAGGAGGGGGTTGGAGGAAAACATCCCTGTGCTCTAAAAGTCTACAGAGTCCATCTAAAACTGACTTGAGATTTTTGTTCCAAAGTGTTAATTGAAAAAAAGGGGGCCTTCCTTCCTGTCGAGTGGAAAGTTTGTTTCCCTGAAGTATCATTGTTCATGTAACAGCTGAGGGGTTGCACTGTCCAAATCTTAAGCATCCAAGCTGGATTTTAAGTTTCCAGCAGTGTGGTGACTCTAATGTTATTATGTGCCTTCTTACTGGGAGGTGGAGGTAGGGTGAGGGGACATCAGTTTGTTCTTTCTTTTGAGCGTGTGACTTTGCTTTGGTTTCCAGAGGGCCAGTGCTGTACTGAGTGGCTGTGCTAATGGGGTAAGGCTTCTCCTATTTGTTTTCTTCAACAATTTTAGAGATTCTGCAGAGAAGCAAGCAACTTGCCAGGGAAAGGCAATATAACTAAACGTATAAGTTAAGTTAAATTTAAATGTTTAAATATTTATTGGAAGTTCCTTTGCCCTCTCTTTGCTAATATATCTTCTCTAGAGCCTTTATTATCCTTCTCTTTAAGTAATAATCCCACTCAGACAGATTTATGTTAAAACTTCACGTAAGTTTATCTTATCTTGCTTCCTGGTTATATGGCAGGAAAAACTTTAATATTTGGCTTGCTGTGTTTTCTTTGATGTACATCAACAGAAACAACTGAGTTATCTACGGCGTGAGTCTATTATTTTCATGTGTGTATGGCATTTTAGCTTTAGTTAATGGTTTACAAGACTTAGTTTAAGTTTAAGGCTAACTAAATAGTATTTGCTGCACTTACTGTGTTCCAAGTGCTGTGTAAAGAAGTAGAACAATTTCATGTGGCTCAAGTCCAATAGTCACTCTCCTATGCCTGCTTTAATCTTCTAGCTGTATTACCTGCTACTGTTAATCTAAAACACTCTTGCTATTTTAGGAGATGCCTACATAACACACATTGCCAGCAATTGTACTAAATACTTCACTGCTGAACCAGTTGCTCAGGTACCCTGCCTGTCTTTGTTGCTATGGGAGATTGGAAGACTCTTACTGTGCCAGTGCTGTCATCAGGTAAACTGGTAATATTTTGAATTTAGTGGCTTTGCTAACTTCACCAGTGATGTTATAGCTGCTAAAGAGAGAGAGATTGGAGTTTTGTGCATGACGTATTTGACTAGTTAAGCAGAATGTTAAATCATATGTAGTACATACAGTGCTTTGTTTTGGATTAAGTCCTTACAGAAATGCTACTGTAAAATACTGTCCTTTCACATATATATAAAAAAAGGTTCTAACACTTTTCAGTCACACTTTTTTTTTTAATCGCACCTTTTAGGATATCTTGCATTTTCAGAAGTTTCTTTACTTGTTCTATATTCTTTTGCCTCATAAATTGGTTACAAATATATTAAAGGAGTAAATATTTTCTTGCCTACTTCTACCTAGTGGTAGAGTAAATTACAGCATACATTTAATATGAATAAGAGTATCATACATTCTATAAGAATTCTCACTAAATGCACAGCTTTTGCACCTGTGGAGAAAAAAAATTAAAAAATTGTGTTGTAGCAAGCCAATTAGGAAGAGAGTTTGAGCACTTTTTTCTTGGCGGACAAGTAAAATTTGAAAGATATAATAACATTTTAAGGTACTGAGTTTTTAAACCTTCAGTGGAAGCTTATTTGTTTTTTTTTATTGTGAATTGTTTAATTTATGTCATTCTAGATGAAACTCTAAGCTCTAGAATTGTAAACTTCTGTAAATAATAATTTGAGTAGTTAAGGATTTGATTTTTTTTTGTATGTGATGTGTCCTAAACTACCAGCCCTGACTTGTTTCTTAATGTTTTTAACTTTTAGATAGCAAAAATATTTTTCAATATACCTCAGAAAAAAAAGTATCTCCTCCAAGCATGAACTCACAAGTGCTACGCTTGCCACTGCCTTCATCCAAAAGCATGCACAGCTTTTTCAGTGCCTTCTGCACAGAAGAGAATATTGAACAGAGTATATCCTATCTCAATAGGGTAAGCCAGATCTTCTTGTTTATTGGAGGTGTGAAGGTGCCGTTAAATCAGTTGTGGTAGTAAAGATTCACTGGATTAAGAAAGCTGCTTTCTCAATGCTCAGAAGCCAAAGTTGGTGGGGAATAGGATTCCCCCCCCCCCTTCATATAGGATTTCACCTGATATTGTTTCTCTCTTACGGAGAATTGTGAGAGATTGATCCAGTTATCTATTCCCCCCCCCGCCTTGTCTTTTACCAGGAATTGACAACATTGGGCTTTCCTTCTATTTATGCGGAGTCCAAAGGAAAAGAATTAAATTTAATATCTATCATAAATTGCATGAATGAATTGCTTGTACTGCAGCACAAGAACCTTCGAGCTCAGGAAGAAGTAGAAATGCAGCATCTGAAACTGGGTAGTGATATGGACCACTTACAGAACTGCTATGCTAAATTAAAGGTAGAAAACAAGATAATTCCACCAATATTATGCAGCACTTATGTTTAACAGATACTGTACATTCTTAACAGTGAGTGCTTTTTTTGTTTTTCTCCCCAGTACTAATCTGCAGTTGTATTTTTATGTGCATTTTGGGGTTTTTTAAGTCTTTTTCCACTTGAAAATTCCTTAAAGTTAATGACATATGAATTCATGAGAGAACTGAAAACTTATTTAGAATTATGGCCTCTTTAATCAAGGAAGAGGGAAGACTGTTCGGATTGGAAGTGTTAATGCATGCTGTGGGTGAAAATGTTAAACGCTTCAGTTCATATCATTCAGTATCACTTAAAAGGATATGCCCAGCTCTCAGAGATACTGGTTACAATTATATTGGGAATTTAAAAGTGTAGGTAGCATTTCTAGTGTGTGTCACAGGGTTATTATCAGTCTTTCTCCATATCTGTAGGTTTTTTCCCATGTATTTTTTTGTTGTTGGATTCCTTGGATAGCCGACTACAAAGTCTCTTTGTAAGAATTGCTCAGAAGCTGTTGGCAAAACTGAAGTTACTAAGCTTCGTTTTATCACAGGATAAATACATGCACAAGGCCAATCACTGTGGAGTAGCTGATACATTGGAAGTTCACAGCCTATGCTACTTCATGGGTACTTGTATGTGCAGTCATATTAGAAGAGTGTTGTCTTTCCCTTGATTCTGTCAAGAAAATAAATTAAAAAAAAAAGATTATTTCAATGCATGATTTGGGGCCTTTTAGGCTTGCTTTTCACTAGGGCTGGCCAGCACTATCTCCTTGACAAATACTGCTGTAGGTTCTCAGAATGATAGTAGTCCTTCTGCTGAGATTGGTCATCCACGTAGAAGCATTTCAATGTGATGTTAAAAATCCTGTGTAACTGCACTCATTTTTATACAAACACTATATGATGCTAGGTTCCAGAACACTCCAGTTACTTTCCTTAGACAAATGACTTTGAGGTGGTGGTGGGGAAACTTATTAGTACTACTTCAATCCCAGGGCATTTAATTTAGCTGTCAGCTTGTAAGGTTTCTCATGTAAATCCTTTCAGATACCATGCAGTGATCCTCTTGACTTTCACTATTGTGTTACCTATATTCTGACGTGGTTTGCTTAGAAGTTCTTGTTGCTTAAATATCTCTACACATTTGTAGCTCACTACACATATGAAGAAAAAGAGCTTGTATGTTGTGTTTGGCTCTGTCATTTACATTGGCAATTTCAGGTTTGTTTGAGTCTCATTTGTGGAAAAAGATTTCTAAAATGTTAGTTTTGCATAATCTGTTATGAGATCATCTGTCTAGCCTTTCTGTGTATATCTGAAATGTCCCGTTTGCTTTGCTATGGTCACAGTCTGCATATCTGTGTTAATTGTTCCCTTGATTAGTTAACAGAAACATTCCAGTAAAACTGTAGTCCCAAATTCATACAGGTTGCTTAGTATCCAACTCACTCTCACAGTATAGATATGCTTACAGGATCCTGATTTAATGAAAAAGTAATAACTGCATAAGATAGTATCTGTTAAATACCAAGCCAAATTTTTGTTTCTTGTGAGCAGGAGTGTTTCTTGTACTGGAGAATCGTACTTCTTGCTCCAGAAAATAGAACTAACTTGTCATTGAGAATGCAAGATCATCCCCAAAACATCAGACATCAAATATATAGGCAAACTTACCTTAAGGGAGGTGGTTTGGCATTTGGTTTGTGTGTTGGGTTTTTTTGTTAATCCTTTGCTATTAATTCTTATTGATACTGAACTATCAACACTTTTTCTAGGAACAGTTGGAATTATCTAAAAGGGAAATAGTTGGACTTCAGGAAAGAGACAGACAACTGCAAAGCAAGAACAGAAATTTGCACCAGTTACTTAAAAATGAAAAGGATGAAGTGAGTTGTCTTGTACATTAACACAAGTCATTACATAGATATTCAATAATACGTTTTTTTGCAAGGAGTCTTGTAATTGTTCACTTTGAATGTTGTTTTTTTGTTGTTGTTGTTGGTAAAGGTTGTCTTTTCACCAAAATGAAATTGGCATGTTACATACAGATAAATAGGTTCTGTAAGGAATAGGTCCGAGTTATAACAATAGTAGAGAGTACTGCAAAAATGCACACGTGCAGTCTTCTGAGGCTTTCTGTACTTTTGAGCATAGCTTTGTCTTAGAATGTTTAAAAATATCAAGAAGTAGGAGGGGGCAACAGGATTCAGTCACTTCCTCAAATGTTTGTGTATAGGAGCTTTTCTTTTTTTGGCTATATTGTAGAGGAGAGCGAAAGACGAAAAAGGAGGGTGTGGGGGGGGAAACCCAGCCCAAAAGCACAGTCTCATTAAACTTGGGAGTCTTGGAAGAACCAAGACCTGAAAACACTTTGACATCCAAGGCACTGCTCTAGTTTGGGATTTGTTTCCACTGTGCTCCTTCCCACCCACTGTACTTCACATGGCTCCTAAGTTTCTGTGAGTGTTCTTTGTGTTCATAAACATATTCATACAGTTAGCAATCACAGTACTATCTGTGAACAGTCTAAAGTTCCAGCTTAAAATATTGAATGTGCTGTATGTTTGTAAGGTTAAAACTGACGATTAAAAAAAAAAAAACCAAACCCAAATAAAAAAACCAAAAACAACCCAGGTATTGATAGTACAGGCCAAGAATGTGCTTTATGATATGTTTTAATGTTCTTTTAGACCAAATGGAACAGTCTGTCTTCCAGCATCCTGCTGCCCAAAAGAAGAATAGTTTATTTTTTTTGTTTAGTGTAAACCTAACAAGCATACTTTAGAGTTAGAGTAAAACTAGATCCTGAACACTAATTACTGAAACCAAAAATATGTCTTTCTCTGCTCTGTTCAATAAAGGTGTTAAAGAAGGTTATGCGAATTGCCAGAACATGAGTTCAGTTGTACTTCAGAGGAACTATAGTATTATAACATGTTGCTTACAATATTGGTTTCTGCACAAAAGAAACTAAATCCCCTGACATAAGTCTGAGGTCAGAATCCATGGGTTGGGAGAGTTCTCCTGATTCTTTTTGTCACTTCCTCTCACCAGAAATACAGTTTAATAGAAGCGTCATTGCGCTTCACGTGTTTTGGTTTTCTGAAGAAATTTATGTGTTTATGATTTAGTTGAAGAAACACAGTTTTTGTGGGGTTGCTTTTAGGTACAGAAGTTACAGAACATAATTTCAAGTAGAGCTACACAGTACAATCATGATATGAAGAGGAAAGAGAGAGAATATAACAAATTAAAGGAACGCTTACATCAGTTAGTCATGAACAAAAAGGACAAAAAGATAGGTAAGTAGCTCTGTGGCTTTTACTACAGCAAAATAGCATATTCTGTATGTTAAAAATGCTTAAATTTGGTTCTGGGTATCTTCAAAGTCAATATGGCCCTCCTCTTGTAGATTTTTTTTTTTTTTTTTAATTTAGATGTTAGAATGTTACATAAAAGATGTAATATTTCATGTCAGCTGACTGTGTAAGGCTAATAAACTCTTATATTGTGTTCCATAAGATTGTTTACCTCGCATAAACCAAATGGAGATCTTCACGAAATGATTTTTTTTTACTAGGGAGAATTATTTGGAATCAATTCCTAAGCTAGAGCTGTCTCTCCTCTCCTACTTTCTTTCTACTACTACCATCACAAGACTTTGGATAGTGTCATAAACACTGTATTATGCCCACCAGTTACAATCGGGAAGGAACGCTGCATGAGCTTTTTTCCCCTTGAGATACCACAGTCTACTTGTGTTAATGACAAGCGATGAGAAATTTTAGAGAGGAAGTAACACAAGATAGACATAGCATCTAGTGCTATGTGGAATGAAGAGAAATCTCCTTTATCATATGAGTACTCGTATGTTGTGCTGCCCAAAAATTGTGTTCGAGACGTTCATCAGTGCTATTCAGCATGAATACAGTTTTTTTGTGGTGTGTTGCTGAAAACAGGTATCAGTGTTAAGCAATTGAAAAAAGTATCTGCATCTTTTGGTTCATATATCTGGCCGTAGAGTATTTATATCATTTGTCTCCAGTGGAAGGGAAGTCCTGCTCTTCCTCTCTTATCCCTCCTGCCAGCTCAGCTGGCAAAACGCTCAGCTGTTTGCCAACTGTAGCGCATGTTGTATTTTAGTAAGCTGGTTTAGTTCAGTAAACCAGAAGAAAACTATTCCTGTTGTTGTCAAGTTGGTTTTCTGCTGATGTAGTTTTCTGAAAGTGCTTGTGGGTAAGCCAAACCATCTTAGGACACTGTAGCAGGAACACCTATTTTGACTCTAGAAGGTCTTTAGGTATCAGCTCGGTAATCACTAGAAGCCTCACCCTGAGGTCAGCAAAACTTACTTGTGGCACGTTCTTGATTCCAGTTGGCTAGTACTAGCTCAGGTATCAGTGAGGCCAAAATAACAGGGTTTTAAATCTAGTTACTGTTTGCTTGATAGCTAACTAGAATTGAGCTTGGGCCACTAATCTGTAGCGATGTGTTTGGTTTGGGGGTTTTGTTGTTGGGGGGTGTGTGTGTTTTGTCTTTTTTTTTTCTTTGAACGTGGACAGAGAAGTTTCTTTGTTTTGAGGAACACCTTGTGAAACATCAGGAAGTTGCTTACTCTAAACTGGAGATAAAACTAGCATTATTGCCAGAAGAGAGGTTAGAGTTGACACACCATTGATGTAAAGGTTGAAATAGGGATGAAGGTGTCATTAAGAAATGCATAAAAAAGATGACAGGATGAGAGTACGTCCCCCCGTGAGTTTCCAAACATAAAAATTATCTTCTTTCCTTGACTATCTTATTCTTACTTTAAGCAGGGCATTGTGGTTTCATGTGGGTCTGAAGATTGAGGGGGATATTTGGGTAATGTGGTCTCTTGACAATAACTACATGTAAATGCAATGTCATCTGAATATTTATATATTTGCATGTTGTTTCACGCTTTGAAATATCCTTTTCATTTGTAGCTATGGAAGTTCTAAATTATGTTGGTAGAGCTGATGGGAAGAGAGGTGCATGGAGGACTGATAAGACAGAAGCCAGGTAGTTGTCTTAGAACATTAATTGAAGCATATATTATGGCTGTTATGTTGTTACTATAAGATTTCTTCTTCCAGAAATGAAGAAGAAATGTACAAAGTTCTGTTAAGTGATTATGAACAACGCCAAAAACAGCTTTTAGTGGAAAATGCTGAGCTGAAAAAAGTTCTTCAGCAAATGAAGAAAGAGATTATTTCACTTCTCCCACCACAGAAACAGAAACCGAAGGAAAGGTCTGAAGATGGGCCAGTAAGTATTCTTCAGTTAAAATTAAACCTGTGTGATAGTTTGGTATAGTGCTGGAGTAATTTGATCTTTTTTTTTTTTTTAAAAAAAAAAAAGTAAACTTCTTGTGAGACTTGCAGTGGATTGCACATCCTGTGCTGTGCCTGAAACCCATCCGTGTTTAAATGTTCTACTGTCTGTGAACAACACCCAGTGTATTCTTCCCAGTCAGTCAATGGAAAGCTTGAAAGTATACTTTGAAAGAATTTTAAATGCAGTAGCTACCTGTATGTAATTCTATATAACGATGCATTTTGGATTTTGTCTGCCGTCCATACTAAGATGTTGATGCTAGCTTTCAAGGTGCTTATGCAAAGAAACCAGGCTTCCCATAGAATCCATGGGGGTGGAGGAAATGTAATTAGGGTGCGCTCCTATAGTACATGGATTAGAGTAGCTGTTACTTCCTTTTACAGAGCTGCTGGCATACTCAAGAAAAATGTTTGATTTCCAAATAAAATGGTTTGTAGGGTTTTTTGTTTGTTTCCGGGTTTTAAGTATTTCTTTGTTTACACAGAATACTTTATTTTTATGGAACAGCACACTGCACATTCATTGTTTATCAGAGTTTGTTTATTCCTTTTGCTGATTCCTTGCTAGAAGTTTCAGTTCTGTTTTGATGTCAGAGTGAAGTAGGGAATAATCTAGAAGGTTAACTGAGCTTTCTCTTAGCAATAAGAGAACGTATCCCTGGGCATAAGAAAGAGTTGCAATACAGAAAATGTGCATAAAGACCAGATTCTAGGAATCATTCAAGATTGATGGTGTACTAGTAATAGGATAGTAAGAGAATATGGATACTCTATAGAACAAAGCATGAAGTATTTCCTATTACAGTAAATAGTACATGTTGGTACATAAGAATGTGTAAATGGAGCCTTCCAGAGTGTGCTGTTTCTGTGGCATCTCGTGCTTGCCTTTTCAGAAGGTCCCCTGTCCTGCTCAAGTTGCTGTACTGCTTCCTTTATTTCTGAGCCATTTCAGGTGCATTTGTCCAGCCCCAGAATGCACTGTGTAGAAAAGCACTAGACTCTCTGGCCACTTCTTTGTAAGGTGTGAATAAAACTTTTTAACTTCACTGGATGACTTGCCCCCTATACCACACAGAATGACTCCCATGTGTATTTAGTGAGGTAGTAATGTGCAGTGTGCTAACCTTTATCTTAAAAGTTCATCATGTAGGAAATCAGTAGATCTAATTATTACTATAGCTCAAGCAACAAGAAATTGATCTTCAGTAATGGGTGTTGGGTATAATTTATAGTACAAAGCATAATCGGGTACCAGTTCTGTAGATGGTCCTTCTGCTTTTTAGGATGCCGGTGAGGCCAGGAGTGTTTGGCACAAACTTGAGTACACTGGTGAAAATCCAGCTGTGAGAATGGGGTCTTTATGAACTTGTGCATTGAAACGAAGTTGAGGAAATACTGGGCCTTAGTGCTCTGAAATTCACCGTTCTCGGGTGATTAGACAAGTATTTGTTAACTGTTCTAGCATTAATAGACTACTAAGAAAATATTAAAAGACGGCACTGAAACTTCTGATTAGTTCTCTTGTAATAGTACTAATTAACCAAATTAAGCAGAACAATTACTTACTAGACAATAGTAATTCCTAGTAGTAGAATAATAATAGAAGTACTTACTAGATGCAAGTCTCAGGTGGAGTTATTTCAGCAGGGTTGTAGGGTGGTATGGGGTTTTTGGTTTGTTTGGGGTTGGGTTTTTTTTGTTGTTTGGGGTTGGTGGTTTTTTTTTTCCATTTAATCTATTTCATCCCTTCTCTAATTTCATGCCACTCTAGAATTGGGGATAGTTTTTGTCATGATAGGGACACTACTTAGTTTTGGTTTGTGGGGGTTTTTTTTGTTGTTTTTTTTGTTTTTTTTTTTCCCAAATTAATATAAACAGGAAGAATGTTGCCAAAAACTATGGTTTTGCAGAAACAAATTATGTATTTAAGACTTCACTAATTATGTATTTAAGACTTAGTCAATCCCACAATGTGTATTTTACATAGATTAGTTTTTTGTTTAGAAGTACTGGATTGCTTTGTGAATGTCTGAAAATAAAATTTCTGTTTAAAACACTGCATCTGATAGTTCATGCTTGTTTGTGGCTCTTTTCAGATTTCATCCCAAAATATTAACTCTTATTGAATCCCTTACAGAATTAAAAAAAAAAAAAAAAAACAAACATTGCATTTCTACTTAGAAATGCTAATTCATATTGATTCTTAGAAGGGAACATACACCTTGGAGTGTGGCAGCTAGTGATGTAGTTGCATCATATATCATTTTGCTTCCCATCGCAAAATAACAGCCATGAAACCAGCCAGACTGTCATTATCACAGTACTGTCCAGAGGCCTACTCCAGACTGGGCTTTCATTGTGTTAGCATATATAAATATAAGTAAAGGAATAAGATGTTTCTTTATGAAGTGACATAAAACTCTTCAACCAACCAACCAACACCCTCCCCCCCCGCCCCAACAACAAAAAAACCTCCAAACCAAAAACCTACTGCTTTTTTTTTTATAGCTCTTGCTTTGCTCCTTAAGATCTCCTGTGATCCAGGTTTGACAGAAAGTGCTTACTGCATGTGTAAATGAATTACTTCGATGCCTTTGAACTTCTTGATTTTGTACTTCCCATCCCATTTTTCTTATCTACTTGTAGATAAAGGGGCTTGTATAGAATGGTTTAGATGCTTGACAAGAGTGGAGTATTCATGCCAGGTATTCAAACAGCTATAGCTTTTTAGTTTAAATCTACTAAATTGTCCTGGGCTAGTCTTCGCTCGACCATTTAGACGGTTATGTCTTAGCTCTTCGAGATAGCATTCAGGTTTGTTTGAACAGTAGTGTAAAATGGAAGTGGGAGAGGGAGGTGCTAGTTCCACTCTACCTTCAGTGTGTTGTGGGTTTTTTTTTTGTCATGGAGAAAAATAAGGCAGGGACAAATTACTTAATTCTCAACAGGAGACAATCTTTGTCTTAAATCCTGTTCATGCTGCATAGTGAGTTTATGGGCAGCTATCGCTTAAGTTTGATGGCAGAACTGAGCAGTCTGAACTTCTCTAGCTTGAAGATGTGTGAGAATGAGTGAGTCTTGCTAGCTGGTACACTCTGTCTGTGGTGGGGTTCTGGGGATTGCCAGGTTACTTCTGTCTCTTCAGCATTGTGCTCTCAGGGAACTAACTGAACTCCCTGACAGTCAAATTTCCCTGGATGGAAAAAATCTTTCCTGTATATAAGGGTTTTCATTCTCTTCAGTAAATTAAATTCATATACATACTTAAATAGAGAAATACACATATTTGGAGTGGTGGAGTGGTTTGCAGCTTCTTGTTTCTGCTCCTACAGGTGCTGTCAGACCTGGAAGAAGATATTGGAGAGTTAAATAAAGAGAATATGTGGGAACTGTCTTGTGAAACTGTGCGAGAGCAGCTTACCAACAGCATTAGAAAACAATGGAGAATGTTGAAAAACCATGTTGAAAAGCTGGATAACCAAGGTGACGTTTAACTGTATTACGTGTACATAGAAAATGCTACTGATAATTCCATTTGGTATCATGCTCTTAGGATTTACTTTACTGACTGTCTAAGCTAAAAGGAAGCTAAAGTGGAAGGATTTGTGACCTGGTAGACTTTCTGAAAGGACTTGCGATTGGCATTTTTCTGTGTGAGTTTTAATTGTAGGTAGTTAGGGAAGCAATTGCATACCAAGCCTGTTATCAGGAGAAAGGACGCAATTATAGTTTGACACAGTAAACAGCAACGTTCTAAAGAAATAATTATTTTCCTTTTGAAAGTACATGCCCTGTTGTAATGTTTGTTGCCTTTCCCCACCTTTTTGAGATGTTCAAGTAATGCAGATGTAACAATTTGAAGTAATTGGATGCAAAATATGTAAACCCTTCTCAAGAGTCTAGGCTTGCCACATCCATACCTCTGAGGCTTCTTGTGGCATTGTAAAGTGAACTGTCTGGTAGTATGGTGCCGGACTCTCCTCATTTCCAGCTGTTGAACAGCATTAAAAGACAGCTAAAAATATATAAAATTCTTTCCTAGTATTATTTTCCCATGCAAGCAAATGCTGCTGCTACCACAGGGATGTTTGCAGTCAGGAATAAGACTGAGAAGGTCACGCATGCAATTGCAAATAAAAGAGCAGATGGTCTATGAGAATATGTTCGTACCATAGAAAGGATTTTAAGAACACTTGTTCTGAGTAATACTTGATTTGGTGTAACAAACTGAAAAAATAGTTGCAAGCATCAGGAAAAATGTTTCAAGTATTTGCTGTTTTCTTGGAGTCACCTTTTTGTTTTTTGGATTTATAGAGATGAACACAGTCTAGTCCTTTTAGGAGTCAATGTTCAAACACTGGCATCAGGGGATCAAAACTTGGCTCATTACAGTCACTGTGATAGCTATGCATGAAATCAAATAAAGCAGTCTGTAATTATACAAAATAAATTTTATTCCTCTCTAATTCATTCCCTTACTGGGATGAAAATACGCACACAATGTTTGTTAGCTCCATTTCTCCTTCACAGGACTTGAAGGAAAAGGCTTTCTTTTTATATCTGTGATAAATATAGTTACTGTCATATTTTTATGAACACACAAGCCCTTCAAAAATGGGCTCGGAAGAATAGGCTAACAGCATGTCAGTGAAAAGAAGTCTTCAGTTGTCTTGATTTTTCTTTTAAATAGCTGCTGAAACAAGTGGGTTTCTTTGTGTGACACTTATTGCAGCGCAGATGCTTGATTTACCTTGGGGAATGTGAAACAGTTATGTTTTCATTGCCATTTTTTTCTGAACTGGATTTTCTGCATAATTACATGTGTAGCACCAATTCTGGATCTCTTGTCTCTGACAGAAGTGCTTTTGAATATACTGTGTATCTGTCTTTCAGGATGAAACAAATAGAGTCTAAAACCTTTTGCTATTGCTATGAGTCCCTGATGTGAGGGATATTTTTGTCTCGTTTTTAAGTAGCTTTTTTCCCCCCTTAGTGTCACGTGTACATTCAGGAGCTTTGAATGAAAAAGATGTCATTTCAAGAGAAGACCATGAGCTGGAAACTGAAAAGCTAGAGTTAGAGATTCAGCAATGTAAAGAAATGATCAAAACTCAGCAGCAGCTCTTACAGGTAGTAGGCTTTAATTTTTCTTATTTTTCTCAACTGAATCTAAGCTTTTTTGGTTTTCAATGTGCCACTTTTCTCACCTCTGAGCCTTTCTCCATTCTTTGATAATGCTTTTTAAATAAAATATCTTAATGGTTGGTCCGAGTATAGGTGTGCTAGTGGGTTGGTTAGTAATTTAATCAGCTTGTAATCCTGGTAGGAATAATTTTGGGGGATAAACAAAGGTGAGGAAGGCTGATGAGGTCAGGTGCCTGAACATTTTGCTTGCCATCTGAAACTCTGCTCCCACCGGCCACCAACTTGCTACTTACTACGTTCTTTCCATATTAAACTTTAACCATTTTTCTGATAAAGCTGAACCTGTGGAAGTACTGCACCTCTTAATAGTCACTCCCAAATTAATGCTTGTGTCTTTTGTTGCTTTATATCTGCAGCAGCAGCTTATGTCTCCATGTGACGATGACACCACTCTGTTACTACAGGACTGCTATTTGTTGGAAGAAAGAGAGCGTCTTCAGGAAGAATGGAGACTATTTCGAGAACAAAAAAAGAATTTTGAGAAGGAACGAAGAAGTTTTACAGAAGCTGCTATTAGATTAGGACTTGAGGTATTAGAAAAGTGGAAAGGTATTAGAAAAGGGAACTCCTATGGAAGATGAGTTACGATTGTTAAGTAGTTTTACTGTTACACGCACTAAAGTGCGGCCGTCCAACAATATCTGTTTGCTAACGTCTATAGAGGAAGATCATTCCCATACTGTATAAAACATATCTTTTGGTCATTGTAGGAGATTGTTCTGTTGGCATTTCAAAAAAACCCAACTTTTTTGTATGTATTGGAAAATACAGTTGCTGTAACTGGAATGACCCATTTTTGTTTCAGCTTTTGAAATATCTAAGTACTTCCAAAAATCAGTCCACTTATTCACCAAATCCTTTATTGGATGCTGCTTAAGTTTGGTTTCCTATGGAAGCAAGGCCTATGCAAATTTCAGTCAGATTTGGCTGCAGGGTTGAATTCTCAAAGGTACTCGATTCCTAAACTTTTGTGAAAACCAGTGACTATTGCAGAAACGCAAAGTAATTGCTGCCTTTCCCTTAGTAGGGTCATTATCTGTTCTGTTCTTGTAGTTAAGCTGGCCAGTAAGCACACATACTGGAAGGCAGTCAGGGTAGATGTGTCTCTAAATGAGCTCTGGCGTGTGTGTTCTTTGGTCTAGCCAATAGTTAGGGCCAAGAACATGAAGGGGCTTACAAGTTCAGCAGGGAAAGGAGGTTACGATGAGGTGGTTGTGAAACTATGATGGTACAGATATGACGGGGGGAAAAAAAGCCATTGAAGGAAAAAAGAAATGGACTTTAGATTTATTGCTTACAGAACTGCTTGCTTTGACACGCAGAGGAGAAAGTTGGAGTAGGATGTGATTAAAATTTATAAAACTGTGGATTCAGCTGGTCAGACGAAAGCAGTGCTGCTGTTCACCAAATCTCTCAAGATTAGGACTAGAGGGCACTTACAGAAAATGCTTGAAATTAAGTCTAAACCATGTCCAAAAAAGGTACCTTTTTATATATCAAGTAGTCGACTCCTGGATTTTGCTGCCACAAGAGCTGGTGAAGGCAATCAGTACCAGCAGGTTCAAAAAGCAGCTGCCTAAGCTCGAACAACACGTCCACAGATGGATACTAAAGGGAGGGGACAAGAGGGTGCCTTCCAACATCTCTAATCAAATGACTTTTCGGGCTGGGAACCTCTGAGGGAATACACTGCAGAAAGTGGCCAGGTTCATGTGATCTCATAAACAGCATCTCTTGTGGCCATTGCTGGGGACAGAATACTGAGCTAGATGGACAACTTGTCTGATTCAAGACAGCTTTTTTTTATTCTTATGCTGTAAAATTTACTGTAAAGAACATAAAATACTTTAGATTTTACTTGAGATATTGGCACAACAGTAGTTCACATGGTGACAAATATTGACTCAGACCGCTACATATAGATATGTATCCTTCAACTTTTTTGTTTAATTTTATTTGCATTTTAATGAGTTCGTGAATTTCATATTGGACCTTGAATTCAGCTTTAAAAGTGTTGAGTGATAATAAATTATAATTGTTTGTCCAGAAATGTTTAGGACTGCATTGCAGCATAAGCGTAACTACCCATGCTTCTGCTTGTTAAAATGCTTAAGTATGCAAAGAGAAGCAATGCTGTAAGCTTTATAGGTATCTGTGAAGGTTTTCATTGGAGTTCAGCTTGCTCTATTTTCTACTGACATAGTAGAAAGAATTTTATATAATGGGGACGTCCTGTTTCACTGATGGTTTTTGGAGATGAAATAGCTCCTTGCTTGATTCCAGAGCCATTGGATCCTTTGGAGGTTGTTTTTTAGCCATTATTTTCCCTTTCTGTGTTCTGAGTGGTTGGAAAATGAAACAATCCCTTTCTTTCTGCCCCAGTTTCAGACGGAAGTAATCAGTGCTGTTTTCAACGTCACTTTTATCTGTCTAGGAGAAGGCTCAGGGTTGAGGCTTAAGCAGTAATTCTTATTGGCAGCTGCCCAGAAATGAGGGCTACCTCCAAGAGGTAGTGCTACACTGAGGGGGAAGGGGAGCATAGGAGGCAGTGATAGCAGATTGTGTCACTGAAGTGGAGAACAGTAAAATGAAAGGATTAGTCAGACCTCTGTGAAACAAACCATGGGGTTTGGCTTGTAAATAAATACCTCTTCAGCTAATCCTTGTTGGATTCAAAAGCTTGCTCACATGACTGTAATTCTGTGTTAAACTGCTGGCTCTCCTTAATTACATGGACATGTTACAACTTTTGCTTTCTTAGACAGAAGAGCGTCAATTTAATGTGGACTAAGCTTGTTCCTGTGGTCATAAGTGTAACTGTTGTTTCTTTTCCTAGAGAAAGGCATTTGAAGAAGATAGAGGAGCGTGGCTGAAGCAACAGTTCTTAAGTATGTGTACTGATTACAAGCACTCTGAAAATGTGACAACTCCAAGTGCCTTCTTAGGAAGCAAGTATTTGGTTCAAATTATGTTCTTGCAATGTGTTCTTTTTCCCCCTTTCAACTAGAAGATGCAAATATGAACAAAACTATTAAAAACCCAAAACTTCCCAAGACAAATTTTACCATGTATCTGTATGCCTTTACTGTCGGAGTAACTGATGGTTCAAAATCTCCTTTTAAAAAGGGAATTGTGGTAACTCCCTCCCTGATAATTACTTATGTAATGAATTTATATTTGAAGCAATCTGGTGAATGTCAAATACCTGACAGCACAGCTGTTAAGAACGGGGAACTTTTTAGAATTACTAAATTAAATTAAATGTGAGCATATTAATTGCCAAGGCAGTTGAAGAAATCATGACCTATAGAGATCTGTATAGATTAGAAACAAGTTTTGGAAACGAGCATCATAACGTGGAGATGGCAGCATTAATTATTTGAGATGAGGTAATATTAAACATGTGTACACATACATATTCAGTAAAAAAGAATCCTTTGGAAAAAGAAATAGTGAAAAGAGCATAATGATAACGAAAATAAATTTGAGCAATAAACAATTAAATTTTAAGATTCAAATCTTCATAAAGGAGTAATTTCTTCAGAAAAGATAATGAAAATATGGTTATATGACATATAGTTTGGAATATTGTTTTTACTGAAAGTATTTTTTACTTCCTTTCTTCTACAATTTTTTTTTCTTTCAAGTTGGTAAGCTCATTTCCCACCCCCTTATGCCTGAACATGCCTGTGCAGCGTTTTGGTCTTCACCACTGAGCCTTCAATACTTTCTAAGGGGTGGGGGAGGACAAAGTAACAATAATCTCTGTTAAATAGATTCTTGTGTGGCAGCCAACATTTAAAGATAAATGTGTGAAACACCTGGCAAGTAAAGATAGCTTGAATGTGTATTCTTGTTAGATAAAGTAGCCTGTCTCATGTGTTCTGGGTTCTCCTTGTTTCTTCTCTGTGCAATTCCTGTAGCGCTTCTGTAAGTATGAAATGAAATGATCTTCCACAGTAGGAGAACTTTTATTTTTAGGAACAGAATTGAGATTGTTTGCCTGTTGCTCATGAAGAATGACTTGATTTAGTGACCTGTGAGCAACTTGAGATCTGTTTAACATTCATTGTACGCTAAAGCTTTTGATTTGTAATTGCCTTTTTCCAAATTCTAGTGTTTCTGGATGTATTTAATGCCGTATTTTCTCTTCTAAATGGCATTCTTCAATCGTATATATCCTAATCTTAAGCTACTGGATAATAGTAATAAAAACAAAAATATGTTCGCCACACAGAGAATCATACTCCATTTGGATGTTACTCCAAAGGTTATCTTTAGAATTGTTTTAACGTTAAATTTTCCTTTTTCACAACACTTGTCCAAAACCTCTTAATTCTGTAGTGCTATGATGACTACTGTAGAATACAGAATCATTCTATTTTTTTCCACTTCATATGAAAGCTTTGAAATCTAAATGTGAAGAAGAGTTAGTGGGGATTGATCTGGCCCTGCCAAGTTTAGCCATGTCTTTCCATTGACTTTAGTGATGGCTAAGTTCATATAAATGCTAAGACATCTAACTTATTGCCTTTAAAATTTTTTTTCTATACTCTGGCAAGTTTGCAAGTTCTCATGTTGGTGTTAATTACTGTATATGCATGCTGGAAAAGTTTTTACTTTAAGGAGTAAAAAAGCTTTATCAGTTGTAAAGCAAGAAACTTTACATTTGAGTGACTTTAAACTTGACTTCAGTATGACTACTTGCAGCAGTGATGTGTATGTAAATGCTTCATTTTCAAATTTAGAATCCTAATTTTAACATAACTTCATTCAATAGCATTAAGTGTACTTATAAAATTCTATCACATATCTACAGCAATAAGATTTATTATTATAGACATGCTGTTAGATGTTTGGTGTGGTTTTGTTTTGGGTTTTTTAAATATTTTTTTTTTTTTAAGCAGAAGGCATAAAGAAGCAAGTCCTTCAAACATTTTCGGTTGCACTGTAGTTTAACTGGTGATATGTGTATCTCTTAGGTTCTGACCAAGACAATCGGTTAGTGAAATCTACATCTCAGCAAAGAAAACCTCACTGTATGTTGAGTGGTCCTGTTTCAGCAGAACCTTGCCAGACATCTCAGCATATTACATGTAACAGGTATCTGAAATGATGTTGCAGATGGTTATTTTTATAGTGCTAAACTCTACGTAGAGCACGGAGACTAAGTTGTGATAACTTACAGAAAGCCTAATCTAAGGCTTATGATTGATATATAGCAAAACATAGTAAACATCATATCATAAAAACAGTATTGTGTTGCTATTCAAAGCATAATTTATTTGCATTGTAACATTCTCTTTTTCCCAGTTCCAGTGCTGCATCAAAAAAACCTGCTGGAGATAGCAAGCCAAATCAGTGGGTGGAAAGTGACAAAGAAGAAACCGAGTAACGCACAAAGTCATGGGAAGGCTCTGGAGTTGGCACTCTGCTATGTAGGAACTTGCACATAGAACAACTGCCTTAGACTTCCTAGGGTTGCCTGCTGGGTTTTTTTGTTAGAGATTTGTTCATAAACTTAGCATTCTAAAGTGAAGCAGAATGCTGTGAGTTTGATCATTCTTCTAGAGGATTATGTGGTGATCTGAATTGTGGCGTGTGTGTATGTGCGTGCACATGGCTTTTATTTTTTTTTTAGACCATTTTTTGCCTCTCTTTCTTGCAACTCTTGAAAGAAGATAATTTAAAAATATATAAAAGCTTTGATATTTTTCTAGTAACAGAAGCTCTGATTCTGTGAATGAAGCAATGGTCTGAAACTTTGACTGTAACGAAATATTTGATCCTAATGTTACCTTTCATCACAGGCAGAGATAGCACTTTTAGAAATTGTTTAATTATTGGAAACATTCATTTATGTCTCAAGCATAACTGGTATTAAAACTTCTTTTGCCTCAACTTGAATGTACAGTATACTGTAGATTTTTAACAAAACAGGTTCTATATTTATTAAGTTGTGTGATTTGAAAATACCTCTTTGATATATTTCAGATGACTTAAAGTGCAAAATCTTTATATATTTGTAAATAGACAAAGTGATTATGCTGAGAAACCATGAAATGAAACCCATGCATACATAATATTATTTTACATGGCATTTTAAATTGTTTTATAGTGATACTCAGTTTACAGATGCATTAGGACTTTCGGTGGTTCAGTCAGGAACCAAATTATTTCAAATGTGAACAATAAACGTGTAATTCTAAGAAACCCTGGTTCTGTGTTTTGTGTGTACTAAACTTTTAAGCTATCATGGTTGTAGGGCTGTACACTATGTCAACAAATCTGATGCTGGTTTTGTATTTTGTTAGTTTGTTAGTTTTTCCTTTTAATTGACTCCAGAATCTTTTGGTGTAGCCTTTGGGAAATCTGTTTTGTTTATAATGTAATAAAAGTAGCCAAGTAGAGGTAAGATGTTTTGAAGTCTCCTTCACCTGACTCAAAGCATGTGCTCTTCCTTGCCCATTACAAATCCATCTCGTCTCTTGTTGGTTTTCGTGCATCTGTGAATGCATGTGTGTAGCTCTGATCCTACTGTAATTGACCTTTTGGAAGATGTCTAAGAAACTTCTGCCTTTCTCAGCGTTGTAGGAAGGAAATTAACTCTGAAGCTTAGAATCCTTCACTGAAAATGCATTGCTGCTCTGCCCGTTATCTTCAGAATTGGATGTAATGGAATGATTGGACTACCTGGGAAAAACGGCAATAGAATAACATAGGAAAGGGAAGAAACTGGAGTTCTCCAAGGAGCTAAGACAGGAAACTGCACTTTCTGCTGATTAGTTCAGTACATTGAGTCGCAGCTTGAGATGAAGTAGTAGCCAATGCAAACTGCAGAGGATACGTGTAGTATGGTTCTGGCACAGCACCCTTAAGGAAGCAGACGTGTATATAATGATATTCTTGGTGAGCTTTCTGCTGCATAGGTAGTCAGGTTGGAAAGACGGTACAAATAACATCAAATTAGGTTTTTTTTATTTATTTCTCCAGTTCCCCCCCAATAAATGGGTAATCATAGCCATGTCATCTGCTGAAAGGGTTTAGCAGTGTATAGTTACTGCTGGGCTTACACCTTCCCCACAACGTGTTGGACAGCTCTTGCCTGAATTCTAGTTATGGAAGAATAAATATACGTAAAACATATTTAAAGATGTAAAGTGAAAAATGTAATATATCGGCAATTAAGTGGGAGAACAGTACTTTACATGTAGGATTCTTATTTTCAAGCTAGCAGGTTATTCCAGGCCTGTAAGGCCATAGTTGAGGCAGTATCAGTATGCCACTAGGGGCTGCTGCTGTTCTGAAGTAATTTAAGGTGTGCTTGCCGGTGCTTTATTGGGCTGCTTAAATGCATTGGGTTTAGTTGGACTTTTTTACTAGGCAGTTTTTCTTCATGACAGTAATCTTTAGGATAATAATGCCTTCGAAGAACAAAATAATTTACCTATTTAATCTTTTGTTTGTGCCTATTATTGAATGATTAGCAATCAATAAACATTTTATACTCATTTTTTGCTTTGACATTCTGTAACCCATCTTACAGAAGTGGAAATTCATTTGAATGCCTCCGTGGAAGAACCAGCTGTGCTAGAAGTATGTATGCAGTTGAGTCCCGAGCTGACCTCTTAGACCTGATCTGGAAGTCTGGGGTATAGATTCAGCCCTGTCCCTGTAAAGAAAGAAAACATGCCTAGAGTTTTCGGATTGCTCTATATGCAGTGATCGGGAAGCTTTTAAATCTGAAGCCACTGCTAATAACGGTATGAATACTGCAGGTGGTCTGGTTGGTAGTACGGTGACATCGTAATACTTCACTGCGTTGGAAACAACTTCAGGATCTTTCTTACTGAGAGACTGTTGAAGAGCAAAGAGGGAGACTGCTCCCAGGAATCTAATACAGGTGTAGTACATATACATATGTCGACATGTATACTGTCGCTACACACAGGTGCATATTTGAGATAATAGAGCAAGTGGCCTACTTAAGAAGGAACAAGAAGTACTGACTACCAGTGACTGATTAGCGTACAGTTATCGTTCGCTACCTATGCGTGATACTGAAAAGATGAGTGGTTCTCTTAAACTACGGTGGTTTATTTCACAAAATCTGTCGATATAATATGCATTGCTGCTTTTTCAGTCTACGTGATGAGAGAGTGCTTTCACCATAAATATCAGTCTGACTAGGTATGAGAACGTACGTTCCAGGATTAGATTACAGCTGTTAATTTTTTTCCCTTTCATCCCCAGTGGTTGAGGATGATACAATATAGCTTTTGCAAAACAGACTGTATAGCAAAAAATGAAAACCTTACTTAAGAAAACTTTCTCCCTACAAAACAGCCCTCTTCCTAACTTGAAGAACTGCTTCCACCAGCTTCTGCAGACTTGCTCTATTTCAGTTGCAGCAGGACAAAAATATCCCCATGTGTATGAACAAAAACCCCAAAACAGACCATATCCTAGCTTTTTCTTAGGGATTATTCTATGCACACTTCACCTGGGCCAAGGTAACTAATAAATCCCCAAGATGATATCAATTTAAACAGGTTATTCTTGAAAGGAAAATAGAAGTATTTACAGGGTAATGGCAATGCTGTGTATGTTGAATTAGCTTAGCTACTGCTTGTGCTGCTTTTTTCTTCTTTTTTTTTTTCTTTCTTAAGTTGCAGTTACCACAAAGCTTTTGTGTGTGAAGACATGTAAGACGTCTTGCTTTTACTTTCTTCTCTTCCACCCCCCCATCTAATTTGCGAGAGAAGTAGATGGCAAGATATGAAAGGTTGATATAGTTGGATCCAAAAACTGATCCCGAAAGAAATGTTCAAATTATCTGATTTATTTATTGCTTTCAGACAATACATCTGACCTCTAATCTTCAGCAAAGTTGCACTGTAATTAAAAAAAAAATTAAAATAATTAAAAAAAAATCCCATGGTATACACTGTATTGTAGTTTTCACACTGACACAGTGAAAAGTTTGTCACCTGAGGCACAAAACATGCTTGTTCCCTGATTGATAATCATGAAAAAGGAGACATTTCTTGCTAATGTCCCCCTGCAACATGTAGTCTTCTGCAGTGAGCTGGATGGCACCTCCCAAAATCGAGGTTGCACAACCCCAGGAGGAATTGCAGCCCAGATGAAATCTGTTTGAAACAGTCAAGACTTGTGGGGCTGACAACCCAGGAAGAGCAGTTGCTAGTGGGAGACTGTAGAAGCTGCTGGAATAGAAAAAAATGTTCGTTTCTGGTCATTAAAATAGTGTTTGCCACTGATCACGCTCCTGGGGCTAATCTTATAGGTACCGTGGGAACAGAAATAAAGTGACTGAATAACCAGTATGTCGTAGAAGTTGAATTAGAAGGATTCACATTTTTTGTGTGACTTCAGGCAATGCAATAAATTGTGGGCTTTAAGTTATTCCTCCAGAAATGCCCTCCAACTCAGAAGCCCCTGTGCATTTTTCTTGCCTTTTTTTTTTTTGTTTTGTTGATCCAGCTGCCACCCAGCTCAACTTTGGAAGACTCTGTAACTTTTGGGGGGGCTTGACCAGAACTCATTCCACCCTTTTTGTGATTATCAGTCTATTACCATGCTCAAAAAGGGCAAGTGTGTTTTGTGCATCTCCACTTGCCTCCATGCCCCTGACATTTCTAGAGCAGAACACTTGTGTGAATGTGTTCCTGGGCTGTCGGTGTAAATCAGTGATGAAGCTGGCTGCAAGCCAGTACCTGAATCAGTTCAGGTACTTGGCTGCATTTTGTATTTGGCTCCTTAGGAAATGCAAAAGTTCTAGCTGACCTGCACTCCCATTCCCCCTGCTTCCCTGCTAAGAGTCTCTGCGGGTTTTAATTGTTCACATTTAGCTGTCATTTACCTTGGAAGATAAAATATTTACAGATTGCTTATGAAATCTTTGTTCATTTAAAAAATATTCCTGGTCAGTGTGACCGGAGCTGAAAGGACACACTGAGCCTCTGATTTATTTAAATATATATATTCCATATATACAGGTTTTCAGTAGGATGTTAAATGTGCTTTGATGCACATATGAATATAAGAATAGCAAGGGTTTAGCTGTCCTCGTCCCCTCTCTACAGGGGTGGCCGTAAACCGATGCTGAGGGAAGAGAAACAACACCGTCAACGTGTGTGACGCTGCCTCTACTTTGTTAATTGGGCCACTATCAGTGAGATAACAGTTTGGGTCAGATGCCAGGTCAGCATAACCTGGGCAAAATCAACCTAATCTATGGCAGGACCAAATACCAGCAGCCAGCTGTGACACAATCTAGGAAATTAAGCAATGTGTTTATTGTAAATTATTGTAAATGGCCTAGTAAAATTGTTTTACTAGGATAAGTAGAAACTTTTAAACAATCCAGCAAAGGACTTATATGAGAAAATCAGTGGGATGCCAAGATATGACTTGATTTCTATTATTCCATCTGAAGAGAAAGTATGATTGCAAAAAGGGAAGTGTTTACATAAACTGATAAAAAACTTGAGAATTCAGCAGAACACAGCCACGTGTTCCTGAGCTTTCTTCCATAAAAGTCTCCCCATGTCCGGCAGAGCCCCAGTCACCTTCACTATGAGGGGAATTATACTCGCACTAGCGCTCGCCCTTGTAGGTAAGCCTACATATCCCTTCTTCATCTCTCTTTCCCAAAATTTCCTTAAGTTCAGTGGCAACAATTGGATCTAGACTGAACGTTACTCATCTGGTTTTCCATCTCTTTTTGCAGGTAGCCAGAAGTTTGACATTGGTAAGTAGATTTCCTTCCACAAGCTTCTTTCGGTGACTTTGTTGTGATTTCTATTTATTAGAACACGCTTGCAAGTATTGTGAAAGTGCCTGTTATTCCCCACAGACCCCGGATTCGGTAGCAGAAAGAGCCACTTGTACAGCTATGAAGGCTGGGTGTTGAACGGGCTTCAAGAAAAAAGTTTAGCCAAAGTCGGCGTGCGCTTGAGCGGCAAACTAGAGATCAGTGGGCTGTCAGAGAACGTTTACCTCCTCAAGGTACCGTGTCTTCTTCCAAACAGACCACGCAACAGTGAACTAGAAATCACAGTCATAATTGCATCCGGCTAATCTGTGGTTTAGGAAAGCTGTAGGAAACGCAACTGGAGACTTAGCGCTGTAGATGTCGGAGAATGATCTGCAAGCTAAAGATTCAGAAGTGATGAGCGATTTGGCTTCCAGTCACTTACCAGTGTTTGTTGTGGAAATTGTTCGTAGCAGGTGTTCCTCAAGACTTTGTGTTGGAAATAGAGGTGCCAAAATCAGGGGTTCTGTTAGAAAATGGTTATTTCTAACTCAAGGCACTCAAGGCTGCTCCGAGTTTAAGATTTGATTCTAGTCTCAACACACATTTCTAACTCCTGTGGGAAGCCAGGACCTGGGTATGTAAAATCATTGTCATGCAGGCAATTAATAAAGGTAGACTTAAAAAGTGCTAAAAGCTAAAGATAAAAAGTGATAAGTGATAAAAGAAAGATTAAAAAATGAAAGGCATCAAAAAGGAGCATGTAATAATATTTAGTGTTTGGATAATGCAGTAAAAGATCTGTACATGTGAAATCATGCCTCTGCCGACATCAATAGAGATAGGACCTGACCCATCCGAAATAAATGTTTCAGAAAAATACTTTTATTTGTGTGTTCAATTTAGTTACAAATCAGAGCTTCTTTTTTGAGCACCGAGTTCAGTGCCAGAGCTGAACCACTGGCTGTAGTTGAGCTGTAGATCCTCTTTCATTGATGAGGGCAAGATGCCAAAATTAAGGGCTAGGGACTGCATTTCGCACTATAGTCTTCATCCGGAAATTCTTACATGTTGTGCACCAGGCTGTGCTCCGAGACACCTAAACTGGCAGTAACTTTGCCAAAGTTACTGAAATTGCTCCTGATTTACATTGTGTCTCAGTATGGGGGTGGGGGGTGGGGGCGGGAAGGTTTATGGCTACATTGTTCATTATTAACAAAAAAAGAAAAGGTTGATTTAAGCAATTCACAAATATGTATCAAATATAGCAAAAAAAAATTGGAAGGGGACGGGTTAAAATGAAACACTCTAAAACTATAAGTTTCTGACATTTAGAATGATATAAACTTTTTAAATGCTAAATTTCACCTAAAGCAGAATATTTATTTTAAGCCTGAAAAAATAGGGAGAATTTTATTTGAATTTTTTTAATTACTTTTTGAATCAGCCTTGCTCCCTATAGAGTTAATGCAAGTAAAATGTTTAAAATGTCCCTGGGAGATAATAGCGATATGTTAACTGCTTCTGTAAGATAAAATAGCACTGCTGAGCCCACAGGGTTTATACTGGTTTTGCAATAGTGTAAGCAAGAGACAAAAGAATAAACTGCTGTATGAATTGCTAAGCCTGTATTTGGAAGGAAAGCATACTGAACTAGTGATTATGTTAATTTCTTCCAATCGGTATGCATATTTAGTACCAAAGTAATTTTATTCACATAAGTATCTCTTCTTAATTTCCTCTCAGATCCGCTCTCCACTATTCGAGGAATACAATGGCATCTGGCCCAGGGACCCATTTACTCCATCTTCCAAAATCACCCAAATGGTTTCTTCATGTCTTACCCAGCCCTTCAAGTTTGAATACAGTAGCGGACGGATTGGGAACATTTATGGCCCAGAAGACTGCCCCGCTATGTGTATTAACATAGTGAGAGGAATACTGAACATGATGCAGATAACCATTAAAAAATCACAGAACGTGTATGAATTGCAAGAGGTTTGTTTTTTCCATTCTAAAGCTACTTGACTGAAAGGATGTGTTCTGTTTAGGTGCTCTTCCTTCAAGATTCTGTTTATTTGCATCTACTTTCAAATGTAGAAAAATCATCAAAAAAGGTCAATTTTTATTCACATAGAAGAAGATGGGTGCATATGTGTTGAACGAATTATCTGAGCTGGATTCTTTTTAAGACATCTGCCCTTAAGACTTAAGACGCAATCCTTTGAAGAAAAAAGAATTATTAGCTATGAATGTATTTGTTATACGGCTTCGCTGATACAGCTACTTGGTCCATTTTATTTGTTCATTGTTGATATTAATTAACTGATTACTTTTTCATTTTAAACTCAGTCCCCTGACTGAGTATTGTTCACATGTCTATTTTTTAGTTCAGTAGGATTAATTGTGAGTAATGGTAACGGGTTACAAAACATAATTAAGACTGTTCAGTAGGCCCTTAGCCTCCTACCTTCAGACCCTTCAGAATCTTCGTTCAATAAAACTTCTTGTCATGCAGTGAAATCCTGATATAACTGGGAAGTCTCATTGCCTCTGTTGATGTGCACAGGCTGGAATTGGAGGTGTTTGCCACACAAGGTACATCATCCAGGAAGACAGGAAGAACAGCCGAGTCTCCATTACCAAAACCGTAGACCAAAATAATTGCCAGGAAAAGGTGATGAAGAGTGTTGGAATGGCTTACGTCTATCCTTGTCCTGTCGACATGATGGTACGAGAGATGTGAAAAGATCTTCCTGATTACAAGCACGGCCATTCTGTTCCCATTCACTCTTTGGGTCTCTCTGTCCTCCTGCAGAAGGGAAGGCTCGTAAAAGGGACTGCGGCTTTCTCCTACAAACTGAAGCAGTCAGACAGTGGCACCCTGATCACAGAAGTGGTGTCGCAGCAGGTGTATCAGATCTCACCACTCAGTGAACCTACCGGTGTTGCTGTCATGGAAGCAAGGTAGGTGGGACATGGGCTTGCTTCACAAAGTGAGAGTAATTATAGATTCTGGCAGTCCCTTTCACCCCCAGTTGAAGTGAAGTGAGAATTGAGCTCCCCAGCAGTTGGGTAAAGCTGCGAGTACTCATACTCGAGGTTTCTACGCTCCTAAAAATTCAGTGAACCATTCTTTATTTGTACCCCGGTGAACTTGGCACTACAATTACATGGAAGAAAAGGAGAAAAGCTCTTTTGCTCGTTTATACCATAAGAATGCAACTTTACTACTCTGTCCTGAAAAAGGGCTAATTTATAGTGTCAGGAGGAAGATGGTGCACATAGAAGTAAGATCATCGATTACACTGAGTCGGTAGCTCTCATTCAGAAGGCAGCAGTTTAGCTCCTCCTCAGAAGCGATTTCATTGTAGATAACTCTAATACTATTTTGTTCCAATTAGAAGGCTTTATCCATTAGCAAACTGTAAGATTTTACTATAATAATGATGATTAAAGAGTAAAACTTACCATCACAGTATCACTGAGCCAACAAACAGCCAAAGCAGATTGAGGAAGAGAGCTAATTCATCCCTCCCATGGCACTTGTCTCTTGACAGACAACAACTCACCTTGCTTGAAGTGAGAAGCGAACAGGGGAGCACCCCGGACATTTCCATGCAGAGCTACGGAAGCCTTCGTTACCACTTCCCATCAGTATTGCCACAGATGCCACTGCAGCTAATCAAGATGAAAAATCCAGAGCAACGGGTATAGTATTTTTAGGTCTTCAAATTGCTCTCCGAATCAAAGAATTAATGAAAGAGTAATGATCATAAATTCCAAAGGATTTAATTATGTATGCCCTCTCTCTCTCGTGTTTTGTAACAGATAGTAGAAACATTGCAACATATAGTCCTGAATAACCAACAAGATTTCCATGACGATGTTCCATACAGATTCTTGGAGCTCGTCCAGCTCTGCCGGATAGCAAGCGCTGATACTCTTGAGTCCATCTGGAGACAATTTTCAGATAAACCCCGCTACAGGTATTTCATCACATCAACTTACAAGAAACTTTTCCATTTTTTGAGAATTGAGAGCTAAAATTAAGGATTTTTTTTTTTTAACCTGCTTGCAGGCAATGGCTGCTGAGTGCAGTTTCTGCGACAGGCACCGCAGAAGCACTCAAATTCATTAAGACCAGAATTCGCAACGATGACCTTAACTACCTTCAGACTCTTCTAAGTGTTTCTTTTGCTCTCCATTTAATGAAAGCTGATGAACACACTATTCCAATAGCAGCAGTGAGTAAATCCGTGTGAATCTTTCCTATCTGATAACAAAAGGAATGATAATTGATGACAACCTTTGATTATTAAGTACATTAAAGACTGGATTCTCCTCTCATGTACACCAATTTTGTGCAAATGTTGAACCATGAATTTCTTTTGGCATTACATATATGAGAGGAGAGTTCAGTCCTGTGTTTTCATTTCGCTACATGGATATAAAAGCCCTTCTCCCATAACAGCTTCTGAGAATGATTCCCATTTTCGTTTGCTGGGATCACGTGTCATGCCTTCTACAGACAAAACTTTGCCCACTTTAATCCCTTACTTCCGAAACAAATGGTGATTTGTGTGTTATCGCATTTGAATAGCTCTTTTAATTGCAAACTATTCCTATGAACTGGCAAGTGCTGCAAGTGAAAGTATTAGTGCAAACATCAAATATTTTGACACTATAATGAATCATTTATTCTGAACAGGATTCTTCCCATCTCTAGTCAATATTCTTCTTCTTAAATAGGAAAAAAGGGTATGATGTGAGAATGCATCATTAATATAATTGAGTTGCACATTGTTCTAAGGATATTCCATTTATAGATTGATGTTTACCCATAATCTTTGTATTTTCAGTATTATGCTCAGTCGAGGAAAATCAAAATTGTGCTATCTAAACTTATATATATTGAAACTAGTGGGGAATTAAGCTCCTGAGTGAAGCTTGCAAATAAAATGTCTACAAGCTGATTTAATTTGTTTGGATGTGAACAATAATCATTCTGAAATTGATCCCCTCGGATAAGATCTGATGATTTTCCTGCTCTGAAAGCTATGTGAAGCACTGTATTAAATACCAAATTAATTTTTTTTTTCCTTTTTTTCCCCACAGGATTTAATGACCAGTTCTCGAATCCAGAAAAATCCCATGCTTCAGCAAGTTGCCTGCTTGGGATACAGTTCTGTGGTCAATAGATACTGTTCTCAGACCTCAGCTTGTCCTAAAGAAGCTCTTCAGGTGGGTGGCTTTTTGTCAGGTTGTTCTTAATAGCTTAGTAACGTTCATTACATTAGCTTAATTCTTTTAAGATACAGTATAAAAATGCAATTGGACTTACAAATACACATTTCATAGGTCTCCTTCAGAACAAAGGCAATGAATCATTTTATTAATGTAGATATTTGCTTCATCATTGAAAACACAGTTTTCACATCGTAAGGTAAAATCCTGAGAGAAGCCATCACTGAGTGATTTTATTAAAACCAGTTGCTTTATTGTGATAGGCTTTTCCATGAGTAAGGGGAAGACTCTTGACAATCTAAACATTAGGAAGAAAAGACTGAACTGTGCTTTGTCTCTAAGCCCATCCATGACCTGGCAGATGAAGCGATCAGCAGAGGCCGTGAAGACAAAATGAAATTAGCCCTGAAGTGCATTGGTAATATGGGAGAACCAGCCAGCATCAAGCGCATCCTGAAGTTCCTTCCCATATCTTCATCCAGTGCTTCTGATATCCCCATCCACGTTCAGATTGATGCCATAATGGCCTTGAGAAAAATAGCTTGGAAGGACCCCAAAACAGTAAGTAGGATCTGTCAGGGATTTCTTTACTCAGTGAGTTAGAGAATATATACTGTAAGGGTAATGAATTTAATGGTATCATGTGTGTGGATTCAGCATGTTTAAAAAAAAAAAAGGATTATTTTTAAGAACAACACAATACAGTTCTATATTTCAGCTGATGTTTTCCGCTAAGCTGTAATAATTATTAGTCAGTAGGAAGCTTCCAGAAGGATATCAGCAGTGTTTCTTTAGTCATCTGTCATAACCAATTAAGTCCTGTGCTAGTTATATATGGTGGAAATTTAGCCACCTAAAAGTCAGACATATAATTTAACCTGCCTTGATAGTCAAGAGGAGAGAGAGAGAGACTTTCTCTTGACCTCCTAGGCAAAATGCCGACATTGCTCTGCCTCTTATAGACCCTTCCCTTAAGGCTGGATGAGTCACCACTGACCTCCCGCTGAGGTTGCTGGCGCGGTGAGCATAGGCAAGACCCCTGCCTTCCAGATGGTTTAGGTATAGGAGCTATATGAGACAGCACCCACGCAGACTGCCTTTGGTGAGCTGCTGAAGCTTCCCTTTTAAAAGTGGTCTAAAATGGTGAAGCATGCTCACTGAGTCAGTGGAGTTACTCCAAAGAATGAATCTATCTTATTGTCTACCGTTGTTTCTTCCGAAGTTATTCACCGATCTTTGAATGTCAGTAATGCAAAAAGCTATGCTGATGTCTTTTTGATTGTGGTGGGTTGACCCAATACCTTGATACGTGGACATTTATTTCAGATTCAGTGCCAGCCCTTCTCCATGGGGCTGTTCCTCCATGGCCCCTTCAGTTGTCTTAATAAAATGATGTGGAACCGTGCAGTAAAAAAGATCAGGAAATCTTCCTGCAGGGGTAATGACCCCCTCTCCCATATTTCTTGTGGGTTACGTGTGGATCCGGTCTGCAAAAATGTCTCAATATTGGTAATTCCAGACACTGTGTTTTCCCTCTGCAGGTGCAGGGATATCTCATCCAGATCCTGGCAGACCAGTCGCTTCCCCCCGAAGTGCGAATGATGGCTTGTGCTGTTATCTTTGAGACGAGGCCTGCCCTGCCTTTAATAACAACGATAGCTAACGTGGCAATGAAGGAGAGCAATTTGCAAGTGGCCAGTTTCGTGTATTCCCACATGAAGGCTTTGTCGAAGAGCAGTTTGCCGTACACGTACAACATGTAAGCAGAGACAGGAACCAAGTGGGCGATCTTCTGCAAATGATAAGTTCTGTTACATTCTTGTCAGTGAGCGCTGCATGTGCTGACAAACTGAATTCAGTTTATATTCTGACGGGGTGCAGCTTATTTCTGGATATTATTACCTTTCTCATTTTGTTTAGATCTTCGGCTTGCAATATCGCCCTTAAGCTGCTGGCCCCCAAATTGGACAGGCTGAGCTATCGGTACAGCAAGGTCATCCGTATCGGTGGTTACTTTGGTGAGTAAAAGCGTTTCAGTGACCAGGAAACTTTCCCTTCAGAAATCCATTCTTAAGAGACATTAAGTCCTTTGGAGAAATACGTCATTCTGCATTTCAATAAGAAATTGAATTAAATGTGACAGTCACATATTTAAAAGTGCATGAGTAACCATTTATTAATTTGGGCCTAAACAGTTAAAATTTATGTAATGATGTATCTTGGAGTCAGTAATGGAAGAAGCTGCAGAAATATGATCTTGAATGATAAGCAGAATGGTTAGAAAAAAGACGTGTCTTTTGTTTACTTCTGCCATAGATAACTATAAAGTTGGTGCTGCTGGAGATGTCTTTGTTATGAACAGCCCGGGAACAATGTTCCCATCAGCCGTAATTTCCAAGCTGATGGCGTATTCTGCAGGGTCAGTGGCTGATTTGGTGGAGGTAAATATTTACCTAAATCGATACTAAAGCAAATTAAACTTAAAATTGACCACAAAGTTTCCTCTCTGTAAGTACGTTTCAGACTGCTCCTTCTCATGCTGTTTTGGTAGGTTGGTGTCTGCGTGGAAGGCCTCACAGACGTCATCATGAAACAAAATATACCGTTTGCTGAATATCCCGCATACAAAAAGATAAAGGAGATTGGAAAAGCTGTAGGTATTTTCAGCAATGCAATGTGTGGGTTCTACGAAGGGGTATTTAGTGCGGCTTCTCGTACTAGTTAAGCCCTGTCTCAGAAGGTAAACTACCCGCCCAGCAGTCAGCTCGAGTATTTCTGCGAAAGAGAGATCTGCAGTGGGACTGCAGGGGACATCACTCCTGCGAGGGTTGCGATAGCTCCTGCAAATGCCTCCTCCCCACCTCATGTATGGCTGCAGAAGGAGGAAGGGAGGAGAGGGGGGAGGTGGACGTTGCGGCACGGTGTGTCTCTCATGCCTGGCAGGCTTCCTCCTCCCTCCCTTCATCTACCTCACTTAGTTTACAAGAATATGCCTTCGTCTTCAAGAGAAAAGGTGATTTGTTGCTGTGCTTTCAAACTGGGTTTAGTGGTACTAATGGCCCAGATCCTCTGTGTAAGTGTTATTGCATCGGAATACAAAACACCGGACAGGAGGCCGTTCGTGGGCATCTCAACGACAGGGAGTCAGTCTGAATTAGTGACGCTGGGCTATTTACAAAGCAGCAAAGAAACGCAAACAGCAATGGAAAGTTGCAGCTTGGTCAGCGATGGGTTTGATCACTTTGCTGAATTAGCATTTGTAAAGTGTTGCATTAAAGAACTTTGCTTGTTTCTTTATCTTTATGTTCCCTAGCTGCTGGGATGGAAGGAGCTGCCAACAGAAACCCCCTTGATATCAGCCTACTTGAAACTATTTGGCCAAGAGCTGGCCTACGTCAACATCAATAAGGAAGTCCTCCATCAGGCTATGAAGGTACCAGGGACCCCTACTTTTCTTTGCAAGATTTGAAACCATTGTACTTTTATATCCCAACCTCTTGGATCTCTGTTTTACTGCAGACTCTGCTAGAACCTGCTGACAGGAACACAGTGATGAAGAGAATCGTCAGCCAAATCCGCAATGGCATTGCAGGACAATGGACACAGCCGGTGTGGCTGGGAGAGCTGCGATACATCGTTCCTACCTGCACCGGTCTGCCGCTGGAGTATGGGTCATACACTACTGCTCTGGCACGTGCGGCACTCAACGGTGAGTTGGGAAGTACGAGATCAGCTGTGCGAGCTCTGAGCAGGGGATGAGAGGGACAGGCTAAGAGGGGCTGGAAAAAGAAGGGGAAAAACAGAAAGTTAGAAAAAGAACTGATTTTTGTAGTGAAGGGGAGGTAGTGAAGATGTTTGAAGAAAAGCTGGACGCAGCTGATTTCTGCCTCACCTTTGAATGGATTGAAGACAGAGAAAGTGAGGTGAGAATCTGGGAAACCAGAGGGAGAAAGGTCACAGCATTCAAGCCCAGAAAAAACAAGAGCTGCATGGGGACCTGGCTGCAGACAGGGGCAGAAGGGGGTGGCTCCTGAGAGACGCACACACAAGCTAAGCAGGATCCAATGGTGATTTAAACAGAGAAGAAAATAGAAGACAACCAAAAGAGAACTACCAGTAGCGTTAGAGAAGGCAGGAAGAGAAGAGAGCTTGTGAAAAGAGACAGAGTTCTGTTTTAAAAGAATAAATATGCAAGTACAAATACTTATCAAGAAGTTAATTCGGTGATCATACTGTTTGTTGTGCAGCAGACTTTTAATTTAGACAAACCTGACCCTTCCTTTTGCTGACACCACGTAAGGAATGAAGGGTGAACTACACGTACTTGTGCTCTTTATAGAGGTCTTGTATGTGCCCACTCTTCGCTGCTCTTGGTTTTTGGTTTCTTAGTTTGTTTTAATAACATCTTTGAACCCCTGCCCCTTGTTTTGTGGGTGTTTGTAATTTTTTTTTTTTTTAATAACATCCTTGTAGCCAAGTTGGGGACGTATGGATTGGATGGATAGGCTGCAAAGTGAGTGAAGGCTGTCTGGACTGCTGATCTCCAAGAGTAGTCAACAGATGAAAATCTAATCGGTGGCTTGTTATGAGCAACGTTCCTCTGTCGTTAGCACTTGTTCATTGTCTCTTTTAACAATCTGAATTTTGGAAAAGAAGGCACCCTCAGCAAATCTATGTCAATGATGACATTGAATTGGTGGGAGCAGTCACTGCGCTGGGGGGTCAGGCTGCCACCCCGGGCGACCCTGCCAGGCTGGAGGGGATGGCCTGACAGGAGTGTGATGAGATTTGACAAAGGCAATGCAAAGTCCTTCACCTGGGATGGAGTAACCCATGCAAGTATATAGGCTGGGCATCACCCAGACAGAAAGCAGCTTTGCAGAAAAGGGCCAGGGAGGCCTGGTGGACAAGCTGGTATAGCGAATCACCAGTGTGCTCTTGTGGTGATGAAGGCCAACTGCATCGCTGGCTGCAGCAGCAAGAGCAGAGCTAGCATGGAAATGATTTTCCCCCTCTATTTAGCGCACTGGAGACTGCATCTGGAGTACAATGTCCAGTTTTGGGTCCGCAGTACAAGAAAGATGTTCACACTTGATGTGAGGAAAGATTGGAGAGCAGGGCTTGTTTAGCCTGGTTGCCCACCTTTCACTCTGTCTTCTGGCTCCACGCATTTCTGAAATTTTAACGTTATACTAATTAACAAACTTTCAATTTGGGTCAGCTCTTTATTTTCTTACTATATATTTATTTCCTTTTTCAGTATGTTGCATCAGAAGCTTTGCCTATAGAACAAGCTTTCTGTATATTTTCAGTATTTTTCAGACTCATAAAAGATCTCATGTACCCCAAAGTCCATCTTGTTTTCCAGACATATTTTTTGTGTAAACAAAAATATTACCTCTTCCTGAAAACTGTGCCTTGCTTGAATTCAAATCCTTTCTTTCACTTTTACCGTTTTTAAATGTTGCTCTGTCCTTTGCAGTTGATGGAAAGATAACCCCCCCTTTAACTGGAGATTTTAGACCTTCCCAGTTTCTTGAATCCACCGTGCAGATTCGGTCTGACATAAGCCCAAGGTATGGCAGGTTTCTAAGGCTGTACATATGATGGAGGTTTTTTATGAAAAGGCAGAAGCGCATGTTAAAAAAGAGCACCTTTCTTACATCTGACCGCTTCACTCTGTTTCAGCTTATACCTACATACAGTTGCAACAATGGGTGTCAACACAGAATACTTTCAACATGCTGTTGAAATTCAAGGCAAGGTCCTGACAAGAGTGCCAATGAAGTTTGATGCCAAGATAGACATGAAATTAAAAAACATTAAGATTGAAACAAATCCATGCCATGAGGAAACTGAGATAGTGGTTGGAAGGTACAGTAGCATTACTTCAGAATACTTTCTGTTGCTGAAACCTTACAAAGTTCACTATTCACTGACTTCTTATGGAGGTTTCTAGATAGGCAGGGTGATTTTTCAGGGTGTAGCATAACCTTTGGGAGAAAGAGCAAGTAAGGGAAATAGGGGAGTTAAAAGTCAAAAGATACCTAAATTATTTAGGAGTTTTTTATTTTAATTTGTTTATTATTTTATTATTATTTTGTGTTTTTAATTTTTATTTGTTTCTTTTTATTGCCTTTTAGGGTTTTTAATTTCTATTTTTAAATGAATGCCTTTCATGTTTTGGACATTTGTTTAAATTTATCTAGATTTTGAAAACTTCCTGTGATACAAGGAACTGATGATTGTCATGAACTTTTGTTTGTCTTTAATAATATTTATACTTATAGCTGTATATACAATCCCTATGTTCATACCCAACATACCTCTGTGCTGTCGCATGATACTGACAGGGACATATTTAATCCAAAGACAAGGGGCTGGAATAATTTACCATTTTTGTGCATCTCTCAACAGACATAAGGCTTTTGCTGTATCAAGAAATATAGGAGAACTGGGTGTTGAAAAGAGGACCTCAATTCTCCCAGAAGATGCTTCATCAAATATTGTGGAAGAACCTTTCAAACCATCAGAGAGAGCTTCCAGTGAAGGTTTCACAATGGTAACCTATTTCTTTTTGCTTATATAGTGATATTTACCCTCTCTGTGATGCACATGTCTGGAGTTTTACTCTTGCCTATGATATGCTCTCAGTGGTATTCACATACTCATCTCCAATGCAGCAAGGAGCTGACAGCATGCCAAGGAAACATGCCTATAGCTCTCAAGAGGATCTTCGCCATGGCACAGGAAGAAAAACTCATAAACGAGACATTTGCATCAAACTGCATCATCTTGGTTGTCAGCTCTGCTTTTCCAGAAGGTCACGAGATGCCAGTTTCCTAAAAAATACGTTTTTGCACAGATTAATTGGAGAACATGAAGCTAAAATAGTCTTGATGCCAGGTACAATATCGAGCACGGGCCTTGTTGTCTTAGGTTTGTCGGTGCTATTTGAAGCAGTATAACCTTCTAACGTGTGCAATTGGTGTGTAGTTCAAACAGATGCTGATATTGACAAAATTCAGCTGGAGATTCAGGCAGGATCCAGAGCAGCTTCCAAAATAATTCATGTGGTAAACTCGGAGTCTGAGGAAGAGGATGAGACATCTCCATACGAGGATATTCAAGCTAAACTGAAGAAGATTCTAGGCATTGAAAATGTGTTCAAGGTAAGAGACTTTGAGTATGGGAGAGGGGAATATTTTCCCATAAATGAAGCCAGGGGTTTGAAGTTCAGTGTGGAAAGCTGGCACGGGAAAGCAAGGATGGGGCTAGTTTGAAAGGTGCCAGTGCCAGGCCTGCCAGCCAGTGCCACATCTGGAGGAACTGACCCTACGGGGTGCATCCAGCTGGGGCTGGTCCTCTGTGCTGGGCTAGATTTCAGCTGGGCAGAGTAGATCCAAGGGTTCTGCAGCTTCTGCAGTGAGTGAGGCAGGGAAGTTGTTGTTCCTTGAAAGGCTGATGTGAGCAGCTTGTCTGACACCCAGAGAGGTTTTACTTTGTAAATACAAAACCAGATGTATCCCCGCTCTTGCACTTCTCTTTGAACTGTTTTTGCAGGTTGCAAATAAAACACGACACCAGAAGAAGCAACCTTCTAAGAAAGGAAACACTATGCTAACAGAGCTTGGGACAGACCCCAATGCAAAAAATCCCTCCAGCTCATCTTCTGCCTCCTCAACTGTCTCCTCTTCTTCCTCATCATCTGCTGCTTCTCCTGATCGTAAAAAGGCTGTGGATGAAGATGAGAATGATGAAGGAAAGCAAGCGAGAAACAAAGATGCAAGCAGCAAGAGCAGCAGCAGTAGCAGTAGTGGCAGAAGTAGCAAGAGCAGTAGCAGCAAGAGCAGCAGCAGCAAGAGCAGCAGCAGCAGTAGCAGCAGTAGCAGCAGCAAGAGCAGCAGTAGCAGTAGTAGCAGGAGCAGTAGCAGTAGTAGTAGTAGTAGCAGCAGCAGCAGCAGCAGCAGGAAGTCATTGAGTCACCATAGCCATAGTCATCACTCAAGGCATCTGAATGGCAGCAGTAGCAGCAGCAGTAGCAGCAGCAGCAAGTCGTTGAGTCACCATAGCCATGGGCATCATTCAGGACATCTGGAAGGTGACAGCAGCAGCAGCAGCGACAGCAGCAGCAGCAGCAGCAGCAGCAGCAGCAGCAGCACATATTCCAAAATATGGGTAACTTTGTCAGTAAATTGACTGATGCTGCTAATGTTTGTGAATCACATTCCTGATGGCAGCTGGCTTTGCATCATAAATCAGGAAATTATGAGTTGACACAGTAAATTTTAGCAACACAAAATTGCAAAATTTATTCTGCAAACACACCTGCAATCATTGGCTCAAATGGCTACTTCAAAGCATCTCAAAAGTTTCCACAAGTTTGTTGAAACTTTTGTTCTAGGCAGGGAACCATTTTTTGCCCATTTACTACTTCCCGTCAATATGCATTGCATGTTTCTGTCTTAATTTTGTGGTAGGAACATTAATGCTTTATATAAACTACTTCAAGTCTTGCATTCTGTGCTTGTGACTAAGCATACAGAACTATGTATGAATGAGAATTAGTAAAATCCTTACTTAATTCCCAGTGCTCAGATGTCAATGTAATTGCAGCATTTCTTTTCTTCTGAGGCTTTTCATCTTCTTGTTTTTATCATTTTCAAAGGGAGATGATGAGATTTATCAGTATCACTTTAAATCAGCGCATAGACAAGAGGTGAGTTTTTCTTTCCTCAGTAAATTAAGTATGGAATCTGCCATGAGTCAAATGGAAACCTTAAAGGCAACTTGTTTTCTTTGTCGAGGAAAATTACAGTACTGATAACATTTCGAACACCAAATCAACCGTGGCGGTTCTTCTGAGATGCATAAATACAGAGAGCTATGTTCTCCTTTGTATTGTGCGCATGATGCCATTTGTGGCTCTGCAAAGTAGATGCAAAGCTCCGCCAAGACAGTACAAGGGACTGGGACACAAACTTTGGAGGAACAAAGATCCTAACGTCAAGAGCCTGGGTCATTTGACTGGCTTTGATCACTTGGTTTCTTGGGTTGGAATCACTGTTGATACACACTGGGATAGCTATGTTGACAAATGTGGGAGGATACTTTATTTTATGGTACTTTAGTTCAGCGGAAGATTTTTACTAGGGCGTGATCCAGCCAGGAGCAGTGTACTTTTTATTAGTGTTCCTCAAAAAGTAAAAAATTCAGCTGTGTGTGTCCATTCAGTTGATCCTTTCCACTCAGTTGGTCCATTCATTGTGTCCTCCAGTTGATCAGGCCCTTCCAGAAGTAAAATGAATCAGTTCTGGTCTTTCATACTGAATCGAGAGGCTGGTTCAATTTGACTTTCTCTGGTCCATTGTTTTTTCACACAGGGAATTCTCATCTAGACGTGTTCCTTATTTGTCTCTTATGAGGGGTCAGATAAATTTGGGTAAACAAGATTTTTCAGAGCTAGATCACATGTACTAAGCAGGACAAAGTGTGTAATATTGCAAGTCATTGAGCTGCTCAGTGTTGGAACGCAAGTTTGCCAACACCAAGTGCCATGACAGGGAGTATTCTGCAGCACTGCCTCATGCAATTTCTTCAAGCATGCTTTTCAGTTACCCTCTTGAGCATGATGTGTTTTCTTCTTGCAGTTCCCAAAAAGGAAACTCCCAGCTGACCGACTTAGCAGCACATACCCCTCTACCAGATCCAGTCGTGCCTCATCTCGAGCTGCTTCCCAGGTTAGCTGCATCATTTTTAGGGGGTTTTGACAGCTTGGAAGAATGGCAGAGTGGCTGTGCACTTGCAGTAATTGTACAGCTAGGATAATGGGAAGAGAGAAATACCAACCTCTCAAGCCTCAGGTATCAGTCAAGAGTGAGACACACACCATAGTTTCCACACATACTTTCCTCTGCAGTGAGGTGAGGATTCTTCTAACTTGCACCACGAGCCCTCCCTCATGGCAATCCGACCCAACAGATGCCTGCAGAGACTGATCTTGTGACCTCTGCAACCAGGAGGGAAGTTGAGGTGCTGCAGTGGCATTGCAAGGACATTGGTGGTGGAGGCCGAGGCTAAGAGGAGCCTCAGCAGAAGGCATGCTCCAGACGTGACATGTAGCACCTTGGCTTCTCACCAGCACCCAGTCTGATGCGTGCAGGCTTGCTCTCTGGGGCAAGTGAAGTGAAGTCTAATGATGGAGTGAAGGAATTGCAGGTCATAGCGTGCTTAAGGCCCTACTTCAAGGGGGGAGCTTCTTGATGTTGAAGACAATGTTCTGGATTATATTCTGTGCTAGGGTGCTGTGCAAACTCAAAACCTGCCTGCCCCACAGAGCTCACAGCTGAAGTATGAGGTGAAAGCCAACAGACCAACCAGACAGATAAACAGGAGGACACTAGCTGGGCGTTGTTCTTGTTGTGAGAATGAGTGATGAGTACAACTGACAGCTGATGTTGTTAGTCAAGTTAAAGCACTTTTCTTTCATTCAAAGGCAAATATATGGGTATTAAAAATGAAGCCCAAATCATATAGTCGTTACTGGAAAAGATGAGGGGTAATGGGTACAAGTTACTTCTGGAAAGATTCCGATCGGACACAAGAGGAAAATTTTTCACAATGAGAACAATCAGCCATTGCAATAATCTCCCCAGGGGAGTGGTGGATTCCCCAACATTGGACTCTTTCAAGAATCGGCTGGCCAGGGTGCTGGGCCATCTTGTCTAGACCGTGCTTTTGCCAAGAAAGGTTGGACCAGACGATCCTTGAGGTCCCTTCCAACCTGGTATTCTATGATTCTATCATACTGTATCCTAATGATATGAATATTTCCATGGCATCAGCTGTAGCTCAGGAAATGGCACAAATTTTGGCTCATATAAAATACAGTGATAAAATCCATTTGTGCATGCAGAGGCACATGCACATTAAAGACATATACATGAGAGTTTATAGGCATGTATATATGTGTGGTACATATGCTGGTATATATTTGCAGTTCAGTTGCTTATTTTCCATTTTTCCATCTAGATCTTGCATCTAAAATGTTCCATGGTAACTCTTTTATAATGATATTCTTTGCATACTTTCTCCCCCTTCTTCTTAGCCTAAGTTTTTGGGAGATGTTAACACACCAGTATTAGCTGTTTTTCTTCATGGCGTTCGTAACGATAAGAAGATAGGAGGCCTCCAGCTCGTGGTATATGCTGACATTGACTCCATAAGGCCCCGGGTGCAGGTATTTGTGTCAAACCTCACAGATTCAAGCAAGTGGAAGCTCTGCGCTGATGCTTCAGTCCTCAATGCTCACAAGGCAGCGGTAAGGCTCAAAAATAGTTATATAAAGCTGTATGCATCACAGGAAAACCATGTTCCATGCATTTAAAAATGGGCCATTTCTCTCTCCGTTATAGGCTTACTTGAAATGGGGCCGGAATTGCCAGGACTACAAGATGTCGGCTGAGCTGGTAACTGGGCGGTTTGCTGCCTATCCTGCTGTACAAGTGAAACTGGAGTGGCCTAAAGTTCCTTCAGGCGTCAGATCCATAGCAGAATGGTGAGGTTTTAGTCTTTAGTGACACTCGTTCATGATATTGGTCAACTGGCAAAAATCAGCATCTACCCACGAGGTTCTAGCAGTTAAAGTACCGGCTATTACTTTATTCTCTGATCTATCTGAGTACTGCCTTCGGACATAAAAGCTGAGTGGGAGATCATAGCCCAACCTATTGTAATGTACAGCAGTTCTTTATACCGGACATAATTACTGAAAACTGAGGAACAGATCCATCCTTTCACTGAACACTTGATCAGTAAAGCAGAGAGTGGTCATGGGGACCTAACCGCTGACCCTGCAGACTCGGTATGCTGCTTACAGATGTGCGATGTGTATACTACACGCAGATGTGAGAAGGCCTGGTTAGGACGTGTGCTGCTTTTTGTTTCTCTATTTCACCAGACCTTTCTGATTTGAATTTTTGAAGGTTTTACAAGTTTGTCCCTGGCGCTGCGTTTATGCTGGGGTTGTCTGAAAAAACGGACAAGAATCCTTCTCGACAAGCCAGGGTGATTGTGGCTCTAACTTCTCCAAGGACATGTGATGTTGTTATCAAGCTTCCTGATGTAATTATGAAATATTATTATCGCTCTCCTATTTTTTCCTAGTAGAAAAGTGAGACTGTTGCATTTTAATTACCGTGGGTCAATTCTGAGAAAGAAAAATTAAGTAAACATCAGTTTGTGTGCAAATGATGAAAACAACTTTTGTTTATTTTCAACCTTTTTATATTACATCCAGGAATATTCATAGCGTGATTTTATTCATGAAAAAAGAGAGTGCTGTGGGTACTCATAATGACATGCGTTTCCATCTGTAGTAGCTCCATAAGTGTTCATCTAGCCACCTTTGAAGGGGAGTAATTCATTCTCTCCCAAATAATATCTGAATGATGACCCACACCATGAGAGAAAACTGTAAGCAGAAGCAAAAAGCTCATAGACAGTGAGTCAGATGAATTATGTTCACATAAATTCTGTGTCAACCAAAGTAGAAGAATTTGAAATTAATTTCCAAATAGGAGAAAACAGCTGATCTCAGCTGTTTGCTGTGAATAGCTGGCACAAGTGTGTTTTGAATGTGCTTTTGAATTCCTTTTCAGATGATCCTCTATGAAAAAGCCATGAGGCTTCCCCTGTCACTCCCTGTAGGTCCGAGGATACCAGCTTCAGAGCTGCAGCCTCCCATCTGGAATGTCTTTGCTGAAGCCCCCTCTGCAGTGCTCGAGAATTTGAAAGGTCAGGGTCTAATCTGGTTCAGAAGCATGACATCCTCAGTTTCCCAGATTACTTGAGCACCTTCTGAATTTTTCTGGGATTATTTGTCTCCAGTTAATTAGGAAATGTGCTGTAATAACGCGAGGATGGTTCAACTGGGAGAGAATATTGTGCATACAGTACAGAAATCATCAGCATTTCAGGGATCAAGATACCAATTATCTGAATTGGTAACATTTAAACTTTCTGGCAATTATTTTTTGTTAGATAGAGGAGTATATTTTCCATGCTTTTTTAAAAATTTATGAGTGCTTAGTAGCCAAAAGCCCCTGTAACCCATACAAAAATATCACAGTGGAAAAAAATATAAAGCTAAAATAATATGGCACTAAAAATAAAATCTGACATTTAATAACTTTCTTTTATGGAAAAGGAAATCTCACTGGCATTTTATTTAACCAGCTTGCTGCTCCATTTCCCACAACAAGATCACAACCTTTAACGGAGTTCAGTTTAACTACACAATGCCGGCAAACTGCTACCACATCTTGGCTCAGGATTGCAGCTCTGACCTTAAGTTCCTGGTGATGATGAGGAATGCTGAAGAAGCTCTGAACCTGAAAGCAATCAACATCAAGCTTGGCAGTCAGTAAGTAACTCCTGCCAGATGCTGGGAGCGTGAGGGACTACCTCATCCACGTTTAACATGAGAGGAGCTTAGATCTGAGCTTTACTGCAATGGTTAGCAGCCCATGGGATTTCAGCATTTCCCTTATTTACTTTCCATGCATATTGAATGTGATACTGAATACTGTGTTCAGTTTTGGGCCCCTCACTACAAGAAGGACGTTGAGGTGCTGGAGCGTGTCCAGAGAAGGGCAACGAGGCTGGTGAGGGGTCTGGAGAACAAGTCTTATGAGGAGCAGCTGAGGGAACTGGGGTTGTTTAGCCTGGAGAAAAGGAGGCTGAGGGGAGACCTCATCGCTCTCTACAACTACCTGAAAGGAGGTTGTAGCGAGGTGGGTGTCGGTCTCTTCTCCCAAGTAACCAGCGATAGGACGAGAGGAAATGGCCTCAAGTTGCACCAGGGGAGGTTTAGATTGGACGTGAGGAAAAATTTCTTTACTGAAAGAGTGGTGAAACATTGGACCAGGCTGCCCAGGGAAGTGGTTGAGTCCCCATCCCTGGAGGTATTTAAAAGACGAGTAGATGAGGCACTTAGGGACATGGTTTAGTGGACATGGTGGTGTTGGGTTGACGGTTGGACTCGATGATCTTAGAGGTCTTTTCCAACCTCAATGATTCTATGATTCTATGATTCTATGATGCTGACAATGTTATCTTAGGTGACAAGAATACCCCGATGTAATTTAAGTAGTTGAAATGAGCTTATGCTGTGACCGGTGATATTTAGTGAGCAGGAAAATGCCTTTGTCACTGTATGTGTATGAATGGGATACAAACAGGGTATGAACGCTCTTCCCCTTAACAGTGAAATTGATATGCGTCCTGTGAACGGACGGGTGAAACTGCTGGTAGATGGGGTTGAAAGCCGCACGAGGAAGATTTCATACATATCTGCTGGTAAGTGATGCAGCATCTGTTGTTTCATTTTCGCGCATGTTTTAGGAGGAAGAAAGAAAGAAAGAAAAAAAAACTATCAAAGAGATTCCACCAGTTTGTATTCAATAAGTATTTCTACCTTTGGTTGTAAGGTTAATATTTAAGAACACCTACTGTACTCCCTTGCACAGGAACATTTAGAAAGACTGGTTAGAGTCTGAAGCTCTTGAAGTGGCCAAACTAAGCAAGATATAACTGACGTGAAGATCCCTCCTTTTCATACATTACTGCAGCTCCCGCTGGAGTTCCAAATTTGAGAAGTGTTTCGGCTATACTATAAAGTCTTGCTTGATTAAAACATTTTGAAGTAGAGCTTTTCTAAAATTCACCACACTTGTATATCAGAGTTTTTCCTAATTTGATTTGTAGGCATAAATTTGGCTAGCATTCTGAAATCTGCTAGGAATAAACATAGAGAACTGGTGAATAGCCTGCTTGCTTCTCTCAAAGCAGGAATAGTTTTTTTCTGTGAAAGGACACAGGAGGACCTTGTTTCATTCCGTGCTATGCAGTCAGGGGCTATATACAATGCAGATGTTTCCTGACTGTAGAGCTGTAGTATACAAATCAGCTAAGGCTTGCTGAAATTGGGTTAGCATCTGCCAGTGCTGAGCTCTGTCCTATTTGTTACGTACTTGGGAAGCGATAATTGTGCTAGAAATGGCTCCAGTGACAGTCACGGTGTTCTTTGTATTTCCTTACTCCATTACTTCCCTTACTCCAGGGCCTTGTATAGCTGCACAACTATACAGATATTATAGACGGCTCTGTAATAATTTCTAGAAATAAATATGAATATGTTAATAACCCAAAGAAAAATAACCCAGAGAAAAATTAATAAATCTGTGTTCATTAAAATTGTTTTCCAACTTTTCTATATTGTTTTGCTGTATGTTTTGTTTCTTGACTAGAACAATTGAGGAACTTCAAGGAAAAGAACATTTTAGAAACATGACGGTTGCTTTGTTCTTTCTTAAAGAAGCTAGGCTGGGTCTGCTTTGGTTTGGGTTTTGCTTTGTTTTATTTTGTTTTCTTCTAGATGCTTCCATGTGGATCCACAGTGAAAAGCAAGAGCTTGTATTTGTTGCCCCAGCCTATGGCATTGATAAACTGTACTTTGATGGATACACATTAAGGGTATCGTTCTTCCTCCTCATAAGCTTGGGTGTTGAGATATTTCCGTAGGATCCCCTTAAATCTGTATGTATAAGTGCAAGACTATACAGTGGCAAAGCCAAATGTGTGCAGGGCCCAAAAAACCCACAACAGAAGATGACACTACAGGGTTGCACAGTCCTGCTCTTTATTTCCGAGCGGGAGAAGTGAGAATCTTTCACCAACAAAAATACCTTCTTCTTGCAGTGCAGGTGTGTGTTGGGAAATGGGCCTGTGGGCGTACGCACACTGAGCCAGCAGTGCATTTGCCAGAAAAATGAGTTTTCAGCTCCTGTCCACTGTTCTTACAGATGTATAATTCTTCAAATCAGCAAAAATGCAGCCATTCTTTTAAGATGAATGAATGCTTTAAAGGTTGCACTAAAAAGAATGTGAAACGGGAATGTAAGAAATCGGTAAACCATGCTGTATCTATCACCTATACTATGAAAACATCCATCAGACAAAAGCTTCAGCATATTAATAGTCTAGACTATTAATAACTTAACATACTAGACTGCCACAGTAGGTTTTAAAGGCCGTAACAGTTAAAGCCACAGCAGCACCAAGGGAGTTTGGCATCTGACTGTCAGACCCTTTTGAATTCTCAGCAAAGAGATTTTAAATGTTTGTGCATTAACTTATACTGAAAGAGACCTACATAGCAAAAATCTGCTCCATAGGTGTTATTTTTTTTAACTTGAATTGGTTTTGATTTTTTTCCTCGAAGATTCAAGTTGCTTTATGGATGGCAGGGAAAATGTGTGGAATATGTGGAAAATATGATGCAGAATGTGAACAGGAATATCGGATGCCCAATGGATATCTAGCTAAAGATGCAGTGAGCTTTGGGCATTCTTGGATTTTGGAAGAAAAGCCTTGTACAGGAGGTATGCAAGCTCTGATAAATTTAATATAATATTACTGCAGTTGTATAGAAAATGTAGAATTTATTTAGAAAATTTTAAATCCATAAACATTTTGAAAAAAGCATTTAAAAAGGGTTCACTATTAAGTTATATTAAATATAAAAAGTATTTGTCAGTTTAGAAAGGAATAAGAAATTACAAGTTAAACAAACAAGCCAAAAAACACAAGTCAGTTGACATTAAATAACCGAGCTGAAACAAAATCTTTGTCTCAGTTTTGAAGTGTTTTAGAAGATCAGAAAAAAAAAGTAAGAGGATAAATTCACACGGAATGCTTTGATTTAAGCACAACAGCATTTTCCAGCCACTATCTGATCCATCAAAAAATCAGATGGGGATTAGTAATTATTTTACCTTGGCTGACCACCTGATTTTTGAACCAGTGCAACCTGTCAAGCAAAGCATTCAAGCGCATGAGCAGTTCCAGGGACTTAATTACATGGTTGAAATAAAAAAGCTGTATTTTAAGTGTTTCAGTAGATTAGGATCTTATGGTGTGCTCGGTGCACTCAGCTGAGGTTATGATGCAACAGCACACCACAGTGCCGCAAGGAGAAGAGGCACGTTGCCTTTGTGAAGAAGACTTGTCCTGGTGGGAAGGACTTCCTCGGTCCCTGGAGGTGGCTTCTACATGTTTAGCTGTACCTCAACTGTTATTCTGCTGTGTCTTTGTAAAGAATACTGGGCGTCAAACTTGCTTTAGGTGGATATGGAGTCCACAGGCATGTACACAATAAGATTCACACGGTTGGTAGTGACCACATGTTGTGTTTCCATTTCACATACAGTGGAGATGGATGGAATTTTAGAGAATAAAGCTTATAGTCAGGAATAAATGTGGTCCATTTAGCTTCTCACACACTTGTAGCTGCTTGTACCGGGAATCCAAAACAAGATCAATATTATTGGCTGGCAGCAATGACTTTTGGTCTCTGCAGCAATTTTGAGTCTGAATGACAGTGGTAATAGTGTAATTCTTTAGTGTTTATTTTCATTTGTTCAGAAATCCCCCCTTTCTTTCCACTGCTGAATATTCAAAGCTTTCGAATGTGGGTTTGCAGCTATTGTGTGAGCCAGCTTACTTTGCAAAATGTTTATTAGAAAGTATATCAGACTATGTTTCTACATGCTAATCTAGAAACAAACCAGTTGCATTCGAAACTAACTTTCCGTAGCTCCATATCTAATTAGCCGATTTGAAAAGTTTGTAACAGTCAGGGATGCTGCTTTACTTATGATCAAAATACAGTTTTCATAGAGGAAATTTGTTTGCAAGTTGGCAACGATGGCAGATGGGTCAGTCTGGGGAGATCTGAAGATTTTGTACATAAGCACATAAACGATCACCAATAATTGTGTTACAGCCTGCAAACTGCGACGCTCATTTGTGAAGCTTGAGAAGACAGTTCAGCTTGCGGGTGTAGAGTCCAAGTGCTATTCTACAGAGCCTGTGCTGCGCTGTATGAAAGGATGCTCCGCCACCAAGACTACTCCAGTCACTGTTGGTTTCCACTGTCTCCCAGCTGGTAAGTCAACAGAAAGCCTACTGAATAGGAGCTGCGCAAAAGTCTAAATAGATTGTGGCTTGATTCAGTTATTCCGCTTGAATTGTCTGAATAACATATCCACAGGTAGGAATGGATTTACTGCGGTATTGACTGAAGACCTTTCCCCGTTTTCATTAATACGTAAAACTTTCTTTAGCGAGAGAGATGTTTTTCTGTTGTAATTTTACTGTTTTTCATGATACCAGCATTTAAAATCTAAACTGAACTCCTCTTCATGGTGCTATGAACTAACAGGGTACAGGCAGGATAACAGCACAGTCAACATTGTGATTCAGCTGAAAACCTGCCTATTGCAGCCTGTGAGGATTCAGCCACGTCTGATCACGTGCAGCACCCTGAAACGAGGGTCCTCGCTTCTTACAGATCGCTGCCTTTGAACGTGATCCTATTTCACTGAGCGGATTTAGGCAATAGAAGGGCAGGTGTGGATGGGGTTCCTGCACACAGGTGCAGTGATATAGGAGGATGTCTTTTTTATAGGTATATTGTAGATTATAAGAGATTAGATAGGATAGATATAGATTATATAGATAATAGGTTCATGTCTGTTTTCCAAGTTTGTTTTTCCTTTAAGACCACAATATCCTTTCCTAAATATATTACTAATAAAATTCTACATGGAAGTAGTAGTCTTCAATGTAGAACTGGCTTATTAATTAAGTGGGTTTCCTGGAATGTCTCTGCATGACTTAGACAAATATAAACACGTAAGCCAGTGAGGAGAAGCCAAGCCTGCTGTAATTAATGACTAGTGCATGGTAAATACTGTACCTTGCAAAACCACTTCTGAAGTATACTGTTTACTTTTCATTTCTTGTTCCCCATCAGATTCGGCTACCAGCCTGATGGACAAACAGACAAAGTTTGACCAGAAGTCAGAGGATATGCAGGACACTGTTGATGCACACATAGCATGTTCTTGTGAGAACGAAGACTGCAGTGCATGAAGCTGTGCACTGCAGCACAGGAAAAAACAGAAACACTTCAATGTTTTTATTGTGTGGTGTAAGAAAACTCATTTTAAGGAATAATAGAGATACTAAATTAAGTGTTTAAGGACGTGTGGAATCTTCCCAAGTAATTTAAAGTATTAAACTTTATTATTGTAGAAACTGTTATGATTGCCCATAAATATCTGATTTCGTAATAAATCCATGCATGGAAAAATTGATGAAGGCTTCCTTATTTCACTGGTTATGGAAAGAGGAGGTGAGCTTCTCCTCACCCCCCTTTTCATAGACTTCTTGAGTCTGTGACAGTCTTCTGTGCACCAGGCGCGTGTCTGTGTCAGGCGCCATCAGGGATATGGGTTGGGTAGCTGTGGTAGCTTGTTTCCCCCAGGGCTTTCTTCCCTGGTGCTGGGATCCTGTGCACCCTCTGCGGCAGCAACACAGCCGTGGTGCTCTACAATAATGATGTGCCCGTGCTGCCGTAGGGAACACCAAGATCAGGGAATAAGCCTGAACCTCATGCCACTGGACAAGGCTGCTCTGAGGTAGTCAAGAACACGTCATGTTCCTGATGAACCACATGGAGAAGCTAGTGCGAATCAGGGGTATTTGAAGAGGACGTGGTGGAGTTACCCAAACACATCACCTGCCAAAGGGTCTGAAGCAGAGCGAGACCTTTGCACTTCGGGTGAGACGCCCCAGCCTCCGTGCCCAGCACGAGCCCTCGCTGCAGCCACCATCAACAGGTGGGCTCTGCCTCCAGCCCACGCGCTGCAGGTCTGCGTGGGCACGGCGAGGGATGTGCTCGTCTGCCGTGAGCGCTGGAGCCCAAAGGATTCCAGCAGATCTGGAAGATGTTTTCTGCTTGTCCCTAAGGCTGTGCTTTCAGGCCGAGTATGCATGCTGGGTGAATTTGTTTTTCAGAGAACTGCCTTAGGAGGTGGTGCAGACATAACCATTGATGTCAATGAGATTGTTGGCAGCTTAAGTCATGAGGAGTTTTGCACACATTTCAATAGAAATAGTATTGTACTCACTTAGTTTACCTGCCTTAATTCATCAGTGTTCTCCCCAGCCATTTTTATTACTGACTGACCACACATTCATTTTTATATTTAGGTTTGTTAATGCAAAGCAGAATGTGATCCTACTGGGTTGTTAAAAATGTAGATCGACAGTAAATTAATTAAAAGAGAAACAAACGATTTGGTTCTTAAAATCAGTAGAAACCAATGAAGAAAAATGGCACTTACCTATGACCGCGTGGGGTAGAGAGGTAATCACCAGCTAGTTTTTGAAAATACTTGAGAATATTCTGTAAAAATTGTGTCGTTTTGCTTTCCCCAGCAGCTTTGGTACCTTCAACGGATGTACGTATGTGAGATTCATAGTTCGGATGTGAGTTTTATAGTTTGGAAAGGTAATGTTCTCAGTGCCAAAAGGAATATGTTTGAAAGACAGACATAAATGTTATATGCAGTTTAAATGCTGTCATGGTACCTCGTGCTGCAAAGCGATGGGGAGCTGACGGCAGGCAGTGTTTGGGCACTACCCACCAGCAGCAGCAAAGCGGTGAGCTGGTGGGTTTGCTGCTTGCCTGGAAGTCACACGGAGCGGTGATGGGAAGCACAGACTTCCCGGGTAACCCCTGAGGCCGAATCCAGCAGAAGCCAGGGCTTTGCATGACCCCGGAGCTGGGCTCCACGGGGGCTCTGGCATGAACCCCCAGGTGCAGTGGGGCCAGCCCATGGGGCTCCTCTCTTCCCAGCCTGCCAAGGCTGGAGCACAGCTTTGGGGGGACTCTTGTCTTCCAGCTCCCGTGCTCAGGTGCGAGGGGTGCGATGAGCTCAGCAGTAATGCCCTGGCAGAAGACCTGCGGGTGAGCATCATCCAACCACTGTGGCAGCCAGAGCACCCGTGGAACTGCAGGGGGATGCTGGCTGTGGGTGTCCACCTCACGAAGGGCTGCGGGGAGGCCTCAGCCAGCCTCTGCCCCTCTCCCCCACTGCCATTGCAGAGAGAGCCGAGCACAGCTTGAAGGAAATGCTGTCCAGGGCAGGTCCTGGGCACAGCAAAGTTGTTCGTCACCCTCACAATTCTCCTAGGATTTTTTTTTTTCCCTTTCTCTTTTTAATTCAGGTTTTATCCTTTGGAGAAATACAAAGCGTGAAAGGGCTGTGAGTGTATGGGGGACAGGCTGGGAGTTGAAATAATTCTTGACGTACTGGAGAGATGATCTAGAAAATAAGAGGGTTCAACTCTATAAAGAAACCCCCAAAGGCAAAGCCCTCAACAGCAGGTTTTGCCTACACCTGGAGCAGAAGCACAGATGATCCTGCTCTGTGGCAGCAGCACGGCCAGGGCAACCGGGGATGCAGCGTTTTCTGCCCAAAGCAGTGGGGATGGGGGTGACACTCTGCAAGCCCCGGGCTGGGGGGACAGGGGCTTCGGGGAGACCCTGCCCTTGCAGCCAGGCACAGTCCGCACAGCCCCCAGGGACGACCCTTATTTTGAGGAGTGTTATGGTTCGTGGTGTCACTGTTATAGTGTGGTGGTTTAGCTGTATCTAGTGTTATAATTTTGAGACACTGAATACAAGCGTTGTCACATTTTAATCTGCCGTCACAGCAGCGCTTTTCTGCTTGCACTGCCACTGACCTTGACTCCTCGCTGCCTGCAAGATGGTTTTTTTTTAAAAAAAAAAAGCCTGTGCAGCTGCATATAGTTATGCCATAATATATTAGCTTTTGAGCCTCAATTACCAGTCGCCAGTAGCTGTATACTCAAATCCTTTAGCTACATTTACCATTTACCAAATCTCCAAAGGCATGACACAACTCACTAGTGAATGGCTTGGCTTTTCTATCATCTGCCATCAGTTTTACAAGGGAAAGGATTAAAACAAATGGGACCAGAATATAGTGCTGGTAAAAACACGGTGAAGTATTTGCCATGCTTCAAAAATTTTTTTTTACCCTACAGATGCAATCTTTGATCTAGGAACAAATCCACAGCTTGTCAGACATTATAAATTATATCCCAACTGCCGATTATAAAAAAACATCAGCTAAAGACCATTATGAAAACTAAGCTGTCTTGGATAGGAGGCACTGATCTGTTGATGAGAAACTGAATCCAGTCCCTTCCCACAGCAAGCTGGGCAGCAGCTTCAGTTCCCCACCCATGGAGGAGAAGGTTGGTGGGCAAACGGTGGCTGCGCAGTGCCAACATGAATCCCTCAGCCCCAGGGCTGCCGTAACCCTCCCCGTGCATGTCTCTGACCGGAGCTGTGCGGGTGGCTCCCGTCAGCCCTGGCCAAGCCCAGCTCCATGCCCCGGCTGCGGGGGACCAGGGGACCTGGCCAAACCCTGGAGCCAAGAGCAGCCTGAGGGACCTGTGGGGCTGCCTCCAGAGGGACAGGGAAAATGCCTACCAATGGGAGAAGGGGGCTCCACCGTGGGGTGAAGATGCCGTCCCTTGTTGCATGACGTGAAATGAGTTTGGGCGAACCAGACTTTGTACACCTTTGTAAACTAAGAGGTTTGTGTCCATAACGCCCATCAGCCTCACCCATTCCACCTCACAGGGGCAACCCTCACCACCACCCCTCTATGGCTAATTGCGCCGGTGAAAGGGGCTGACGCATTAGCCCTGTAAGAGAAGGCAGGTGAGGGAAGCATGAACGTCAGCGGCGTTTAGCCATGGTCTTCGTGACAATGATGGGAGGTTTGTGTTACTGGGTGAATTCCCTGTCCCCAGGGAGCAGCGCCGCGGGTGACGGTGTGTCCCACTCGCAGCAGGGTGGGTATCAGTGCGGTCTCACAGGAGGGCTGCCCGGGATTTTGCACAATCGTGCTGGAGCACTATCAGTTAGATAAGCTGTGTGCCTTATGGTCAGGTCAGGATAACCTGGGCAAGGTTAGCACAGACTGCAATAGCACTGGGTGCTTCCAATGAATAAGGATAGTTAGTAGGTTTTCTTACACAATAAATATTTTGGCTTTAACTATATTTTAATACTTTTAAGCACCTGTTTCCAAAGGTACTTTCAGAGCATTCAGTTGGTGAAGTGAGAACAAAATTGCTTGTGATGGTTTTGGCTCAGCAATAACAGCCAGCGCCTTGTCCCCGACCCCCTCTCCCTCAAAGGGTTTGAGTTGTTGATAAAAAGTTGATAACTCAACAAAATTCACTGTGCCTGTTAATAATTCTTCTATAAAAGCTGCACATTTTCCCTTGCAGTCTTCAGTTGCTTTTACCATGAAGGGACTCATCCTGGCCCTGGTGCTCGCCCTCGCGGGTAAGTTGAAGCTTTACCAGTACTGCTGAGCCGTGGTGGCCGCTGTGGTCCTGAGCAAACTGCAACTCCTCAGGGCCTTTCAGGGATATTTACAGCTTAATTTGCTGAAGCCCTATTACGACTATTAGATTTCTGTGCCTAAGTTTAGCAGCAAGGGAAAAGCAGAGCACGCAGCAGCTAGTGAGCGGGGCTGGCGCAGGCTCGGTGCCCTGGGGTTCTGGGGTTCACCCCGGGAGCCTGTTACTGGTTGTTTGCCAACCATTAGCACACTGAGTAAATGAATAATAAATGTAAAGTGTCCACAGAGATGGGGGGTTTCTCACACATCCTTCTCTTTCCTCCCACACAGGGGGTCAGAAGCAAGGCCTCGGTAAGTGCGCTCCCACCACCAGCGAGCGGCTCCCATGCTGCCCTCCCCTATGGCCATGCCTTGGCCACTGATTGCACCAATTTTTCGGCAGTAGCAGCCTCACCCTTCTTTGGTGATGGTTCTTGCGAGTAACATCACAACAGTCATAGCAAAGGAGGTGTTTCTGGTTTGTTTGTTTTTTTTTTAATAGAGCCTGTTTTTCATACTGGCAAGACCTACCTCTATGGCTACAAGAGCTTCATCCTGCATGGGCTGCCTGACAGAGGCCTGGCGATGGCGGGGGTGAGGCTGACCTGCAAGCTGGAGATCAGCCGTGTGTCTCGCAGCGACCACCTTCTCCAGGTAAATCACCACGGGCATGGGGACCCACCCGCCCGCCCTCATCACACGGCTACAGACGTTCGGTTCATACTTCCAGACTGGCAACAGAAAGATGCAAAGCTCACACGAAAGCTTAAGGGCCCTTCCCGGTGCTGAGATGACCCTGTAAGCCCAACGTCAGACCAAGCGGCTTTGCTCAGGCAGTGGCAATTTCCCCAGTGCAGGCAGAGCTGCGGGCATGGGCGCTGAGCTTTGCGCCCCGTACCCCCGAGCCATGCTGGGGGATAGCCGAGGGCACCGCTGGAGTGTCTGCAGCTGTAGCCAAACTGCTTTGGGTTATGGGTAGTGACCTAGAGACAGCGCCACAGGCTTCCTCGCAGCCCGCACCTCTGCAGGAGGGAGCCAGAGCTGCTCCAGCTCTGCTGCCATCAGTACCTGAGCCCCCTTGACTAAAGCTGCCTTAGGTTCATCTCCATGCAGAAATATGGCAGGCAGCTGCTTTAAAGAAATGGCCTCATGACAGTTTTACTAAGGCAACGCTAAGCTGGAGTATGAAAATGAGGCAAATTCAAGCATGAAATATCCATGTTTTTCAACCTGATCCATAGCCTGAGAAAAGCTCGGATATCACATGAGAAATTCCCGTCTGTCTCCATTTATCTTCCTTTTGATATTCTTCACATAGGCATTAATTCAAATGTGAAGAACGCTAATGGTAATGCTTGTGCTTGGCATAATGATATCAGATCTGGAAGCGCTGTTACTCATCGAAAAGATTAATTTAAACAGCTTAAAATACTGGCATGGAATGAAAGACCACAGAAAAGGGATCTAGAAGACACCACGTGGGGAGAAAGCTGTAAGCGGGCACTTAGCGTTTGTCCTACTCAATCTATAATCCTGCGCATACATTACTGAAGAAGCGTGAAGGAATACCTATTATCAAACTTTACACGCTGCTGCAATTGCAGGCTCTGTGTAACCTCTCTGGAGTTGCTATTTAGCAATTGCAGACAATAGTCTTCAGTAGGATTTAATTTGAGAAAACGTGACAAGAGGCAAGCCACCCTTGCAGCATTGATTATAAATGCCTAAAGTGAAATAGAGCACTAAACCCACACCATTTCCCTCTACGCAGGAACGTGTACTTTTATGTAGGAGGGCGGGATGTGTATGTGTATGTGTATGTGACTAGTTACGTATGCGTGCATGCAGGCATGCATTTCCCACTAGGTAGCAGTCAAGGACTTGTGTGCAAGCTTTACAGCTTGATAAGCTCAAAGTGATGACGGCCGCTGCCAAAGAAAGAGATGTTAGCTCCTGCTGGGCCATCTCCCGCGCGAGGTCCTGCGGTCACCTCTGCTCCCCGATCAGCTGTGCAGAAGCTTTGGCGCTCTGGGACGTGCTGGACCTGGAGCAGCAGCCAAAATAGTCCCAATGTGTTTAGGCAGGCAGCTTGAGCAATGGCTTGGCTGCCTTGCGGACTGAAGGGAGATCTCACTGGACATCTGGGGAAAACGGGCGAGTATCCTTTCCGTACAGATTGCTGGCAGCCGGTGTTTCGCTCACCCAGCAACCTTCACCAGACTTGCTGAAGTTTTGAATGCTGCTTGCATGATCTTATTTTTCTGGCAGAAATCCTTCATGGAAATTGCATTTTCAAGGACGCTTCCTAGGCCCAGCACAAGAGTCCAAGGAGGAAAACGTTTCCTGCAGTGTTGGACAAGTGGCTTGTGTCCAGTCATGGACTGGAAGTGCCCAGTTTCCCTGTTATTGCCCAGTTTCCCTGTTATTGCACTGCTTCAAACTGAATGAACAGGATGAACGTTTTCCTAATTTTGTTCACAGATTCGATCACCAAAGCTGGAGGAATACAACGGCTTCTGGCCCACGGACCCCTTCACTCCGTCTTCGAGGCTCACAGAGACCATCGCTGCATGTTTCAGCCAAGCCTTTAAGTTTGAATACACTGAGGGAAGGGTTGGAAGTATTTTTGCCCCTGAGGACTGTCCCATCCTATGCACTAACCTAGTGAGAGGGATTCTGAATATGATGCAGATAACCATCAAAAAGTCACAAAATGTGTATGAACTACAGGAGGTTTGTTTTTTCCATTCTGATTTTACTTTTATTCTCATTTTACTGTTATATAGCAACTTATCTGTACATACACTTCCCGGGCAATTTTCTTTGACCTATTTATTGCTATTTCAAGTGGAAAGTTCATTGTGTTTAATCAATACTCACAGGCTGGGATTGAAGGCATCTGCCAAACCAGATACGTTATCCAGGACGACAGCAAGAATAACCGTGCCACCATTTCCAAAAGCAAGGACCTGACGGACTGCCAGGAGAAAGCGGTGAAGAACATGGGAATGGCGTACATCCGCCCCTGCCCCACCTGCCCCCTGGTATGAGCAGCGTGGAGCCCTGCTGCCACGCTCAAGCATAAGCCGCTGATGCATGCACCCATGCATCGCACTGGTGCTAGTAGGGAGTTCGGCTCGTCTGTGCTCAATTAACTACCGCCCGTTCGTATTTGTGAGTGGGTCTCTTTGTACTTCTAGAAAGTCAGAAATATTAAAGGCACGGTGATGTTCACTTACAAGATGAAGTATGATGACAGCGGGGCCTTGATGACGTCTGCTATGTCTGAGCAAGTGTACCAGATCACGCCCTTCAATGAACCCAACGGGGCAGCAGTCATGGAGGCAAGGTAGGCGCCATGCGTGTCCTTAGGGTAGCTGTGATTATCAGAGCCAGGAAGAGATGCCTAAAACATATTTAGTGTTGATTTGTGAGTTAACAAGAAGCATCTGGCCTGTGGGCTGTGAAGGGCCAAGGCACCGTACGTCCCTCGGGATGCCCAGCCAGGTCCCATGTCCTGCCGTTTGGGGGCTTTGCTGGGCCACCTGAGACATTTGCCCAACCTCTCAGAGACTTTGGCAAACTCTTAATGAAAGCTCTTGCCAGTCCTATGACATTTCCAGATAATCCTGAGCAATGCATAAACTGAGAAGTGCACGATCCATTTGTGGTCATTGCAACGGTCCTGCTGGGCACCCCTCAGTCTGCTCCAACCGCTGTACGAGCCCTCTACACACACAATGTGGTTAAAGCCTACTGATGCATTTCTTTCTCTCCCTTGAAGACAAGAACTGTCTTTGGTCGACATTAAAAGGACTCCCATCAGTGCACCAAAAACTCAGCTGCGAAACCAGGGGAGTCTTCGTTATCATTTCTCAGGAGAGCTACTCCAGATGCCAATTCCTCTAATAAGGATTAAAAATCCAGATTTACAGGTATTAGACGCTTCCTTGTCATACTCTTTCATTATTTATAAGGTTAACAGGTCATCACGTAATTATTTTAGACGTGGATCCTTCCAACTGTCTGTTTTTTCCCATAGTTAACAGAAACACTGCGGCAATTAGTTCAGAATAACGAGGAAGGGGCCACTAAAGATGCTTCAGCCAAGTTCTTACAAATGGTCCAGCTTTTTCGTATAGTGACCCTTGATCAAATTGAGTCTTTGTGGGTGCAGTTTGCCAACGACCTTCCCTACAGGTAACCGTTTTGCCTTCAGCCAGGATTTCCGATCAGAGGCATACTGGGCAATGGGGATAATGAATCGTTCCCTCCCTGGCAGGCGCTGGTTCCTGAGCGCCATCTGTGCTGCTGGAGCTACTGACACATTCCGATTCCTGAAGCAAAAAATTCATGATGAGAAGCTGAACATCTGGGAAGCAGCTGCGACTCTCCCTCTCGCCTTGCATTTCGTTACACCCAACAAGCAGACCCTAGAAGTTGCCTCAGTGAGTAAAGATCATTCTTCCTTCTATTTCCCTCTCACTCCTTTTTAAAGGTGAATTCACAGGATTGTAAGTGAAAGATGCAACATATTTCCTTCTAAATTTGTAAAATGCAAGGTATTAACAAAAATGGGGATTGCTTTAGAAAATGTTTCCAAACACTTGTTGCCAAAATTTTTAATTTGATGTTAAAACCCACAAATCCTCAGAAAATTGCTATTGATTTCTTTTTGCCAAAATAATTTAAAAAAAAAAAAATACACAAACTCAAGAAAATAATATCATGTAACCAAAATCTAAAATGCATACATTATAACTGGAGCGAGCCTATTTACTTTTATTGTAGCTGAATGACTAGCGTTTGATTTAACGTCTGAAAATATTTGGGAAGAATCCAAATCAATTGTATCTATTTATTTCTCAAATGTAATTTTCACTAAATACTAGCTCTAATTACCAGAAACATTAAAGACTGCTACTTCTTTCTTCTGCAGACTTTTCTGACCTGTCCCCAAATCCAGAAAGCACCAATGCATCAAATAATTGTTTACCTGGGATATGGTAGCATGGTAAATAAGTACTGTGCTCAGACTTCACTTTGTCCAAATGAACTTCTTCAGGTAGGTGACTCTCATTTCTTATTCATAAGGGGTGAAGAAATTTTTTAAATGCCTTTAATTTAGCTCTTACAATGCTGGCAATTAGGTAACTGGCTGTTTACATGCCTCACTCTTAGCTGTGATTGCCTGCAAAATTGCAAAGACAGAATGAAACACCGAGCTGATGCCTTTGAAAAATCTGGTCTTAACAGTTCAGAATTTCAAATGTAAGTGGTAGAAGCCCGTGGGGATGATGGATTCTGTAAACAACCTGAAACTGAGTTTAGGTATGAGAAATTTAGGATTAAAGCAAAATAATTATGATTCTGCTCTCTACTTTTACATTAGGTAGAGTGTACTTAAAAAATCTATTAAAAAGGCACCGAAGTGTGACTATAAACAAAGCTCTAGATAAGTCATAGGTTAGGGCTTCCAAAGAGGCCTTGCTACATAATTGCACATCACTGTCAGAAATATTCAGGACATTGTCCTCGGACCATGCAGCTCTGGCTCCTCACTCAGAAGGACCACAGCACTGACATGGGCTGCTGGTGTTTGACATGTATTTAAATCTTCCAAAAAAGAGTGAAACAAAGCCAAGCCACCAGAAGGGTAATTTGTCTTCTCAGAACAGCAAAACTGTTTAAGTAAACTTGCTATTGCTATAGGGAGTGGCAAATCCTCCAGCTGTGCAGACCCTGGGGGCTGCAGGCTGGCAGGGCTGGTGGAGGTGCCCCAGGGAACGACTGAACCTGGCGTCAGCTCGGGGCTGCTCTTGAACTCGCAACAGACTCTGTGGTGCAGGCATCCACCCAGGATTATCTCCTACGCTCAGGCTCAGGCACAATTTAAAATCACTTACAATGCTGCGTAAGGAGAAAACCAAGTTTGCTTGTATGTTCCACGTTTGGCATCCTGATAATGGTGGTGAGATTTTTCCTGGGAGAAAAATCTGAACAGCTTTACTCAGGGCTCTGCACCAGTAATTGTTTTGCCTGTTATGGCAATGCACATTTTTTTGCATTATTACAGGATCGTTACCTGATAAGATAAACACAGTCTGCTCTGTTTTCAGCCACTCCATGACCTTGCTACTGAAGCCATCAGCAAAGGTGATGCCAAAGACATGGCCTTGGCCCTGAAAGCCATCGGCAATGCAGGAGAGCCAGCCAGTATCAAACGCATCCTGAAGTTTTTGCCAACATTCTCCCCAGCTGCAGCTTCATTACCAAACAGAATTCATGCTGATGCTGTGTTGGCCTTGAGGAAAATTGCCAGAAAAGACCCTGCAAAAGTAACTGAAATTATTATTTAAACAAATGTCTTAGAGGGTATGATTTGGGTTGACTTAGTGATTCAGGAATAATAAAGCCATCAGGTAATGTTAGCAACTCTGGGCAGATTTCTCAGTTACTGGTCTTCCTCTTGCCCACACTGTAAATTCCTGACATCACCCCGTCCTTGCTGATATCCCGGGAAAGAGGTTGCTTTAATCGCTGTAACACTGGGCCCACTACTAATGGCTGTTTCTTCCAGCCCTGTTCACTGCGCACCCAGCAATATCTTCATTTTCAGTGACGGGTCCCCTGCTCAAGTCTCTGTTTAGGGTTTTGTTCTCCATTCGCTGCAGATCACACATGCATGGTTTAGGAACCACTTCTCACTGAGAAGTTATGAGGTACTCACAGGTTGTATCTTCCTCCTCTAGGTAAGGGAGATCTCCCTCCAGGTCTTTATGGACAGCACACTTGCTCCTAACGTCCGAATGGTGGCTTGTGTTGTCCTCTTTGAAACTAAGCCTGCTCTTCCAACCGTAACAGCTATGGCCAGCTCGCTGCTGACGGAGCCCAGCTTACAAGTAGCCAGTTTCACGTATTCACACATGAAGGCTTTGGCAGTAGGCAGGATCCCACAACTCTATAATCTGTAAGTAGAGGAAGAAGTACATTTTTTAGTAGCAAATGGTGATTTTTTTCTTGCAGTTTTCTAAGAACTTTGTCACAGTTGACTATCTTCATATGATTTTAACTCTTTATTACTCAGATCTGCTGCTTGCAACATTGCCATTAAACTACTGAGCCCCAGACTTGACAGGCTGAGCTATCGTTACAGCAAGGTCATTCATGTCGGCGATTATTCCTGTGAGTACCAGGTGCCCTGTTCACTGCTTCAGCTTACGTAGCCAAATGCCTCTATTGTGTTCCATGATTTTCATCCAAAATCCAATCACAAGCTGTGAGTTTAGTGCACTCTTGAACTAGAAAAAGCACAGGAGCCTCCTAACATGCAAAATCCCCTGAGGGTGTTCTACTACTCTCTGGGTGTCTGCTGGGGAAAGCGGTGCCTGCACGTGGATTTACATCTCCTTCTTCAGTCACTGTGGTTGTGTTGACTCTGCCCTAGAACAAAGTTGTCCTCTTGAGGTTGCAAACTTGAGGACCTGTGGGACTGAATCCTGGCAGAACCCCTTGTGATCTACTACAGCATGTACCTGAGGTGGCTTACGTGCACCAGACACCTCCGAGACCCTAACCAAAATCTCTGCTGCTTTTTATTCCTGTGATAGCTGAATATCAGGCTGGTGCCATTTGGAGGGTCTATCTAATGAACAGTCCCAGCACCATGTTTCCATCTGATATAATCACAAAAGTAAGAGGATATTATGCAAATACTGCAACTGATATTATCGAGGTAAGTATTTCATTAAAACAGCCAGATAGATGCAAGCCAGCTACAGACAGTATTACTTGTTAAGCCGTTTGGACTGTGATGTGGTGTTTAACTCCATCTCTGGCTGTGAGGGCAGATGTGGAAGAGAAAATTCAGATAATGATTATGATTTTACCTAGGCTGCTTCTTTTATTTGGGCTTCTTGATACATACATTCATCAATTAATACATTCAGTATAGGCATGAAAATCTAGGAAAGCAGAGGAAAGCTTATGCAGCAGAACATTCATCTGCCTACCAAAAGTCACAGGGCATCTAGGGTATTTTGCATAAGTACAGGGAACTAGCATCTGAAATTAAATTTCAGCCAGCAGTGCAGCCAGGGCAGCGTGAAGCTCCATGTAACAGCATGCAGGCATTTACTTAGCTTCTTGGGCAAGCTTTGCAGCCTGGGCTGAGCTGTGCGCTGCCCTAAAATTATCCCTGCTGACTAATTCAAAGCTGGCTCAGCACGTCCTCAGCATCTGCAACCATAGCCTGCAGTCATCTGCCGGGTAGGCATAGCCTTGTAAGTGCAATGGCTTCATGAAGTATGTATTTAGAGCGGCCTCAGTGAGTGTAATACTAGGTACAAAGGTTTTCCTGGGCTTTCTTGTACTTGGGCTGCGAACCTGACTGTTTCCTACAGGTGGCTCTCCGGTCACAAAGCCTAACCAAGCTTATCAGGAAGCAGAATATTCCCTTTGCTGAGTATGATACATACAAGACACTGAAGGAACTTGGCAAAACGGTATGTCTCTACTTCTGATCTGTTTGCAATACACAGTTCCTGCCAGCACCGGGGTTGCATCACCCACCGACCACACCATCCCTTTGATGTTTCAGTGAGAAAGGAGTCAGTCATCCTGTTTGGTCACGGAAAGATGTACTTACATTGTACTTATGCTGTCAACAGATGCCACCTTTTCACTCAACATGTGTCAGCAATTAATGTACAGTACAAAAGATGATGATGATGCTGGTAGCCAAAGTTCATGTGTTTTAAATTGTATGTTAAAACACAGTAAGTGGTTGCTCTTCCCTTTTAAAATGATTCTCAAATAAGATTTTTGTCCATGAGTCCTTGGGTGTCACCCACTACTTACAGCAGCAGAAATTACCAAGTCCTTACCTCACCCCCATGTGGGGAAACTCCCACTGAAGTCAGTTATGCAACATGAGAAAGGCCACATTGGTTCAGACCTGTAAGATGTCTATTAGTTTTTGGCTAAGGAACCATGGTTAGCATCCTTCAGATGGGATCTACTTTTTGCCAATACATTACTGTATTTGAAGTAACATTATCTGATGCTTTTCATTCTTCTCATCTCTCCTTAACACCGCAGCTTCTGGGATGGAAAGAACTGCCTCCCGAAGACCCTCTGGTATCTGCTTATGTCAAAGTATTGGGCCAAGAGATCGCCTTTGTTGACATTGATAAAGATGCTATTCAGCAGACCATGACGGTACTGACAAGGCTGTTGTCTTTTTTGTCTGCAATGCTGAATAATTTCCCTTCCCCGTCTCTTCTCACCTACTTACCTAACTTATTTCTCTGTTTTCAGAGTCTAACTGGATCATCAAACTGGCAGCCAACGGTGAAAAAAGTGGTAGAAGAGGTCCAGCGAGGCATTTCAGGCCGATGGACCCTGCCGGCGATGGTGGCCGAGCTGCGGCACATTGTCCCCACGGTGGTCGGTGTGCCGCTGGAGCTTAGTCTGTGCGGCGCCGCGCTGGCCCAGGCTGAGGCCACCGGTGAGCTTGAGACACCAGACTGAGCAGTTTCCCCACAATAATTGTGGGTCCAATCCCTCTGCTGAAATTAAATCCCTCTGTAATCTTGAAACGTACTCTTGTAATGTGGAAACATTAGTGTTCAGCTACCTCCAAAGGGTTTGAAAAGTAATTAGCGTGTTTCACCTGGAACATATTTGTATAACTCTGGTTTGGAGTAGCAATCTTTAAATAATCACGTAAAGTACTTCAAAATGTAAAAGCACTGCCCACATGTTAACTACTACGCTTACTGAAAACATTGTATCTCCAGCATTCATTGTTTCTCTGTTCATATAATTCCTGTCTGTCTTTTGCAGTGGATATACAGATGTCACCACCATTACCTGACAATTTTAAACCTTCACAGTTGTTGGAAACCAACATGGATATTCATGCTGACATCAAGCCAAAGTAAAAATGACATATATTTTCACATACACACACAAGCATTTATATTTGAAATAGATACGTGATCGCATGTTGTTACGCAGGGGTCTTACTTGTCCCAGATTTGGGACGGCTGTGCTAGTCCAGAGCAGTGAAGTTGTGAGAAAGCAACACAATCACCTGATGCTTTACGACCCTGCAAATGTAGCGATGTGCACTGTATCCCATAGGATGCTGCGCTGTTCTGCCATTGCTAGAAATGCTCGCTTTTGTACCTGTTCAGCGACTAAAGACACGAAGCTGTGGAGATACATTTGCTTACGTATGAACAGGTTTTTACAAGTTCAACATAGAATCGCATCACCACCAGGCACAAGCTGGGGGGATTTGAGGAGGTAAAGGGAAATGCTTCTGGATCCGCCAAAGCAAATGCAACACTATTAATAGAATGATAATAGTAATAATTATCATAGTAATAGCGAAAATATTAATAAACAACTAGACACAATCTGAAGCTAGTAGAGATTCTGGCATTAGCTTGTCCTCAAGCAATGTATCAGTGACAAAGAAGTGAGAGGGGGCATGTTAGCTTTGTTTATCCGATAAATCCCTTCACCTTTTCCAGCGGCACTTCAGCTTTTTTTTTTATCATGTTATATGATACATCTCTTTATCCATCAGTAGTGGCTCTTACAATAAAAAGAACATCGTGAAAATGCAATTTTGCATTTCAACGTTAAATATGTGCATATTAATCTCTAATTATGCATGTTTTTATTTTCACTCTTTCAGGGCATATTTTCATATGATTGCAATGATGGGGATTAATACACGATACTTTCAGAGTGGTCTTGAATTCCATGCAGAGTTCAGCGCCAACACTACAATGAAATTTGAAGCCAGGATAAATAATAAGGAGAAAAATTTGAAGATTGAAACCCCTCCCTGCCATCAGGAGGTTGAGCTCGCAGCTGTGAGGTACAGAAGAGCTTGTTGCATTTTGCTTGCTATGTGTTACTGATTGTGAGCTCCCTGTTATAAAATCATGAACATACAACTCTGTTAGGCTCTGCCGTACCTTGGCAGCCACATAAAGCTTAGCATTGTCTTTTTTGCACCAGCAAAGACAGGTAAGCAAAATCAGAAGATGTTACCTGTGTGCCATTTATCACCTCCACAGGAGTGAAGTTTATGCTATTTCAAGGAACATGGAAGAAGTAGATTCCGAAAAGAAATCCCAGCTTCTCCCCAAAGGAGAAGTACCAAGTCTCTCCGACCAGCCATTTCAGCCATCAGAAAGATCTTCAAGGCCTGGCGGCTGGAAGGTAAGGAGGCCTCTCACCATTCGTACTGCAGACAGGTAGAGAACAGACAGCTCCCCAGAGGGGCTGAGCACCCCCAACACAGCAGCTGGCCAACCAGATCACAAACACAGAAACTGTGAGATTCAGCAGGTGCCTGACAGATCCCAAACCAAGCCTAACATAAGTCCCAATGGGTGCAAGACATGATCATTCACGGTCTGCTCACTCTCATCACCTCATGCAGGTAGGGTTGCTTTGACAGCATGTCTTCCTATTTCTTTACAGTCATGGGGAGGGTGTGTGAAATTCATATCCTTTGTACAATATCCCTTTCTTTCCAAGCCAGAGCAATGTGGAAAAGATGGCTCTTCGGCAGGATATACATTTTTCTTCCCAAATCCTGAGGTAATCCCTGCAGTGGATTGCAGAAGCCCATTCTCCTATGTGCTCTTCAACTTCAGAGGCTGGCACGGGAAGGACAGGTTGACTTGCAACAGGAGAGCTAGTAGCCTAAAACTGATGCAGAGAAATAGCCCCTCCAAAGAGCCCTGCAGGTTCTCATGGGGAAGTTTGTTTGTGAAACACTGCCTGGGAAAGGCTGGGCAGGAGAGCTGTCCTCTTCCACAGAGCACTTCGGAGGAAACCCCACTGCTTCCAGTGCTTGGATCTCTAATTTTAAGCAGTGCTTCCTTACTTAGGCAGGACTGTCATCATTCTCTTCATTAATAGGAGGAAAGATTTTAGGAGCTATGACAATTTTTTTGCAGAAAATATATTTATTTGCCATATTTTTGTTTAATGCAGCAAAGCAATATTCCTAGTGTGATATCCAAAGGATACCAGCAAGATTCAGAAGAGGCACATCACCACAGTGTAGGAGGAAGATTTTACACACGCATCTTCTGTAGAAAAATTGAGAGTTTGGGATGTTCTGCTTGTCTCAGCCTAAAGTCACGAAATTCTGCTTTCTTAAGAAATACCTGTCTGCACAAATTAGCTGGAGAACTTGAAGCCAAAATAGTTTTGAAGCCAGGTACAGTCATGACAACAAGCTTTTCTGTCAATCTCTGTGAATGCTGCTCAAGCAGCACAACCCTGGAATGTAAGTGTCTTGACTTTAGTTCATACAGGTGCTGATATTGACAAAATACAGCTGGAGATTCAGGCAGGATCCAAAGCAGCTTCCAAAATAATTGATGTAGCAAGCTCAGGGTCTAAGGAAGAGGATGAGACATCTCCATACGAGGACATTCAAGCTAAACTGAAGAAGATTCTAGGCATTGAAAATGTGTTCAAGGTAAGAGACTTTGAGCATCGGAGAGGGAAATATTTTCCTATAAATGAAGCCAAGGGTTTCCAGTGTGGAAAACTGGCATTGGAAAGCAAGGATTTCGGCTGGGAGGAATGTGTCTAGGTGAGTTTTGGTGCAGCTTCTGCAGTGTGTGGGGCCAAGAGGTTGTATTTCCTCAAAAGCCTGTGGTAAGCAGCTTGTCTGACACCCAGAGAAATGTTACAGAACAAGCTATAAATTCATAATGCTTTGAACTGTTTCTGAAGGTCGCAAATAAAACACGGCGCCATAAGAAACGGATTCACAGAGAAGACAAGACTGCAGTTACAGACCTCTGGGCAGAGCCCGGTACAACCCCCCTCTCCAGTTCATCCTCTTCTTCCACTGCTTCCTCTGCTGATGGTAAAGAGCCTGGAAATGAACACAAGAAAGATGAACTAAGGCAATCTGGGAAGAAGTGTGGCAGCAGCAGCAAGAGCAGCAGCAGGAGCAGCAGTGGCAGCAGAAGCAGCAGCAGCAGCAGCAGCTCTGCTAGCAGTAAAATCTGCAGCAGCAGCGGAGAAGACCACTCTGGAGACAGGCGCTGCAGTGGGGACAGTGAATATTCCAACCAACAGGTAATTCACCCAGGCTGGACCTTTTTATGTTTCTTGTAGTGAATGTTTTTGTACATCGGGAAATTGTGCCCATAGAGCATGGAGCAAAGGAAGAGAAAACAGACTGTTGAGGGTGGCTGTTTGCTGCAGGATGGACGAGGTAACCACCTAGCAGAGCTTTTTCCCCTTTTTAACCTCCCTGGTTCTCTGAAGCATTTCAGTTCAGCAGTTTCACATTTCAGAAGATTTCAGTTTAAAATGTTAAAAATTTAATTTTGTTTTGACTTTTTTCCATACTCAATACTGAACTTTTTAACGCATTTCTCAAAAGTTAGTTCTTTGTCTTCTCTTAGATCTTCTTACATACTATTTTCACAGGCAAATCTACCTGTTTACCAGTTTTGGTTCAAGCCAGCAGATGAACAGGTACATTTACTGCTTATACTGTGAGCAGGGCCTACAAGTGCTCCCACTAGCTTTGCTGCAACTAGAGCTTAGTTCTCTGAGAATAAAAATATGAGAAATTTACTCTGTAACAACTTCCAATGGTAAATAACTTGCTTCAAGGCGATTCTCTGTTTTCGCAGGACCCAGGAATGGAAGTCCTGAACGGCAGCATCAGCTCCTCCTCTTCTTCAGCTAGTGATGAAGGCACCTCTAGAGCCATGTCTCAGGTGAGTGTCTTAATCTACAAGAAATAAAAACATTTACTTTGGGTTTCCAGCTATTGTATATTTATAACAGAATAGGAAAAATATGGTGATTTAGCATATTAGATAATATATAGAAAGAAAATTGTTTCCCGTTTTACAAAGGTGAGCACATTGGATAGCCATTGAGTGTTTTTTAATATTCACTTAATACAGGCTACATTTTTCAATGAAACTGGAATGTATTGCTGTTTATGTTGAAATTTGTGTTACTCAGTAAATAATTCACTGTAAAAATGCGAACACTTTAGAAGTGCTGACCTGCTTGATCAGAAACTGGTTTCAGGTATATTTTTTATTGCATAGCTCTCTGTAAAAGTTCAGGACTTGACTCTGCCACTCTTGTTCATTAGGTCTTCACTGCCAAGTACTTCTGTTCATGTTAGCAGGACCATACAAGGCCTTTGAAAAGACCTTGATTTTGCAGTAATGCTCCAACTTTGAGAGCAATCCAGGTGTTTATTCAGGAATGACTGCATGGTACATAGTTAACGGTACCTGGTCCTTCTGTAAGAACTATTGCAAGAACTGATGAAATTTGGAGCAGATTTCGTCAAAGGAAGATTTCACACATTTCAGACAATGACCTACATGCCCCAAAATAGTAAACCTTACCTTGCTGAGGCACCCCCTCTGCACCAGCAGCTCCCAGTTGTTAGTACAAAAGGCAACCAGATCTACCTTCTCCCCCACCCATTTCTGGGTAACTTGAATTCACCTCTCTTGTCCATCTTTTCACCACATTACTATTTCCCTGAACTCTTCCCAGTCTTCCCCAATGCTCTCACCACATACACCTTCTTCCCCAGCCACAGCCTTGCTCTTTCCCAGTTTCCCCCCAAGCCCTTGCCAGGGGGCTTCCTACCCACCTAATCCTTCTGTGGGTCTCTGTCACTCGGACCTGGCAGCACAGGGAGGACCCGCTGCCCCACAGCTCATCCCACCTGCAGCTCTCCCCTGGCCAGGCGGGGACTCCTGCCCCACAGCTCAGGTAGGGCAGTCACGGCCGGAGCAGCTGCTGCCGCTGGGCACGAGGCTCCGACTTTGAACGGGGCCACGTGCTGCTCCTCGTGCAAGTACCACACTTGGGACTGCACTGAACAGATCCCTCTGTCAACACAAATTGTCACGGTTTTAAACAGGTGGTTAAATGAATTTTATCAAAAAGACTATTAGCCAAACTACAGGTTGGTAAGAGAGCAGTGCTGAGCTGGGTAATATTGGTTCTTTACACAGTAGGGTCCTACTCCATACTTCCTTTTGTTACACTTTACTTTAAATTACTTTACGAAAAGATTCGCAACGCTACTGTTTTACTTACACAGGTCGCGACAGTTCTCCCTTGAAAGACTGTGGCAAAACTACATATGAACTGAATAGATCGAGCGATGATCTATAATGCTTTCCCATACTTCACATAAAAAGACTTTTTGAATGAAATTTCTCCTTCACAGATACTTTTTATCTGTGGTTGTAATATAGTAATTTTAATGCTTTGTGTATGTCTTTTGTCACTATTTCCTCTCTACTGACTCAAGCCTAAATTCTTGGGAGACAGCAAGCCACCAATACTGGCTGCAGTCCTTCGTGCCATCCACAGAAACGAGCAGCCGACGGGATTACAGCTTGTACTGTACATTGATACAATACCCATGAGATCAAGGATACAGATGTTTGTTTCAAGCATCACAGGTTCAAGTAGATGGAAACTCTGTGCTGATGCTTCAGTAATAAATTCCCATAAAGTATTGGTAAGTTTAAAATAATGATCAGCTCATATAATGAGCTATTATCATTAATATAATGATCTTACTATGTTTTATACAAAAATATATGTATTCCCCTCTACTAGGGTTCTCTTAAATGGGGTAAAGATTGCCGGGACTACCAGATTGCTACTCAGATTGCAACAGGGCAATTTGCTGCTTATCCAGCTATGCAGATGAAGCTGGAGTGGCCAAAAGTACCTTCAATAGTCCGAACCACTGCAAGATGGTGAGATTTTACTTTAGTTTTTGAAAACTTCACCTGTGCCAATGCTCTAGATAATTACAGATTCGGTTCTGCAATTTCTAAGCTGGAAAAATCCCCCCTTAATCAGTATGATATTATAAAATCAGATTACATGTGCCTGTTTTTTCTGTGTATTCATTCTCTCAAAGCATAGTGCATTTTAGTTTGCAGGAAAACCACTTCAAACAAAGGGGATGATGGGATTCACCTAATCTATTGTAGACTTTTAATTTAAAGTGCCTGAATTAGGAAATTGGTCTCCTGATGCTTCCTAACTGGGAAGAGCAGAAGCCTAACCTTGGTTCTCTGAAGGAGTCTGTCTCTTACTGACTGTCCAGGGAGAGTAATTTCCTAACGTAGGCACCTTACCTCCGGCTTCTGAAGAAGGTGATACAAACACTCCCCATAAGGCTTATTGCACACTAAATAGCAAATGTTGTGTGACGCTTAGTGTAAGAGAACTGTAACTGCTGGATTCAGTTCACATATGTGTCTATCCACATACATATAGTATCTATTGTATTCATTCATTCAGTGTATTTATACATGCATTTGCCCACAATAACATAGAGATCCACATCAAAGCCTAATCTTTTTTTCATAGTGCTACCAAAATACAGACACATACAACAACTCACTTACCTAAACAGGCATGCAACACAAGCTTTCACATTAAAGGCGTACAGGTGATTTGGTTAACAAATGCCTACTGAAGAGGATAATTTTCTATATTAGATTGAATTACCTGAAGTGCTGTTATCTGCCCTTATTAGAGGGGATGAAACCATCCAATTGACTATCCTGGAGCAAAGCCACAGAACACAGCTTTTTTCTGCTCTGAGACTATGCCTTTTTTTAAAGGAATCTTTTCTGTATTTCTCCGAGTCCCAAGCCTGTAAGGGAACCCAATCATAGAGATCCCTCTGTCAACTCATTGACAATCTTAGCGGGCGAAGGATCCTTGCTAAAAGTTACCACTGTAGGACTGACACATTCATACGAGGTCATCTGTTTTTTAGCACGTTAGTATTTTATGTAATTGGTGCCTATCTTTAACTCTGAATGTGTTTAAAACAAGTTGGCTATACTTTTCTTCTCACATCACTCTGCCGCCCAGTCTCTTGAACTGTTTCACCCATCGTCATGGTTTAACCTCAGCTGGCAACTGAGCGCCACCCAGCCGCTCGCTCACTCTTCCCCCCCCCGGTGGGATGGGGGAGAGAATCGGAAGAGTAAAAGTGAGAAAACTCATGGGCTGAGATAAGAACAGTTTAATAATTGAAATAAAATAAAATAATAATAATTAATAATAATAATAATAATAGAAGAATACACAAAGCGAGTGATGCACAATGCAATTGCTCACCACCCGCCGACCGATGCCCAGCCAGTCCCCGAGCAGCGGCCCCCCCGGCCAGCTTACCCCAGTTTCTGTACTGAGCATGACGTCACACGGTATGGAATGTCCCTCTGGCCAGTTGGGGTCAGCTGTCCTGGCTGTGCCCCCTCCCAGCTTCTTGTGCACCTCCAGCCTTCTCAGTCGGTAGAGCATGGGGAGCTGAAAAGTCCTTGACTAGTGTAAGCATTACCTAGCAACAACTAAAACATTGGTGTGTTATCAACATTATTCTCATCCTAAATCCAAAACACAGCACTGTACCAGCTACTAGGGAGAAAATTAACTCTATCCCAGCCGAAACCAGGACACCCATTAACAGTTAAAATCTGCCTGCCGCTCCTCCCATACACAACACCATGTATTACCAAACCCTGATATACAACGTGTCTAACACAGAATGCATATTGCTTTATGGGGGTATTTTAGTCTGAACAAATAATAATCAATTTTTTCAAAGACAGATCGTTTTAATCACTTACTTCCTTTTCCAGGTTCTACTCATTTCTTCCAGGAGCTGCGTATGTGCTTGGGTATTCCCAAAGGCAACAGTGTGGTCCCTCTCACCAGGCAACCTTGGTTATGGCTCTGACATCTCCAAGAACCTGTGATGTGGTCCTCAAGTTACCTGAGGTAACTATTTCCACTATCTTTTATCCTGGGGCATTCAGTACTTATGAAATCAAAGGTTAATAGCTTTTTTTAACCCACTGGTTTTGTTTTTAATTTATTAAACAATAAAGAAGCTCCCACCACAAGGACATCGTATTCACGCAGTTGGTTCCATTATGAAAATATCTTACAACACATTTCTCTCTCTCATGTAGCATGCAAACACATGAAATAAGAAACAGGTTACAAAACAACCATCACGATTGATAGCACATTAACAATATCTTATTAAAAAGACCACTCCTTCCCAAATCTTCAGGAAGATGATAGGTTTTCCTGTGTCTTGGAAAAGATAATAAAACCAGGCTGTAGAGAAGCATGCAGCCCTCAACGTATAGGCAAGGAGAAGGTGTGCATCTCAGGTAAGCAAGCTGTTTGGACTCTGAGCAAATGTGATGTACAACTCCCCAAAAAGCTGCAAATTGGTGAATATCAAACTTCATTTATAGCACTGCTATTCTATAGGTTGCAGATGTGTCAAATTGTACAGCTATTTCATGCTGTAGACAGAGGACTAGATTTCTTTTTAGCTCTGACCTAAATCTAGATTCTAATTTAGATTTCAGTCAGTACAGTCCTCTTCGAACGTTATAAGAAAATGCTATCTCATCTCTACACTGTATTTTGCATTTACATTCATGTTTGTTTTCCGACTGATTTTCAGCTCACAATTTACGACAGAGCCATCAGGCTTCCCCTGCCATTCCCTTCAAGTCCAGGTACACCGATTTCAACACTGCCATCCCCTGACCGGAATGTCTTCTCCCAAGCAACGCTTTCAATCACTGAAAACCTTAAAGGTCAGCAATTAACTCTCTGCACAAGCACTGACTGACTTTGCAGATTTTGTAAATATGATTTATACCTTTGACATAACTTGAAATTATTTTACATTCACTTAAAAAATCAGTTGGACTTCAGATGGAAATAAACCCATCTGTATGAAAATCTGTGAGGCTGCAAAGATGTAAAGAAAAGGAAACTTTACATTAGTGAGATTAAATATTCGGTTCCATGCCAAATAGTGATTCCAAATGCATCCATTCCCAAATGCATCCATTTCAGCTTCACTGCACAGATTACTTGTGAAGAAAAAAACATTACAAAATTTACGAGAGGGATATCTAAGTGACCTCAGATTTGGGGTGCTCTGCTTGATTAGTGCTGTTATGTAGAAGCTAAAACAGCTTCAAAAGTATACCCATTAATTTCACCTCCTGCACTTGATTTTGAAGGGATTATTGTATCATTAATGCTGTATTAAGAGCTAATCACATTATACTTACTTAGGGTAAATTTTAAATGGAAAAGCTTTATGTAATCCTGGGATAAGGAGTCACATTTTGCTTGAAATCAGTGGGCTGATATCATACCTATGCGTATTTCTTTGGTAAACACCCAAACTAGCCTGTATTAATTAAAATTGCTGTAAAATAATTTCTAATCAGAGCTGGTAGGATTTCCGACAAATATCATTACAGTGAAAAAGGCAGAAGTTCACTCTAGTGTGGCTTTTTTTCCTCCCCATCTTCGAACTATTTCTAATGCTGGTTATGACTCAGTTAAGGCAGCAGCATTTTAGTGAACTTCCTCTAGTGTTAATGATATGTGAACTGTTAACACCATTTGAGAAATTATTTTGACTACAACAAAGTTACAAAAGCCAAAAGGCCACAAACAGAGAGTTGCACCAGCTGTGAGCAGAATTTATCTCACACAACGACTGAATCATGAGTGGGTTGCGCTGCTGTCTGGGGACTGGCAAAGTTTTGCTTTCGTATTACTACAAATCCAACATTTCATCTGAAGGAATCATTTTGCTTTTACGTGGGAATAGGTAAAACCAGAAAATGGTCTTTTTTTTTTTTAATTACAAATCTAAAATAGAATAACTGTCTTATATAAAGTAAAAAAGGCTTGCTTTTGACTGATTTTTTTTTTCAGCTCGTTGTTCAGTTTTCCAAAATACGATCACAACCTTCAATGGAGTTGAATTTAACTATTCAATGCCTGCAAACTGCTACCATGTCTTGGTGCAGGACTGTAGTTCAGAACTGAAATTCCTGGTGATGATGAAAAGACTTGAAGGGTCTGCTGACCTTACAGCAATAAATGTCAGACTCGCCAGCCAGTAAGTAATTGCAAACTTAATGACAAATAGACGTCAAGCTGAGCATGATATAAATGTGAAGACCAGATTGTTAGGGCAGATGGGTGCTAGCGTAAGACTCATGCAAAAATTACTGATCTCAATGGAAAGACTTCTAGGAGTGTCACTGGAATTTGGGACTTTGTGTTTCAAAAGTGCTTCTGAAATACATCCGAGGTTCACAGTAACCTAAAGTCTTTACTGCCCAAAATTCTTCATGAATTTGTTAGCATTTAACCATCTATTTTCAGTTCTTAGTAATTAGGTAGTCACATAAACCATAAATCCAGAAGGGACTATTGTAATCATTTAGTCTGGCCTCCTACACTAAGATAATAATCAGAACTAATTATCACCCACAATCGTCTCAGCAGAGATGCTGAGAAGTGCACATAGCTAAAAACGGAATTACTTATCCCAGATTAGAGGCATTCTCTTAGGTCTTCCCTTAGTTGGTGCATAACGTTCTAATCTATTTGAAATTAACTTAAGACACACTTTGTTTCATCTTGGAGCAATCACCTCTGCCATCGTAGGTTCTTCTTTAAAAGTATAGTCTGATGCTCTAAGTTGTACTGGATTATGCAAATCAAAATCGTTGTAGGGAGTATTCTTCAAAGCGCATAAATAGGCTTTGATCTGTAAGGTTTCATTACAAGTAATTATTTATTTTGAAAATTGTGTGCCTAACTGTGCCACAATGTTAGAGAAACCGAGACAAACTAGTATTCCCTGCACCTGCTTTGTAGAAGAACAGAAAAATGCTTGTTTTATAGACTATCTTTTGAGATAAAGACATTCCTCGTCACTGTATCTTTCCCGATTGTTTCATACAACTGTATGGATGTGCTTTTGATGTGCTTGAGCTTCATATTTCTTCATTAGAGCAAGCACTGCTCTGAAGAAAATACTACGATACACAGACTATTCAGGCTGTAAGAGAACTGCCATAGGGAATTCAATCTTCCTTTGAAATGTAAAGCACCTTCAATTTATGCGAACGTAACAGCAAGTATATTGTTCCGCAGCAAGGGTGTCTTGTTCCGAAGCCTGGTGTCTTCCTGCCTGAACTGTGGCCACAAGCAGACACTCAGGGATGAGTAAAGCCAGGGAAAGGTGTACTGTGAGCAGTCCTCCAGGCACCCTTTCCTGGGCTCTCCCAATCTTCCTCCCAAAGGGTAGCAGGTGATTTATGCCAGAATGATATGAGCATCCTGCAGTGTTGGTTCTACCAGGACTAGAAATTGTGAGCTGAGTAGGGCAAAGGAGAAACATTTGTTTACAGTAATTTCCTTTACTTAAAGTGAGGTTGACATGTATGTTTCCAACGGACTCATCCAGTTGAAGATTAATGGTGTTCAAGCCCCGACAGATGTTCCGTACACATCTAATTCTGGTAAGAGACTCACCTTTATATTTCATTTAATCTTTTCTGATCTTTGGAAGAAGGTGAGGACGTGATCCTGCAAACACCTCTCAAGATAAAGATCGCCCTAATTTGAGAAACAATTAGGTGATTTTAACAGACCTTCATGCTAGCTTTCACAGGGGGTGGCATGAAAGGTGGGCAAAGAAAGAGATGCTGATACAAACCAAATAATGCAGGGCTGCGGTTCCTTGTGCTGATCACAGAGACCCACAGAAGAAGCTTCTAGATGTCCCCTGGCCACAGCCACCCTTGTCACAGGGCTTCGGCTTGTTCCAGGGCTGGGAGCAGTACGGTCTTTCTCATTTCCCCCATCTCTTTCAAGATACGGTAGAGCCTGCACTAAGTCCCCAGGATTTTAACAGGTGGTTCGGGTCGGACCCTAAAACAGTAACTTCCTTTTAAAAGAAATCCCTTTCCGCTTTTTTGTTGCAGATGCAAGCATGCTGATCAGCAGCGAAAAGGAAGGCCTGTCACTAAAAGCCCCAGATTATGGCATAGATAAACTATATTATGATGGGCATAGACTTGAGGTATTTTTTAAAATTATTTTCAGTGGTTTTATTTTTAGAAGAAAAACATTTAAGTGCATCTTTTCTTTATTTCCGCAAAGATTCAGATTGCTTTCTGGATGGCTGGAAAAACATGTGGTATTTGTGGAAAATACGACGCTGAGAAGGAAAGGGAATATCAAATGCCCAGTGGATATTTAGCTAAAGATGCAGTGAGTTTTGGTCAGTCCTGGATCATCTCAGAAGACCCCTGTGCTGGAGGTACTAAGATTCTAACATATATTAATGTCATTGCCTTTGACTAATTGATTAGTCACATGAATAGATGATTTATATTAATTGTAGCACAATCATCTTACATTTTTCACTGTTTTTCTGATTAGTGGCCATAGACTTAAAAAAAAATCTGTTTTTCCCGAGTTTGGTAGTTCATTGCAAGTTCTGGTTTTGTTGCATTTTTATATCAACTTCTTATGCACTATGTAGTTACCTGACGTTTGCGTGTTCCAGATAAAATTATAAACTTAAAACTAAGATGATAAGTTAGTATGAAGAGTAGGCAGTTTGATTGTTGACAAAAGACATTTTATGTCATCCTTAATAGTTCATTCTTTATTTCCATTCTGTCATTTCCAGGCTTTTAGTTTCCCAGAAAAAAAATTAAAATCTAGCCTGGCTATCAAACTAGAGGGCACTTGAGGTGGGAAATACCTGTTTTAATTTCCTCAGGCTGAAGATGAACGTAATCTGAAACCTTCAGCGTGGGAATGATTGTTCTTACCATCCAGGTTCTGTATAAAAATGATGACATGAACATATTGATAACATTAGGGTGCACCGCATTTTGTGTGGAACCCAACCCTCCGGGCACGTGGTGGCATTTTTGGAATAGTCTTAGATCAAGCTCCCTGGGGGGACTGGTCCAGGAAAGCCTGGATCACAGAGGCTTAAGAACTAAGCTACTCAGCCATGGCAAGGCGGGTGTGATGCTAGGCACAGCGCAGAAGTGGATATACGGATGTCTAGGAGCCACTACCGCCCCAAAATGAAGTGCTGTCATAGTTCGGGTAAAGTTGAGTGTCAGTTGACCAAGGTTTTCACATACATCTTTTTGGACACCTGTGTCCTAGTTGGCAAGCCTCTGTCCTTGGGACTGTGTCCCACATGCCTGATTTTCTCACAGCCTAAGCCACTGACAGAAAATCGACTCACTTCAATCAGATTAGTTTCACGTAGCTTGTGTAACGTGGTTTATCCATTGATCTTAGTTGTTGCTAATTCTACAAATTAAGTCAAAAAAGTTATTTATATAAATTCTGTAGGTGCTTTAACAGAATTCATGTTTTATAGCTTGTAAGCTGCAGCGTAAATTTGTCAAAATTGAGAAGCCAGTTGCATTTGAGAAGAAGGCAGCAAAATGCTTCTCTGTGGAGCCAGTTCTACACTGCGTAGAAGGCTGTTCAGCAACCAGGACTGTTCCTGTCTCCGTGGGCTTCCACTGTGTACCAGCTGGTGAGTCTGCAGAACGGGTACTTGTGCACAACACAACCAGTATGTCCGACTGTGATTCTGTGAAAAACCATGAGGTTGACCGAACTAACACTTGAGTACATCAATGTATAAAAACCCCCTCACTCGACCTCTTTTTCCTCTTTTCTCGTTTACAGACTCCACTCTCAACCTGGACGGGCAGATTAGGCTAGACCAGAAATCCGAGGACGTTGTGAGCGCAGTTTCTGCTCATACGGCGTGTTCCTGTCAACAACAGTCATGTCCAGCGTGACGCCCCCTTCCACAGGACCCACTCGTTTCTCGGTGGCAGTGTCAGCCCTGACGGCCTGTGACCCCGCGCACACGGCTGGTTTGGACAGTGAGGACAAGGCCTGTCCCCTTCAGGAGATCGTTCTTCTCCATTTATTTTGAGATCTTGAAAATAATTCTGGACGCCCTTCGCCGCGTCTGATCTTTTAATAAACCGTTGCTCTGTAAAAGCGGCCCGTCGAGGTCATTTCTCTCTGAACAAGTGGTTCCCTGAAGACGGGCCGCCCACGGGCCCGCCCGGGGTGCCGTGTGCCGCCCACGGCCACGCCGCCGGCAAGGCTGCGGCCCCTCCCTCACGCCGAGAGGCCGCCCCGGCCTCGCCCCCGCCCCTCGGCGGGGACACAACGGCCTCTCCCCGGGGCGCTCCCCCGCGGGCTGCGGGGCGGAGCGGAGCGGAGCGGAGCTGAGCGGCCGCGCCGGCAGCCGGCGCGCCCTGCCCGCTGGCGCCGCCGGCCCCGAGGCGGAAGCGCCGACCCGCCATGGGGCGGCCGTGGGGCCTGTGGCTGCTGCCGCTCGGCCTCCTCCAGCTGCTGGGCGGCCCCGCCGCCGATGCGTGCCCCTGCCAGGACCCGCGGCTCTGCCACCCCGTCACGGGCACCGGCGGCTTCGAGGTGCGTCTCCCCCGGCGGCTCTGGGCCCCCCCCCCCCCCCCAGGCCAGCCCGGCGGCTCTGGGCCCCGGGGAGTGCCGAAGGCTGGGGAGAGGGCCCGGGAGAGGCGCGGCGCTGCCGGCCGGCGGGGAAGGCCGGTCCCGGGGCGGCCCGCGCGGTTAGGAGCATGTTAAACATACCGAGCGCCACTGCCTTATTTTAATTGTCTGCCTTAGAGTCGAAGCGATTTTTTTAAAAATAGGCGCATGTGATTTTCAGGGAAATGTCAGAGTTGCGATGAGTTTGGTTTTGCAGACTGCTGTCCCCGCTGCAGGGCTGCGTTGCACACAGCTGCTGCAAACCGCGGCCCTTCCCGGCCTGGCTGCCGGGCCAGCGCTCCCGGCCCTGGGAAGCTGTTTGCGCAAGCTGGCAGAGCGCAGAGAAGCAAGCGTGCGAGCTGGTTTCCCAGAGACACAAGCCATGTACCTTTGTGTGGAAAATAATCGTCCTGCTGAGCAGTGTTTGGAGCTAATGAGGGTGCTTTTTACCCCTTTTCCAGGTCTTCGTGTTCGATGTGGGAAAGGAAACCTGGAAATCCTACGACTGGTCAAGAATTACAACTGTGGCAGCTTTCGGAAAGTACGATCCTGAGCTCATGTGCTATGCTCACTCTAAAGGCTCCAGGATAGTACTGAAAGGTTGGTTACATTGTGAAAATGTGGATATTTATGTGATACATGGATAAGAACGTAATGTACGTAGGGCTATAATACCTTGACATTTCACATTCACTTGTATGCAGAGTATTAGAAGTCAGTAAGAGGATTAATTAATAAGGGGATAATGCACACCGGACTACAATACCTTGACATTTTGCACGTGCTGGTATGCAGGGTACTAAAAAGAAAACCAGCGATGGCTTCTGCCACGGTAATAACAAAACCATTCCAGTGACATCTAAATAAAAGTTCTCTAACGGAACATGACAGCTATGGAGGAACAGGGAGGAAGGAGGAAAGGAAAAGCCTGTAGAAGTTATTTATTTGGGTCTGTATTCTGGATGTTATGTGCAGTACCCAAAAGACAGGGTAAGGGAAGGGATTTTTAAGTAATTCTTAGTATTTTTCACTTAAAGCAATCCCTCTGTATTAGGAAGTGGTTGAGTTTTAAAACATGAATACTCGGGACTCTGTGCAGGTACAAATGCTGATTAAAAAGACAAAGTCCATTACAGCTTACCTGATGTAATGTAAGTTTTGGCTCTGTTGAGGCAAAAATGGAATCCAAGACCACAATGTGGAAAGCAACAAAGGTTAAACATCAAAGTATGTTTATCTAAACAGTAAGACACAGTCCCTCTAGCTCCGTGGAAATACCAAAAGTACATTGATTTCGAGAAAGGAAGTTTACAGTGGCTAAAAGAATATTAAACAGAAGTAAGGAGATTAAAATTATAGAAAAAAATCCAAAAGGAACTTAATTTTAAACACCGCTGTCTCAAAGAAGCCTGGTAATCTCTTCTGGGGTGGGTTCTCAAAATTATGCTTGGGGGAAAAAAGTTAACTCCTTTGTATTTTACCAGTATGGGTGTGGGGATTGTTTATTTTGTGGTTACGTTTGTTGGCTTAGTAAAGTCAAACCTTTCCTCCTTACTATTACTTCGGTGTAAATACATGTTAACTCTTGAAGGCCTCTTGTCTAGGTGATGTACCTCTTAAGGAAATTGTTGATCCTGCTAAAAGAGCGGCGTGGATATCCCAACAGGTGGACCTTGCAAAAAACCAGTATATGGATGGAATTAACATAGATATAGAGCAAGAAGTTAACGAAACCTCGCCTGAGTATTATGCATTAACAGAGCTTGTTAAAGAAACTACAGATGCTTTTCACAGAGAAATACCAGGATCACAGGTAATAATAATGTACTTTATACAAACATTACGTTTAACTTTACAAAATGCAAGAGTTTTGAGAATGCTGTTTAGCATATGAATATGAAAAAAATTATGCAGATCTAAAGCATGATATTCTCATGAGTGGTTAATTATGAATGTTAGCTATGATATGCTATCATAAGAACCACTCTTTTTGACCTGTATGAATAAATGGAAGAAGGGCTTCACTGGGATTTGTAGATGCATTGTTAGTGCCTTGTGTGAGCTGGCAGTTACTAGTATGGCTTAATGAATCTTTGAAAGTAGGGCAAATACAGCCTTCTGGTGCAAAAGCTTGACAATGTTTTGGTAAACCCATCACTAAAGTTTTAAGGATTTGCATCATGCTTCATATTTTTGATCAGATGATTTTCATGTTATATTTTAATTTCTTTGGTGGTTTGAATTCACTAATAGGGTCACTCACTGTTTATTATCTAATGTTTGTTTTATCAGCCGAGCAGCTTCTCCTATAGTTCATTAGTATCACCGTGTGTTAAACACTGTGCAACATTTGGGAAATACTGTCTTTAAAAGTTACAGCTTTTTTAAAGACAAAACAAGAGCACCTAAGGGCCATAAAGTTGCCGGGGGGAGGGGAATCTCAATCCATCCCCCTCCTACCAGTTTGATGCCAGTGCCAGCAATAGATGCCCAGAGCCTGGAGAAGGATCACAGCAGGAGAGCACCTGAAAAGCAGCACAAAGGAACTCCAGCCAGTAAGACAGCTTCATCGGGGGCCCAACTTAAATGCATCTATGCAAATGCACGTAGCATGGGGAATAAACAAGAGGAGTCAGAGACGTGCACACGCCTGCAGGGCTATGAACTCATTGGCGTCACGGAGACATGGTGGGATGGCTCCTATGACTGGAGGGTTGGGATGGAGGGATACAGGCTCTTTAGGAAGGACAGGCAGAGGAGACAAGGAGGGGGTGTCGCCCTCTATGTCAATGACCAGCTGGAGTGCATGGAGCTCTGCCTGGGGATGGATGAGGAGCCGACTGAGGGCTTATGGGTCAGGATTAAAGGGAGGGCAGGGACAGGTGACATTACGGTGGGGGTCTGCTACAGGCCACCCAACCAGAAAGACTGAGCGGATGAGGCCCTCTATAGACAGATAGAAGCAGCCTCATTCCCAAGCCCTGATTCTCATGGGGGACTTCAACCACCCCGATATCTGTTGGATGGACAACTCAGCAGGGCATAAGGAATCCAGGAGGTTTCTGGAATGCATTGATAACTTCCTTCTCCAAGTGATAGAGGAGCCAACGAGGAGAGGTGCTATGCTGGACCTTGTTCTCACCAACAAGGAGGGGCTGGTGGGGAATGTGAAGCTCAAGGGTAGCCTTGGCTACAGTGACCATGAAATGGTGGAGTTCAAGATGCTTAGGGCACCAAGGAGGGCGCACAGCAAGCTCCCTACACTGGACTTCAGGAGAGCAGACTTTGGCCTCTTCAGGGATCTGCTTGGTAGAGTGCCATGGGATAAAGCCCTGGAGGCCCAAGAAAGCTGGTTCAAGCTTTCAAGCTCAGGAGCGATGCATCCCAACAAAGAGGAAATCGGGCAAAAACGCCTGCATGGATGAACAAGGAGCTCCTGGACAAACTCAAACACAGAAAGGAAGCCTACAGAGGGTGGAAGCAAGGACAGGTAGCCTGGGAGGAATACAGAGAAACTGTCCAAGCAGCCAGGGATCAGGTTAGGAAAGCTAAAACCCTGATAGAATTAAACCTGGCCGGGGACGTCGAGGGCAACAAGAACAGCTTCTATAGGTACGTCGGTGATAAAAGGAAGACTAGAGAAAATGTGGGCCCCCTCTGGAGGGAAACAGGAGACCTGGTTACCTGGGATATGGAGAAGGCTGAGGTACTCAACGAGTTTTTTGCCTCAGTCTTCACTGGCAAGTGCTCAAACCACACCACCCAAGTCACAGAAGGCAAAGGCAGGGACTGGGAGAATGAAGAACAGCCCACTGTAGGAGAAGATCATGTTCGAGACCATCTAAGGAACCTGAAGGTGCACAAGTCCATGGGACCTGATGAGATGCATCCACGAGTCCTGAGGGAACTGGCGGATGAAGTTGCTACGCCACTATCCATCATATTTGAGAAGTCGTGACAGTCTGGTCAAGTTCCCGCTGACTGGAAAAGGGGAAACGTAACCCCCATTTTTAAAAAGGGAAAAAAGGAAGACCTGGGGAACTACAGGCCAGTCAGTCTCACCTCTGTGCCCGGCAAGATCAGAGCAGATCCTCCTGGAAACTATGCTAAGGCACATGAAAAATAAGGAGGTGATTGGTGACAGCCAACACGGCTTCACTAAGGGCAAATCATGCCTGACAAATTTGGTGGCCTTCTACGATGGGGTTACAGTGTTGGTGGATAAGGGAAGAGCAACTGATGTCATCTACCTGGACTTGTGCAAAGCATTTGACACTGTCCCGCACAACATCCTTGTCTCTAAGTTGGAGAGACATGGATTTGACGGATGGACCACTTGGTGGATAAGGAATTGGCTGGATGGTTGCACTCAAAAGAGTTGCGGTCAACAGCTCGATGTCCAAGTGGAGACCAGTGACGAGTGGTGTTCCTCAGGGGTCGGTATTGGGACCGGTGCTGTTTAACACCTTTGTCAGCGACATGGACAGTGGGATTGAGTGCTGCACCTTCAGCAAATTTGCCGATGACACCAAGCTGTGTGGTGCGGTTGACATGCCGGAGGGAAGGGATGCCATCCAGAGGGACCTTGACAGGCTTGAGAAGTGGGCCCTTGTGAACCTCATGAAGTTCAACAAGGCCAAGTGCAAGGTCCTGCACATGGGTTGGGGCGATCCCAGGCACAAATACAGGCTGAGTGGAGAATGAATTGAAAGCAGCCCTGAGGAGAAGGACTTGGGGGTGTTGGTTGATGAGAAGCTCAACATGACCCGGCAATGTGCGCTTGCAGCCCAGAAAGCCAACTGTATCCTGGGCTGCATCAAAAGAAGCGTGGCCAGCAGGTCGAGGGAGGTAATTCTCCCCTTCTACTCTGCTCTCGTGAGACCCCCCCTGGAGTACTGCGTCCAGCTCTGGGGCCCCCAACATAAGAAGGACATGGACCTGTTGGAGTGAGTCCAGAGGAGGGCCATGAAGATGATCAGAGGGATGGAACACCTGTCCTATGAAGAAAGGCTGAGAGAGTTGGGGCTGTTCAGCCTGGAGAAGAGAAGGCTCCGGGAAGACCTTATAGCAGCCTTCCAGTACCTGAAGGGGGCCTACAAGAAAGCTGGAGAGGGACTTTTTACAAGGGCATGTAGTGATAGGACAAAGGTAATGGCTTTAAACTGAAAGAGGGTAGATTTAGATTAGATATCAGGAAGAAATTGTTCACTATGAGGGTGGTGAGGCACTGGAACAGGTTGCCCAGAGAAGTTGTGGATGCCCCATTCCTGGAAGTGTTCAAGGCCAGGTTGGATGGGGCTTTGAGCAACCTGGTCTAGTGGAAGGTGTCCCTGCCCATGGCAGGGGGGTTGGAACTAGATGATCTTTAAGGTCCCTTCTAACCCAAACCATTCTATGATTCTGTGATTCTGTGACACGTGATGCTAACTTGTGCATTTTTTCTTCAGGTAACATTTGATGTGGCTTGGTCTCCAGCATGCATAGATAAAAGATGCTACAACTACACTGGGATTGCAGATACCTGTGACTTCTTATTTGTGATGTCATATGATGAACAGAGCCAGATCTGGACAGACTGTATTGCAAAAGCCAATGCTCCTTACCTGCAGACTTTAGTTGGTGAGGACAAAACGCCTCTCCAGGAGTCAGAACATTTCCATTTGTTCACATGAATAGATAGAAAAGATTGCCTTTTCTTAGACAAGTTTTTTGGTTATATTAAGGCTTTTGAGTGTTCTCAAATATGTGTTGTCCTAATGTGAAAATAGTATCTCAGATCCTTATGACACTATGGATAGACCTTAGCAGTTGTGTGTTGTTACTTGTAAAGTAATTGTCTAGCCCTCACGATTGTGAAGAACACTCTTAGAATGACAAACGGCAGCCAAAGCAATGGTGTCTGCCTGGGCTTTTCTCAGAGAAACCTGAAACATTTCTCTCATCCTTGTGAACTGCTGCTATGGGAGGCTGGTTTTAAGTGTGAGCAGCTGGAGCAGTTACTATGAATCTGAATAGAGCAAGTCTAGGAGTATGCAGGTGGGAGGTAAAGAAGAGCTTGCACCTTAGCCTCTGTCCGGGCATCATGCAAGTCCTATATATAAGTAGAATAAAAAGCATGGAAAAATGCAATAATGCATCTTAATTTTTATTTCCTTCAAAACTAGGATATGAAGAGTACATTACTATGGGCATTGATCCTAAGAAGCTTGTGATGGGCGTCCCGTGGTATGGCTATGACTATGTCTGCCAAAACCTATCTAAGGTAAGATGAAGATTATTCATTTGCATTTGTACTGTTAATTTTTTCCTTGGAAAGAGACAGCTAGATTTTGGTGATCCTGGTTTTAGATTAGGAAATACTGTGGTCTGATGGATAAGAGCATAAAGCTGGGACTCAAGACAGAGACTTTTGCTTAGCTGATAACTGATGAGCAGTGTGTTACCAAACAAGGCATTTTATTTCTCCCTAGGCAACCTGAGCCCCATGATACCCGAGTGCCATGTTTGACTCCCAAGTGCCTAACTTTGGGTTTGACTAAGGAGCTATAGATGTTCTCTGTACGAGAACAGATGATGTCCAAAGGCACTAAAATGCTTCTATCTGCCTTCTCAACACAGTCACTAAGCTCGCTGCTTAAAGACTAGGTGCAACAAACCACAGCAAACCTATGACTGTTAAAGGGTAGCAGTTTATGGGTAAGTCATGGAGTCTCAAACAACATTATACTTATGAAAAATGTAAGAGTGAATTAAAAGTGGAAAAGATAAGACAACTGTTTAAGTTGAATGATGTCCATCCAATCCTGTACTACTACAGAGTAAACAAAATTTAACTGTTTTAATTTACTTCTGTCTACAAATAGTATGTCTGGCACAGATACTTGAAGATTTGGGATTTTTGAGACCGCAGTGCCTTTTCTGTCTTTGTTCTTGGCTGTACTGCTATTCTGGAGTTCAATAAATCTATGTAACGTGAAACTCATGCCGTCCGCTTTTTTTTCAGGATCATGTTTGTTCCCTTTCCAAAGTGCCTTTCCGTGGGGCTCCTTGCAGTGATGCTGCAGGGCGTCAGGTCCCCTACGGAGCAATAATGAAGCAGGTGAACAGTTCTCTTTCAGGGGTGCTGTGGGATGAGGTACAGAAGTCTCCATTTTATGAATACAAGGTAAGTGTCTCTGTAAGACACCATGTTGTGGAGTAAACGTTCGTAAACTATAGTTCTTTGATTGTAAAGTTTTCAGGGTTAGATTCTTCCATTTGTGTTTTCTACTTCTTTTGTTCGTGTGGTAAAGGATGGCTGGATTTCCGTATCTTGAATTTCTAGTCTGAAAGAGATGCAGTGATTGAAGACTACAGGAGTAATACAGATCTTTATTACTTTGCAGTTTTCTCAAGAAATTGTATCATGTCAAAAAGGACATTTTGGCACAAAGAAATTCTATAGCTCCATCCTTCACTGTTATAGTTACTTTTATGAGTTGATGACTGATTTAAACTAAAACAGATTCTGAGATGCTCTTAAGTTTTTCTAACCCAGTGGCTTGCATGCATGTTCTCTTCCGCATTTGGTTTCTACATAGACATAGTGAAAAAGTCCATGAATGATTGTGCTTACATGAACAACACAGTGTATGCATTTCATCTTGTTTCTTTAGACATAATTTTAAGTTTCACATGTAGATGATTAAAAGGTGTTACAAGCAGTGACCAGGTCAAAGCACCATAACTTTGACAAAATTTTATAACGTCCTCTAAAACTGTTTATTGCTGAAGAAAGCACTTAATCTCTAACTAAATTCACCTCTTAGGTTAGATAGTATATCTGAGATTTTGGCTGTATTTTAAAAAATTATTAAAATACAAATTAGCTAAGTCTTTTCATCTAACTTCAGTTAAAATGTATCACTGTTTTATAACTGAGATTCTACTAGTAAAAAAATAGCCAAGTGTTTCACTTAAAATGTTTAATTGTCCTGTGTGAAAAATAATTTGTAAATCAGGAAAGTATCATTATGTAAATCTACATAGCTTGTATATCTGAGTTTTTAATTGTACTTTTCACTGCATTCAACAGAAAATGTAATCGAAACTCAATGAACTTGAATGTATCATGGTTATATCGATAGGTTGATACTGACGCTAGTGTTTAAATGTTTTTCTAGGATTCTTTTGGTCACTTCCACCAAGTATGGTATGATGACCCTCGCAGCATCTCTCTAAAAGCAGCATATGTGAAGAATCGAGGTTTAAGGGGCATTGGCATGTGGAATGGAAATAGTCTTGACTATTCCAGGGAAGCTGTAGCAGAACAACAAACTGAAGCAATGTGGCAAGCCCTGACACCGTAAGAACTATGTGCAGCCTTGATTTAGAATGATGAACATTGGTAATTTTTTATTATGGCTTATACTATCCTAGATTTTGAGTTTATATAAATATACCATGATTACAAAAACCTTGAGAACTCGCCAAATTCATCTTGTTATTTTGTATGCGAAGCCATATTTTCATTCTTCAAAAAGTTCCAATGTTCCTTTAGCAGCGGGTTTTTTTTAAAGACTGCTCATATTTTTCATTTTTCACAACTACCATAAATTGGGTAAAGCTTGAACCCAGTGTGTATCTGGTAACAAGTAAGACCAAGTGGTGGATTTACAGGGGTAATCTCATAATGATCCTTTGCTAAAGCTGCCTGGTGCAGCAAGTATTCATTCTGAGGTCACATGGTGCAGTCTCAGCTTTCTGACTTTCCACCCCAACTTGTATTTTAGCTAAGTCACTCTTCAGTCAGATTAAACACAGAATACTGGAGAGACAGATTGTTGCTTACATGGAACTTGGTGAAACTTGTGCTTGGTTACTTTTCAGGAGATTAAAATATTTTACAGACTGAAGAAATTACGTAACATGAAGTAGTTGCCATTAAGATTTTTATCAGACTTGTAGTTAGAAAAGAATATTCGATAAACTCCAGTTTCACTGTGTTTATGTATCACGTAAATTCCTTACTTTCAAAAGCCAAAAATCTTGGACCTTATCTTGAAGGGGGAACATTAATATGGAGAGAACTTGGATGATATTTTCTTCCATTTCAAACTTCTTTACTTCCTGAAAACTAGAACTCAGAAGCTTATTTAATGAACTGCATATGTATTTTTCCACACACTTTAAGATTCATTCAGTAGCCTGTTGTTTGTTTTTACGTGGTGTTGCCTCTGAAATAATATGAGGTTATATTTTCTTTCTAGTTACATTTTTCATAAAATAATTTGCCTAGAGAAATTGTGTAACTTTTAAAAATATCTGTAGTAATGGAAAGATTGACTGGTCTTTACGGGATTTTTTTTTTTGTTAAATAAAATGCTGCCTTCACTAAGGTTGGTAAACAGTGTTGCCGGTTTATGCTTTACTTGTTCCACAGCTTACAGCCCACACTGCTTCTCTGCTTCTCGGAACTGTTTCACAACAGATTGAAGTGCAACTGTGCCCTGCTTAATTGACTCCGTTAATGAAACAATTTATTTAATTAGATATATGTAGTCAGTTGTGGGGTGGGTTTTTTTTTGGTTGGTTGGTTTTTTTCCCTTGCTAAATAGTTACTGGGAAAACACCATAGAATAGCAGCGCTACCGTAATGGCTACTGAGGAGAAGACCAGAAGACCTCGTATACGTGTCTGACTGCTTGATACTGCAGGTGATGGAAAGCAGAAGGTGAAGCCTACTGCTCTCACATAAAGAAAAAAATTCCCTTGGAAAATCAGAGGGCTCTTCACTAGAACGCTGGTCTGTATGTTTTAGGAGAAACCGCTACATGTATTTGACATATAGATAATTCAGAATTTGTATTACTATTTATATGCTAAAATACTGTGAGATAGATATTTATGAAATGGAGAGGTCTTCTGGAGCAGATGATCTAACCTACAAAATCCGAACTGAAGGCCAGATGACTTTATTATAAAACTTTTTCCTGTAGCAGTCAAGAATCATGAGTTGGTTTTGTTTTTTTAATTTAGGTTCAGGGTTTTCCAGTAGCTAGTTGCCTGCTCTTGTGTCTTAAATAAGACACAATTCTGAAATACAGGATGTAGGATTCAATCCTGATTTGAGCAAAAGTGGTTGTAGTTTTAATAATTAATTTAATACTTTAGCGCTAAAATCTTTGTTAAATCTTATCTTCAAGAAAACAAATTGGATAGCGGGTGGTTTGACTCAAGGCATTTGGAAGTTAGTCCTTTTAAGAGTTGCATAATTTTCTTATTGTATTACTGATTTCCCATGAGTGTTTCACTTCCAATAATAAATACAGCCTTGTCAGCTTTTTAGCTGACACTAATTTCTAGCGTGTTATTGTTCTGCTTAATGTAATAACATCTGGTACTGCGAAGAGGCAAACAGGAGAGCTAGAAAAAATTACTCTCAAGAAGAGGTTTCTGATTACTCTTTCAGAGAATTGTTATCTAAGCACATGCATGAGCTTAAACTTAAAGAAAAACAGAGTATGCAATACTGTAAGTTGGACCAGGGTCATCATTACAGCTTGTCCAAGACAAAGCTTGCCTCTTCCACTAACTACAGAAGAAGGTTAATATCCATGTGGCTTTCCAAATGAGAGGGAACAAAAACGGCTATGTATGAAATAAGGTGAGATTATCTGAGATTTTGTTCATAATAAAATGGTAATAATACACTGGGAATTTACAGATAGGCACACTTACAGTGACAAAAATATACTTCAGTAAATAGCTAAATAAAAGATTACTGTTGCTGTAGTTCTACAGAAGATGTATTTTAATCATTTTCCAAAAATTTAATGTGTGTGCTTGAAAATAAGAATAGGAGGTTATAGATTATAGGTTTATTTGCTTAGTAGGTATTTTGTTAATGAAAGAACATCAGCATACCGTGTTGTTACCTAATTCACTAATTTGCACTTTTAAAATAACTTAGCTTTGTTTTAGACACATTACTAGATTAAACTGTATGTTTAAGTAGCTGACTAATCTTACAGTAAGAGTGAGATTTAAACAGAAGTGAGCTGCAGTACCTCAGTAGCCCAGTATACAAATTCCACAACATTTACATAGTTGATGTCTTTCTACAAGGTAACTTCAAGAACATACAAACAAATGCTCTGAAATTCTGGACTTCTATATACATTACAGAGCTTCTGTAGACTTTACGGATGTTGAAGTTGTGTCATCCTCTTAGATCCCTGATTTTCTGGACTGGAGAATTAAAGCTGAATGAATCTTCTTATGTGTCAGTTCCGCTCTCAGTGCTCGTAAATCAGATGCTGCCTGCTTTCTCAGCTGCAGAAGAAACAGTAATTTAAGGAATTGCAATTTAAGGAAGTTTTTGGAGTTGACATGCACATGGGGTTATATAACTAAGATTGAATTTTATACAGGATGGCTGAACACAGTATATATCTTTCATGTTTAAAATTTTACGCGTCTAATTAGATAGCCTAGTTCTAGCACTGCTTTCTTCTGTACTTTGCCTGGGTGTTTTTAAGAGACAACTGTGACATTCATTGTTCTTTCCAGTCCTTGTTATACAATGGAGGAGGCATAACGAGTACATCCACCCTAGATTACTCAGTAAACAGGGGCATGGGCAATCTCTGTGAGGTAGAGGACTCCTAGGAAAAAGGACCTGGGGGTGCTGGTCTTGGACTCAGGAAAAAAAGGAGAGTTTACTGCTTGTGGAAGGAGGGGCAGGCAATTCAAGAAGAGTACAGGGATCTCGTTAGGTCATGCAGAGAAGAAATGAGAAAGGCAAAAGCCCAGCTAGAACACAATCTGGCCACTGTCGTTAAAGACAACAAAAAAAGCTTTTACAAATATATTAATGACAAAAAGAGAGCCAAGGAGAATCTCCATCCCTTATTGGATGCGGGGGGGAACATTGTCACCGAGGATGAGGAAAAGGCTGAGGTACTCAATGCCTTCTTTGCCTCAGTCTTTAACGGGCAGACCAGTTATCCTCAGGGTACTCGGCCCCCTGAGCTGGAAGACAGGGACGGCGAGCAGGATGAACCCCCTGTAATCCAAGAGGAAGCAGTCAACGACCTGCTACGCCACCTGGACGCTCACAAGTCTATGGGGCCGGATGGGATCCACCTGAGAGTGCTGAGGGAGCTGGCGGAGGTGCTCGCCAAGCCGCTCTCCATCATTTATCAGCAGTCCTGGTTAACGGGGGAGGTCCCGGACGACTGGAGGCTTGCCAATGTGACGCCCATCTACAAGAAGGGCCGGAAGGAGGATCCGGGGAACTACAGGCCTGTCAGCCTGACCTCGGTGCCAGGGAAGATGATGGAGCGGTTCATCTTGAGGGCACTCACAAGGCATGAGCGGGACAACCAGGGGATCCGGCCTAGCCAGCACGGGTTCATGAGAGGCAGGTCCTGCTTGACCAACCTGATCTCCTTCTATGACCAGGTGACCCGCCTAGTGGATGAGGGAAAGGCTGTGGATGTGGTCTACCTGGACTTCAGCAAGGCCTTTGACACCGTCTCCCACAGCATTCTCCTAGAGAAGCTGGCGGCTCACAGCTTAGACAGGTGTACTCTGCGCTGGGTCAAAAACTGGCTGGACGACTGGGCCCAGAGAGTTGTGGTGAATGGAGTTCAATCCAGTTGGCGGCCGGTCACGAGCGGTGTTCCCCAGGGCTCAGTACTGGGGCCGGTCTTGTTCAATATCTTTATCTATGATCTGGATGAGGGGATCGAGTGCACCCTCAGTAAGTTTGCAGACGACACCAAGTTGGGCGGGAGCGTTGATCTGCTCGAGGGTAGGAAGGCTCTGCAGAGGGACCTGGACAGGCTGGATCGATGGGCCCAGACCAATTGTATGAGGTTCAACAAGGCCAAGTGCCGGGTCCTGCACTTCGGCCACAACAACCCCATGCAGCGCTACAGGCTCGGGGAAGAGTGGCTGGAAAGCTGCCCGATGGAAAAGGACCTGGGGGTGCTGGTCGACAGCCGGCTGAACACGAGCCGGCAGTGTGCCCAGGCGGCCAAGAAGGCCAATGGCATCCCGGCCTGTATCAGAAATAGTGTGGCCAGCAGGAGTAGGGAAGTGATCGTGCCCCTGTACTCGGCCCTGGTGAGGCCGCACCTCGAATACTGTGTTCAGTTTTGGGCCCCTCACTACAAGAAGGACGTTGAGGTGCTGGAGCGTGTCCAGAGAAGGGCAACGAGGCTGGTGAGGGGTCTGGAGAACAAGTCTTATGAGGAGCGGCTGAGGGAACTGGGGCTGTTTAGCCTGGAGAAAAGGAGGCTGAGGGGAGACCTCATCGCTCTCTACAACTACCTGGAAGGAGGTTGTAGCGAGGTGGGTGTTGGTCTCTTCTCCCAAGTAACAAGCGATAGGACGAGAGGAAATGGCCTCAAGTTGTGCCAGGGGAGGTTTAGATTGGATGTGAGGAAAAATTTCTTTACTGAAAGAGTGGTTAAACATTGGACCAGGCTGCCCAAGGAAGTGGTGGAGTCCCCATCCCTGGAGGTATTTAAAAGACGTGTAGATGAGGCGCTTAGGGACATGGTTTAGTGGGTGGTGGTGTTGGGTCGATGGTTGGACTCGATGATCTTAGAGGTCTTTTCCAACCTCAATGATTCTATGATTCTATTTATTTCAAGCATTCAGAGCTGAAAAGCTATCCAATGCGAAGGCCTATACCATCAGCTTCCTTCCAACGGGAGCCACAGACAGCACTGGTATGGAATAAAGCAGATGAAGAGGACTGCCATCTGCTTGGAGAGCCATTCTCTTTTTTTTTTTTTTCCCCCTCTTTATACCAGTTTTTTTTTTTCTTAGCCATGGTCGTCTACTGATCAGTGCCTCACTGTTACCGTAAATCGACCTAAAGATTCAGTAAAACTTAAAATACTCTTCAACATCACCAAGTATGTTCCTTCAATCACCTTTTGAGTGAAATGAAAATTTTATGAGACTGTAAAGCTTAGCTTACATTGTACCTTGAAAATCTAAGTTGCTTGAATGCCATACATTCAAAATCGTCTAATAACCTGGTGTTCTGGAGTAATTAGGCTCAAGTGATAAAGTTACAATGACAACTAGCACCATAAAACTAACAGCATAAAACAAGAACTGTTTAGCAAATCTTTACATCATCTAATGTTTGGGAAGATCTAAGTTGTTTTATACATAGCAACATTTCAACTGTTTTAATTAAAAGGCAGAGTACCTTGATTTCTATTATGAGTTTCATTTTTGTATCATCCAGCTTCCTCCTCAGTTGATCGAGTTCATGCTGCACTGTAGTAATCCGGATGATTGTGTAATTCTATATGAAACAACAACAAAAACAACAAGACTTTTAAGTGCAGCATTAGTGCATCTCTTCATTCGTTGTGTGTTACTTCACCACTCAGAAACAATCCTTTAAACTCTTTCCAACTCCCCTGCTTGCTTCTTGTCCTTAATGTGTGCTGGGCTGCCTCTGGTCTGTAAGCAGTCTGCTCTCCAAGAGAGGGCAGCTCCCTTCTGCTGCCAGCCCTTCAGCTGGGTGCGGAGGTTCTTCCACTCCCTGTTGCTTTGGGAAGTTAAGATCCAGATCAGGTCTCCTGAGTAACAGCACGTTGTTTTGCAATTATCTTTTATGGCTACTCTCCATTTATAATAAAAAGGTATACTTGAAATCATATTTTTTTTCTCTCACAGGCTTAGCATCACTCTGTCACAGTACACTTACTGAGGAGATTGCTGCACTCATGTAATGTTTAGGGCAGATAAACTCCCGCCTGACTGATGTCCGCCTGGCCAGCGTGTAGCTTACGAGGGGTGGAGAGCGTACTTGTGCTTAGCCTAATAGCTCATTAAATCCTAGCTATCTTCTGTGTGTGCTAGCCGATAAATAACTGCTGTATGCATGTAAAGTTGTGCATATCCTTCACATAAGGCCTCTTTGTGCCTAGCCAGAGAGACCTAAAAAAACCCCTGATATCCCCCCCAAAAGAAGCAATAACATTTCTGAACATAGCTAGTAATATAATGCAATATCAACCCTATTAATATTTTTATACTGTAGATATTTATATTAAGATAGCTCAAAGAACACACCTTTGTATATAATATACACTCTTAGATTGTACATACACTCTCCCACCTTTCAGATACAAGAAAGGGACATTTATATTTCCTAGTTTAGCTTTAGATTTGCCAACAGACTTGCTTCCATTAACGCATTTAGAAAATCAGCAGATACAACTATTGGGAAGGGTGTTTCCCCCTTTTCTTTTGTCTTGTCTTTTTTTAATTCCTCTGAACTTCCCGTGATTTGACACCAACAACATAACATGAGACTCACAGTTGCACAATAGTTCAGGTGCAACCCACTCCAAAAGCCTCAGAGACATTTCTTGTCCTCCAAACTAGAATTCATTATCTCTGTACATGAAATTTGGGATGATGAGAACAATACAGAACTGAACAATTCATTAATCATACTGAACAAACGGGGATTTTGTTACAAGAAGGTATTGTACAAACACAAAGCAGAAAGAATCAAATGCTCAGACTTGAGCACTGAAGGAATTCTATACCTCAGATCATTGAGGGATATTTGGCTGTTAAAGCTAGTTTACAAGTCATTGGTTGGTGATTGATTTGTTACCTTAATTTATATTTTATACCAAAAAACCAGGCTGTGTAAAAAGAGAGATTAAATAATACAAGCAAATACCTTGGAGGTTGTCATATTGTTTGGTCGTTTTCGGCTATCTCTGGCTTCCAATTGCAAGAGTAATTTCTGGTGGTAAAGCTCTAAATCTTGTCGCAGTTTGTTTAAAGCGTCCTCCAGTGAAACCGTAGCTTTCTTAGTTTCAAAGTACTTCTTTTTCCATTCCTCACGAACTACACAGGAAAACAGTAATACTGTTTGGTCTTATTCACTTTATCATAAGGTCTGTTGAAGACAGTAATGACCAACTGACCTCAGAAGATTCAGCTGGCCAATGTACGCATTAAAACATGGCAGTAGGTTTCGTTAAAAAAAGCAATTGATGAAAAATCTTCATTAAAATTACATTCACTATAAATGCAATGGAATTTTCACACAATCACCTGCAACAAAAGGCTCTATCTGTCCACCAAGATGTAACACAAGGTCCGGAACCAAAATGTCGTTCAGCCTGGCTGTTCTGCAGGTTTCAGCTGCACAGTCAGTGCTCCAGACCTGTGAAGACTGGTATGCCCACCACAGTCTGAAGTCCACAGCTTTACTGTAGCAGAATATTTAGCACTGTAGATTTACGCAAAACTTGAGCTCTGCAGGGCCAGAGATTTTGAACAGCTTCGTTTTATACAGAAGTCCCAAGATTATGGGGAACAGTTATTTACCTTTACACTTAACAATGATTTCTCCTATGTTGTTAATGTGCTATCAACAGCTGGCACATAAATCCCCCCGTACCTGGTGTGGCAGTTTTATGGCCACATACGTCCACTAGTCTGCAAAGTGTCTTAAATGATTCCTTCTTTCAAGGCACGTTTTAGGAAATCAGGACAACTGCTTCTCAGAAACTTACCAAAAAGAACCCAGCTGTTGGAGGACTACATGGTACGTAACTGAGAGCGACTGTCAGCATGGCAACCTTAGGAGGATATTAAATACAGACTGGATCCCTGTTCCTACCGAATATGCTCTTCCCTTCATACCTTGTGAAGAAACATGTTTGCAAATGCACTTACTTATGAAACTCTACAGGTCTGAAAAATAATTCAGAGGTAGAGACGCTTCTTAAAGAACCTGTAGAAGCTGTTTGAATTCTTGTGGAAAAAACTTTATTTTACCTAACTGGATAACATAATTTAAGACAATGCAGGAGCCATTTAGGGCTTATCTCAGCAGGGTAAATTAGCTTGCTTTGCAGCTCCACGCTACTACAGCTTCACTGCTTCAAGCACCCCAGTTTGGTTTTTTTAAAATACAACTTCACCATGCTGCAGGGTGCAGCGTAGCCATGCCCTTAGAGAATAACTGGAAGAATTGGCTTGTCTTCTCCTTTCAACAAAGCTACAAATAATAGTTGAGACTCCTAGTGATTTAGCTGTATTTAAGTACAAAGAGAATGCTCTCAAAACATCAAAGTGATTAAACCTCATCTCTGTATAACTGGAATGTGACTTAGGGAGGATAGTTTAAGTATAAACTCGAAAACAATTTTACGAAGAAAATTTAGGTGGGATTTCAATGAGATTTTACCTTGTTAAAAAACAAGGTTTGTCAAGCTTGTCACAACAGGCTTGTAACTTCCATGCCATAAGCTGAGTACCATTAGATAGATAGGAGGAACAAAGAGTATTATGCTGGCAATTCAACTAGAAGCCCTATCAACACAGTAAAAAACCTCTGTAAGCACCAGCTAAAGGCAGGTTTAGAGTATGTCGGCTGCCCTGGGCCTCAAACAGCGAAGCGGCCTGCAGTAGCTCTCTGGGCACTGTATGTACATGGGACACAACTTGAATGGTTTATAAAAGCCAGGATATTTTTAGATTTATAATACTGCCACAAAAAAGTGGGAGGAAAACATTGCAACCTTGAATCTTTCCAGCATGCTGTTACACAAACGAGCCTTCTCGGAGCTATGGGTTAGCAAACTGCTCTCTCCATAATTAAGCTCACTGACAAGGAAACGCACATTTTCATATTGGTTTCAGTGTCATTTCTCAATCATTCCAAATTCCAAAGTAAATTAAAAGCGTACCGTGGTATCTCCTCAGCTTATTTTGTTCCAGGAGCCCTTTAGCTTTTTTGATCAGTTCTTCTCTAGTTTTTTCCATGTGCATTCTGTCTTTCTTCATTCGTTGCAATCGTTCTACCATCTTCTTTTCTAAAGATATTATAATTATATTTAGCAAGCATCTGGATACTGTAAGTTGGAAGGATCAATCAAGATTTTTGTAATGCACCCACCATAAATCGTGCCAAAAGCTCTGTCAGAACAGGCAGTAGAAATTCTTTTATTTTTAATAAACTAGCTCTAACTTTTGGAAATGGCTGGTGCATTAGAAAAAAGTGAGAAATCCAGCATGCATCCAGGCATTCATACGCACACACAAACAAATAAACACCCTTTTATATGTCTAGACAACGTATCACCAAAACCATATATTCAAGATATATATACACTGCATACATTGAAAACTCCTGCCACATAAAGCCAAAAAAGCCTCCAAAAGCCTATTTCCTGCTCAAAATACTTTGCAATATAACCTGCAGCAAAACCTTGCCTTGAACTCCAGCTGGTCATAGGCAGGATAGTATCTCAAACTTTCACTAGTTTGCAACACCAGGTCAATCAATTACCTTCTCACTATCCTCCTCCTCCACCCCAGCGGAGGATCCTCAGCAATACTACCGGTGGTTTTCTTTGCTACCTTCGCACGTGAGCCAGCAGTATTTCATCTGATCTCCCTCCTTTTCTCCTTCCATCCCCAAGTCCGCAAGCTGGGTTTTCTAACACTGGGAACCTGCCATGCTCTATGAACAGCCCGTGCAATTATAAATGCCTGGAATTTTCCACCCACAAATTAAAATTTGTAACAATACTGCGAATGAATGTATGTACAAATTCTTTCATAGAGTAGGTATTTCTGTCTTCATTAACTATTCAGTCTTGATTAAATGTTCACTCCCCTGCAATTTCTTGGAATCATATACTCACTTTCTGCCTGAATTGCGGGAACTTGAGCTGGATTTACAGAAAGTGCCAGAAAAGGCGGACTAGGAGGCGAAATATATTCTTTTGGACAAGTAAGATGATTTTGCTCGTTTTGATCTGCCTAGAGAGTCAAAAGACACAACTCTAAGTACATAACTCATAATCCTGAATAGTTACGTTAAACATATGCCCTGAAAGTGGTCTGAGTGAAGGGAGGGCTGAATTTGAATTCTGCATATAAGCTTTTCTATTCTGTTACCAGTACAAATGATAACTAACTTACAAACAGCTGGACCTCTGCAAATAAAATCGGAACACTGAACACTTATATCACAGAGAGCATATGGACAAAAATGTAGACTATTGCTAATTGTTCCTGTCCATGTCCATAACCCCGCAAGTTACTGACACTCCCGTGCAAGACCAGGAATAATGGACCTTAAAACTGCCATCTGGCTCATTGCTTATGAAGTCTGGACTGACCATTTCTAAACCAAAATCTATAACTGCAGATTTTCAATTTCATTAGTATTTCCATAAGACTCCACTACAATCACTTCTGCACAAGAGCTCACAGATGACAGTTAATAGTGACAGCTATTACGCTGTATGATTGCATGTGAGTCCTGTGTCTTCCTAAGTATGTTCTTATTCTGATGTTATGACTACATCATACATATGTTTTAACGAATTTTGTAGTTTTTCTTACGAGAAGTTTTGCTCGAGAGAAGACAGATTTATCCCACAGGAAGTATGAAATTATAAAAATGTCACCGATAAAACCAATACAATGCTACTGTCAAGAAACTGTAAAAAATTCAGCTAACATTAATTAGACTGAGATAGTTATTGTGTATGTAGTTCCTGTTAAATGATAACCAGAGGTATAACTTCTGATGATTTCACTGTTTAGAAATACAGTTGATTTTTCATTAGCAAATCTGCAAAGTACCAGTGCATTAATTAACTTTTCTTAATTACTCTCAATCCTGTATTTGAATATTTCATATTTCTAATGAGTTATCTGTCTTACAAAATTAGACTATTTATAGGTGGAGGACTATGTTTACTGCTCCAGATTACTAAGAATATGTTACCTTGAAAAACACACCTGACTATCCAGTTTTTCACCAGGATCAGCCATAGACTTGCTAGTTCTGTATTGCTGCAAGCTACAGATAAAAATCAAAGAAGCAAGTGAAAATTCATGTAACAAAATGTTTTTTTCACCATTTTCTTTCATTTATTTGAAGTCTGTGAAATAAATTTCTAGTTACGAATTAACATTATCCATTACTTTATCAGAATCATCGTTTACTAACCTTTGGGTTTTGTGTACATATTCTGTGGTTTGGCCTTTCACTGTTTTAGGAATTCCAGAATCCTGTGTTCTGTCTCTTCTTAGTTTGGTATCTTTTTGGTGGTCATTATTTTCCATGTTTGTAATGAGCAGTTTGGTGCTTAGTTCTGTGATAGGATAATGATGATCAAAACATACAGATTATACTCACAAAATTCAAGCTCTTTTGACTGTCAATGCCTGGACTTTCCAACCTGTATTAGAAATTCAGTGAATCAATCCAATAAATAACCTTATCTCTGGGGTATGGAAACGTTGTGTGAATAACAGAGGAAAGAAATAAAGGTAAAAAAGGTATTTTTGTTTTGAGAATTTGTATCTAACTAATTCTGGTAACTAATACAGGAAAGCTTATCACAGATAAACCACGTAATTATTTCACCTTCCCTAAACTAATGCTGTATCTAACGCTTTTCTGCTTTTCAGAGGCTGAAGATCCCCTACAAACTGGAGCCAGCAAAGAAAGGGACAGCAAAATGTTTTGCATTTAAATATTAATTAATAAATGTTATCTGCTTTAAAATATATACAATAAATATTTCAAGATAAAATTGCTGACAGACATTACCTTTACTTTATACTACAAAATCCTACATCCTTCATCATGTAAAATAAAGTTCTGGAAAACTTTTCAGCCATGTATATATATATATGCACATATATATGTAGATATACATATATATTTGTATATTAAGCGGTCTCACACTTAATATCAGTTACCACGACGATGGAGGGACAAAGCTATTTTTGACCAATTATGATTGGAAACTGAAATTACTGAAAAGTCATCCATGAAAGCCTTTTCTAATACACTCTCCAGACACGTCTCAAAGACGACAATACCCAAATTTTTGTTTTCTTATTCAAAGTACCGGATATCCAGAAAATCATTCTAACTGAGATCTATAAGGTGCCCATACCTATGAAAAATGAGTATCGCCTCATTTAATAATTAATTATTCATTAAAAATTTGCAATAGAATAAAGGTCACCTTTTTTACATTAACTGTAAAAGTCTGCTTTTCTTTCAAAAGTATTTCCTCAAAACCAGTTTGTTATAATTTTGATGTTAATATAGAAGCAGTCACTCAAATCCAATTTAAATGCATCAATCATTTCTTTCTTGGTAATTACTAAAAATTTAGGAATATTAAGAACATTAGAAAACTGTTCGGAGATTTAATGGCCCCCAGTATCCGTAAGACACCCCATTTTAAAGTAGTAGTAGTTAATAGGTCTCTTCCAAACAACATTTTCTATTTTGGCACAGAACTGTTATCTAGTTTATGTATGCTTTAATCCCCTCCATGCTTTTGTACTATTTTCACTCTAGTCTGCTCAAAGAGTTCTCCCACCTCTCAGTTTTAGGAATGCCACTGTTCAATAGCATATAAATAAACATTATATAGGAGGCAGGGGAGGAAACACTTCCTCTTCAGTAGTAATGTAGCCATGGATAAGATGACAATGAAAGTTTAAGTGACTAAATGCTTTCCCTGATGTACTCCTAACAAGATTTTTTCATTTAAAATTGCTGTTGAATTATGGGATTATTATCCTCCAATCTTTACAGTAGCTGCTTAGTAATTTATTTTAATGTAAATAAGATTAGACAAATGCATCAACTATAGTGAAGTGTTTCCCTGTATCAGTACATTGTGATAAAGAAGGACTCATCCAAAGTAAAAACTACAGCTCTTTCAAAGTTATTATTATTATTGTTACTGTTATTAAAATGAGACTATTGTTCTGATAGCAATATTCCAACTCATGCTGTAACTGTAGATTTCTTAAAACTCAGCTTTACTCTGCCAACTTTCTAAAAGGCATGCTTTAGCAAAAAGATGACAATGAACAGTAGTACCCTTTCGATATTTAATGGGATTTTGGGGTGTTTGGTTATTCTGGCCTTGTTCATCACGGTGGTTTACAGGAAGAGTAAGAGCAGTTCCTTTGGCTTTGTCATTCCACTTAGGAGTATTATGCTTTTTTTGATTCTGGCTGAGATGATTTTGCTGAGAGGCCTGTAATAGCATATCACTCTCTCCAGACTCCGAATCTGCAGGATTTGAATTACTTGGTGCAAAGAGAGATGCACTGGATCCATTTTGATCTGCATAATAATTGATATTGGAAAAGAGAAACATTATTTTAGTATAAATGTTTACCTTAATAGTTATTCTTCTCCTCCTTCATCATCCTCCTTCACGACACTGGTGAAACTTACCTTCTTCTCTAAACTGTATCTGTTTTTCTTCAGTCCTGCTGTTATGGTCTTGCTCATGTTTTGTGTGCAAAACTGGAACAGGTTCTTTCTCACCCCATTTGACAGGACTGTGCACTTCCTGATTTTCTAGCTGATGACTGCTTTGCGTGCTTTCTAAAAATCGTTTGCTTTTTTCAGGTTTTTTGGGGGGAAGACTGGATAATCTTGATCCATTATCTTCTGCATTAAAGTGATGTTTCTGTTGAGTTGATGATGACAATGGATAAACATCTTCAAAGCAGTCCACTCCAGGTAATACATATAATTCAGGATAAAGTGCCTAAAATATGCAGTATATTAATCAGACACAAAAGAGGAAATGTGCAATGTAAAAAGTTTCTGAAAATGACAGCTTAAAAGCCATACAATACATACGTAAGGGGGAGCAAATGACTTCAGTTCCAGTTCTGCTTCTTGCTTTGCTTTCACCTTGGAAGATAAAGAATGGAAGCGTAACCAATAAAATACTTTTTTACCAATAATGTTGCATATGACTTAATTTCTGTATTCTATCATCATCTTTACATACTACATTTTTCTTAACCAGCACTATCTTCTGTAATGGCCTGATGGGGAAGAAGGAACATAGAATACGACACTATTTTCTGACACGGCACTGAAACTTTGTCTATTTTTCCACAATCTAAATCAGACCCACAAGAGTACATGGATGTACTGAACAAATTTCTTTATCCTTTACACTTTCTCTTATGGTTCAAAGGACCTGAGCCAACAGTCACAGCAGAAGAAAGTCTTAGACTGTCTTTACCAGAAGTTGCTTCAAGCTGAATTTGACCAGAAATGCTGAGTCTCACATAATTTTCTCTATTTACCTGATACACTACTGCAAAATATTTAATGTATATATAAAAAAAACCCCTATGACTCTCTCATGCCTTCTTGTATTTATTGTTTTGATATTCTTTGTGTGATACACACCTTCAGATTTCAACAGTCGTCCTAAAAACAAAGTCTAAGAAAATCAATGTATATTTGAAAGATGTGCTCCAACAGGAAAAAAAAAAAGAAATCTGAGCTTACATTTAAATAATGAAATTGAACTAAACATGGGGCCAAATTCTGTTCTCAATAGTGGCCAGGCAATGCCCTCGATTCACTGTTAAGAGACACAGGCTGCATGAAAGAAAAGGAAGAGCAAATGAACACGGTTTTGGTTTATGTTTATTTTTCATTTAAAGATCCTTACTTGCAAGTAGGGTACAGCTCTTAGTACTGCTTACGTTGTTACTGTTGTGAAACAGAAGACTGGAGGGAAAAAAAAACCACTCAACAAATATTTGATCATGGAGATGTAATTCAATGAGGTTACCATGACCCTAAACAACAAATAAACCAGTTAGTTGGTTTATTGCTTTACACTTTGTTATAAAGTTAAACAACAAGCAAGAGTAAATACCCCAAATTAAAATTATATCTTTAATTTGTTGCTAAAAATCTTCACTTTTATCTACCAATATCTTTAATTCTCTATTAAATACTTTATTAAATTCCTGACATTCTAAAGGAAGCTGGAAAATTTCTCCATTTCTCTCAGAACTATCAGTGGGGAAGAAAATATACCATCTTACTTATTATCATGCAGTTAAAAACACCTCAATTCTTTGAAGACATACACACATTTTCAAATTCAGATTGTGTTACCGTCTTTAAGTTTCTCTTCAGATTTTTCCACCTAGTTTTTGCACATTACTTATTATTTATTTTACTCTTCCGTGTGGGTAATTTTAGGGATAACTCAACTACAAATGAAATAAAGAACAGCACCAAATTTCCAGCTTGCAATTAATTTCCAAATCCGTGAGAAACAGAGGTGAAATGAGAAGTGAAAGAAAGTATTCTATGTACATCACTAAAGTCTTTGTGTATTACACGAACAACTTTCAGTTGGACTGATTTCCAAGTTTATTTAATCTTTAGCTATAGTTTGTAAGATATAAATGTATAGAGAATCAATGTGAGGAACAGTTATGATTCAGAGATGTAGGTTTTTGTTTACATAAATCTCAGGCTGTATTACTGGACTAATTATTGGAACACAAATGTACATCCAGAGAAGTTTTCATTCAGAGACTGATCTTTAAAGGCTTTTGGGCAGGTCACAGCAGGAACCATTAGAGGAACTCTGACTTACTCAGCTTCTGTTGCAAATTCTTCCAAGTGCTATATTCACAACCATGTATTGGTAATAATGACCTTAGGGGGATTTTTTTTTTAATGCAACCAGATTTGTCATAATTAATCCATTGACTTTTCAAAACTAGCATCTTTTCACTGGATGGCAGCTACTTACATCTGATGCTTTAAAGGATGTTTCTAATATACCTATCCAGCTGTGCCTTTGTATTTGGGGAAGTAGATGTGCTCTGACAAGAGCTTATGCTCCAGCACGTTTAAAAACAAATGCTAACAGTGCTTCTAAAGTTACCTCAATTTTCTTGTGATATTATCTAATCTGCAGGAACAAAATCTGTGGTTTACATGATAAAGCAGAAGAGCACTAAAGAAAAAAAATATTAACTTACCACTGCTAGCTTTTTCCCAATGCATTTTAAAAATGTGAATTTATCTGCAACTGCAGCTCCACCCAGGTACTCTCCAAGCTTCCCCCGTAGCACTCTTAAGGTGATGTGAGGAGGCACCCTAGAATGTTGTTATTCATTAATACATCTGTAAGATCAAATAATGATGTCTAATTAGTAAGAGGGGGAAGATACTGCTATATACATGCTGGCTTGCATGGACAGAATGACCGAAAATGGGAACTATGTCCTAGAACAGAATCTAATTACATACAGGCCAGAGACTCTTGGTGTGGTAGAGTCAGAACATTGTATCACATTATGGTAGACTGTATTACAAGGGCTGTCATAACATTAACTGGCAATATTCGTATTTTAGGAACCCCATACAAAGGGAGAATATGGAAGTAACTGAAATTTGAAAATGACTCCTTCAGAATGCTCTTGCTCATCTGCAGATGAACAACAGAAGCATTGGAAACTACAGTCATGCATTTCCATATAGATGACAAAGTTTCGTGGGGCTGGTCCAGGACTGTAGAACATACCCCTTTAAGCACTAAGGGCTAGAGGAGACTTCATGACTGCCCACTTTAAGTAGCAGGCACATTCCTTTGATTTTGCCTTCTCCAACACAAATTTACAGTTGGGTGTGTGCATGCGTACATGCAAATGTATTTTAAATCAAAACCAAACACTGCAGTGTGATTATTTCCACCATAGTTTGAGGATGCGAGAGCTGACGCGAATATGAATTGCATCATTTAATGTACTGCTGGAAACCATGCAAATATTAAAGTAATGAGCTCAGTATAAAAATCACTATAGAATGAAAAGCATCTCCGCAGAATAAAACCAAATGTGCAAGAGGCACACAAAAGCTCTGCAGCACAACATTAGCAATTCTAATTGCTCCTATGCTGCCATATAAAATAAACCAGGGAACAAATTCAGGCCTGAGACTGTTAATCACCCATGCTGATCAAGTGCTATTATACTACCTAGCATGATTTTGGCCCAGGCAGCTATCACTCTTCAAGCACAAACATAGCTTGGGGGATAGCACATGCCATTCTCAGTAAACAGTATAGACAAGAACGTGCCACCCCTTCAACTTGGACAGGTCTTCAGCATTAACCTATCAGGGTTTGTTTGCACTTTCAAACAAATAGCCCTATATGCCTTCATTTCACACCCTAGGTATGTAAAACCACCCTCAGTTTTCATCTCATAAACACAGCACTTCAGCGGGCTACAACGCTTCCCTTGCATTATTTCAAACACCCTGGACTTAGAGGACCCTCTTCAAGATCATAAATCTGCCTTGGAGCACAGGCACGCAGCAGAGACCAAAGTCTGCAGAGTGGACACACCTAGGCCACACTGCTTGGTCCCTGTGCATTTAGCTCCTGTTTATTTCTTCCCCAGCCATTTTTTGCCCACACTTGCTGCAGATATTAGCCCTAATGTCATTTATTTCAAATGTGTAAAGAAATATGTGAAAGATGGATACATAATTCAATACACATCCTTCCAAGGTCTTACGTGAGAACAGAGATGATCTGTAATTCAAATATCTCTCATTCACTATCATTTCTTCAAGCTGATGTCTCAGAGAAGATATGCCCCTTGAATGGTCTTCTGAAACCCAATAAATGCAAGCTCTTTCAGAGGCAATTCTAACACTGCACATCCTTCACTGATAATGCCCATCCAAACCAGCAAGGAAACCTAAATCTAAGGCATTTACGAACAGCAGGGAAAACATCTAAGTAACTACAATGTATCATGGGAGAAAATTATCTAGGTATACAGAACCTGAGATATAGGGCAGAAATTTATCTGAAAATTATTTGCCAGTGCAGCTGCTAGGAACATATAGTAATATATTTCTTAATTGCTGCCACTGGCTAGCAGAAGACTAGTCACATCTGAGTAATTTGCTTCAGGGTGTTCCTTTAAAAGTAATGCAAACTAGAGTTCATTGCAGCCATCTCATCTAGAAATAACAAAAGTATGGTTTCTGTGGTGAGGAATGAGGAATAAATAAAAGATCACAGAGGCTGAGAAATCAAGTTCATGGGAACAAGAACTCAGGGCCGTAGACAATTACACACTTAATATTTTCCTCTAATTTCATGATTAATGGAAGTGGCCTGTACTTAGACCTTGGAATACCTTGTTAAGCTGACTCAGACAGTACTAGGATTGTCAAGCAACCTTTCAGAAATACTACTGAGGAAGAAAGAAAATATGCTGGTGGTTGCATGGGCTGTAATGCTTCCCCTTGAGAAACATGGCTTAAGCTCTTTATTCGGATTGAGAGAGCTCAGATCGTCATACCCCTGTTCCTGGGAATTGACAGGCTATCCCGTCTTCATCAAGCCACTCTGTCTTGAAGCTGGCCCGTTGCCAAAAAGAATTCAAGATTTTGATAATCAAGCTCAAAAAGACAGAAAGAATATAACACTGTGAATTTACAACATAAATTATTCTGCAGAAATACTAGCACTGCTCTGGAAGTGCGTTTCAATGCTCTACACCAAGGGCTGCAATGGAGCTAAGCCTGATACAGTTCAAATAAACGTAACGCTAGTCATGGGCACCACTTATCCTCCAGAAATGATTAGAGAACAAGTCTCTTCTGACAGGTGTAATTGTGCTCTGTAGAGCAACAGCTGGACTAAATGACTGAAGGACAATGTAAAGGACCTACCATGTACATGAAGCCTAAGACTATACTCACCTTATAAATCCGGCTGAGATGAATTTGCTAGTAAGAGCTACAGGAACTGTATTCAGCTTGAAGTTCCACACTTCTTCTGGGACATAAAAAACATGGAGCTCCACCAACTAAATAAAGGATAGATGACCACAACTGTAGATATATTATAACCCTCTTCCTATATGCATTGTTTCGCTTAGGTGGACTTTCAATTTCTGGAGGCAGGAATGGTTTCTTTGATGTTAGCACATGGACTAGAAGAGTGAGGCTCTGTCTGACAATGATGACTAGACAGTGAGAACAGCGATGGGTAGAGCCATTTGTGATTGAATGCCAGCTGACAGCATCAAAATAAGTCACATTAGAACAAGCTCAACAATGGAAATGAGAGAAAATAGAGCCTGTGCTACCGCTTTATGTCACTGTGACAGCAATGGACAGAGCTTACCAAAACCAGTTGATACTCTGGAGCATGTCATGGTTACAGGAATACTTCAGCTGAAATCCTACCTTTGTTCATCTCATAAAAAGTGCAAAGCCCTGCAAGCTTGATCCAAACAGCACCACAACTCGACCTTGCCAGCAAGAAAAAAAAATCGAAGTATTTCTGACAGTTGTTAATAATATTAGCCACCTTGGAAGCACAGAAATGCTCCTGGCAATGTGTGCAAAAAGAATAACTAAGCCTGCTCTGAGCAAGGTTCACTTAGATTGCATTCAAACCTGTGGTAGTTGTGGGACCGTTAATGTCTAGGTCTGGATGTTTTTAGTGAAAATCAGATGGTATTGACAAGGATGATACACTTCCCTATAACTAGACGCCATGCAAATAAGCTATATTAAATATTTCTGCAATTGCTAAGTTACTAAATATAAACTAGAAAAGAATGCTTTCTATATATACTATGTTAAAAACATGTTTTTTTCCTCCCAGGTCTCCTAGCAATGGTGCAGTGTCACTTATTTTAATATTTTTTATTTTTGTGAAATCTAAAAAAATCTTTATGGAAAAGTACAAAAACTCTCACCTGCGATGTTCGAGGTCTCATTTGACTGAACGACATGTTGGTCCCTGTACTTGATCACCAGGTGGGCTTTCTAATTTTCTTTTTGATCAAAACATTCTTTAAGAATGAGTTTCATGATAATATGTTACGAGAGAAGTTACTCCATTAATATCCTTTATTTTCATTTACTGTTCTTCTTTTCAGTTATGAAAATGGAAAAGTCGTTTCGGTGCTGAGGCAGAAAGCTTCCAGCTACCTGCAGACAAACAGACTCAACCACACCTTCTACACAAGTGAGTATCACCTAAGTAACTGGGGGAATTGCTAAATCACAGCCCTGCAGCTCCAAGAGATCTGCCCTGGAGTATTTCCTCTTAACATTTTTTCCCCTTACAATACTTCAGTTGTATATAATTTTCTATGCAATTGTACCGTTTTCCTAGACACAGACCTAAATCCTCATAAAATGGGATTCTTGCAGGGTCTGGGTTTCTCTCTGATAAAGGGACAATTATTGTGAACTGCAGCCAAGCCGCACACACAGCACATTGCGCCGGCCAAACGCAGTATTCCAAGGAAACCTGACTGTGCCGGGTGACCATGTCAGAAAAATCCTTTCATAAACTATAAACCATGGTTCTGCCCTAACCTTGTTATGACTTTCCTCAGTGCTCTCACTTGGAAGGCTCTTCCAGCACCTCAGAGGTTACACACCTCCTTCTGATTTTCAGCCTGCTGGACGCTCCCGCTGTTCTCCTGATCATCTTAGCAGCTCTCCCTCGCACCCCTGCTATTTCTAATTCACCTTTTCTTGAGCGCAAGTGACCAGACCTTCCAGATGACCTTCCAGGTCTCGCCCTGGCTCCGTGCGGTGGAATTAAGATTTCCTCACGTCAGTAGGAAGCACCTACTTAAAAGGGCCTGTGTCTTTACTTGCCTCTTCACAATTACACCGCAATGAGCTCTCACGAATGACCTCACTGGAACATCCCGTCACTTCTCCGGTTATTCCCAACCAAAGACACAGCGGGTTACAGCACAAGTTCTTCCCATTAGTCCCTGTATATATGCAAGATGTTGCACTTTGCATTACAATGTGTCACCCCATGCCATTATTCCAGGCTTCACAGTCATTCCTGGACGCTTTCTGCAGTAAACACCCATCTCCTCCAGACCGTAATCAAGACCCAAACATGCTGGCAAGAGGAGAGTTAGTAACTTCATTCATTACATCTCAAAATAAGCTCCAAACTAGTGACTCACTGGATATTATCACCAAGGTTTGCCGCCTTGGTCTCAATATTGTCTTCTCTTTTAATCTACTTTATAGATAAATGGCGGGGGGTGTGGAAATCTTATTTCTCTGCTTCCGGGCGGTTCCCCCCTTCCCGGGCATACACGACTCGCGGGCGAACAGCCACGAACCACAAGCGCTAGTGACAAACCCGGACAGCGGGCTGCCGCCGGGCTCGGGGCTGCCGCCCGTCCCTCCCTGCCGCCCCCGCCACCCGCCGGCAGCCTCGCAGCGCCCCCCGCGGCGGCGGCGGCCCGGGCCCCGGGCCCCGGCCCCGGCCCCGGCCCCGGCGGCGGTTGCGCAGGCGCCGCCGGGCCGGAGAGTTTGGGACGCGCCGGGAAGTTGGGGCTGGGTGTGCCGCCGCCTGCCGTGCCCGCCGCCGCTCCCACCATGTCGGGCTCCTCCAACGTGGCGGCCATGAAGAAGGTGGTGCAGCAGCTGCGCCTGGAGGCCAGCGTGACTCGCGTCAAGGTGAGAAGCGGGGACGGGACGGGGCGGACGCGCCGCCATTACACCGCCCCGGGCGCCGCGCCCCGCGGCGCTCCTCGGGGGCGGCCGGGCCGTCCGGCGGGGCAGGGGCCGGGGCCGGGGCAGCCAGCTCCGACCTGTCCCGCCGACCCTCCTTGGCGGCGGCGCCCCGCTCCCGGGCTTTAGCCCCGGGGCTCCGTCGGGCCTCCCCGGCCGAGCCTCGCCCCGGGCCGGCTGCGCAGCTGCGTCCCTTCCCGCTGCCGCCGCCTCCCCGGGGCTCGGCCCGTGCGTCCCCTCTCGCTTCCTGCAGCCTCTCGGGGACCCCGGGGGCAGCTCTCCGGCCGAAGCGCTCCCCCGGGGGGGATGGACGCGCCCCGCTCTCCCCTTTCATTTCCTTATTCTGGGGAGTGTCTTCTTCCATCAGGCTGGTGAAGAGGGTAGCTTCAGTCGGGGTTTCCCACACGTTGCCTTGGCTGGCCTGGCCCTGACACCATAAAATGGAGACTTCGCTGCAAAGCATGCTAAGTGCATTTAACTTGTGCGTTTTCGGGGTGAGACTGGGCCCTGTCAAATTACAGAAATTACAGAAACTCAGGGCAAACTGCAAATACAAGATAGATGGTACTTTCTGCAACTTTGATCGTTCTTTTTTATGAGTTCAGAGTTACAGCAAAGAAAAGCAAGACAATTTTTTCACTGTTCTTAGGTAGGTACAGCCAACCAAAAAACCCATACACTATCTCATCACAAGGATGCCTTTCCAAGGGAAGATAAAATGCCAGTTCAGTCGAGTACAGCATCTTAAACTATAGGCTGTATTTTTAAACAATTTATGCTAGAGCAAGGATCTTCATATATTTAACAAAGCCATCTCCAATATTGGTCATCTTTCACCCTTCAGGCTTAGAAGTTTAGCATAAAAATTTTCCTAATCTTACTCTAATATTGTGCAACCTCTTGTCTTTAAGAAACCAAAAAATTACAATGAAACTGTTGTATAAAATCTACATAAGCTGTATTGCAGCATCATTTAGCAGTATTCTTTATACTTTTTGATGTAGTTACATCCTCAGTAAAGAGTGTTCAGTGAATTCTAATGCCAACTTTTATTATGACTAGGTTTCTCAGGCTGCAGCAGACTTGAAGCAATTCTGCCTGCAGAATGCACAACACGATCCCCTACTGACAGGAGTATCATCAAGTACAAATCCATTCAGACCCCAGAAAGTTTGTTCATTTTTGTAATTACATGAACTACTTTGGTATCTTTCACTGGTAAGTTCTAGAATTACGATTCATAAACTGTTCTGTCATTAAAAAATAGCTGGCTTTAAATGAGACTGCCTGTATTAAAAGTATTCAGAACAGACATCTGACTTCTGCAGCTGGTGTTGGCCTAGATCCCCATTTTGGGCCCCTCCTCCCCTATTCTGGTCGTAGCTCTGTACTGGACACATGCTGTTCGTAAGTATTATGAGTGGCATTTAGCTGTTGCAGAGCTGCTGCTATTTGGACTAACCTGGTTGTACAGTAATTCTGCTGTATCTTCCTTCCGTGAAAGGGTATTTCCCTTTTCTCACGTAGGATTACTCGCCTGATAGCATACATGTGAATCCTGATTGTGGCAGATAAAGCAGACTTCAGTTCTTAAACTTTTAAAGAGCACTTCCAAAGATAGGTTAGTGGTGGTCTCCAAGAAGAGCACTGTCCCCTATAGGATGCCCTCTAAACCAAAAGAAAAAAGTATATAGTCCAAGAATTGTTATCAAGGCCCATACTCCACTCAAATAAGCTACTACATGGGTAGCAGTTTAAATAACTAGAAATAGTTGAATAATCATTTGGATTTTCATTCCAAAACTTCTATAGGTTCATTAGCACTACTGCTATCACTTGGAATACCTCTAATCTGGCATTCCTTGAAAATTCTGGTGATTAAATTTTAGACTAACCTATTTAGAAAGGTGAGTTTTAGATCCACAGTAGTCTCACCAAGACTCTGAGAGTCACAATAATTTGATACTTTGCCCACAGTAAATGCATGATAATTTTACCGTGTCCCTCTTCCCCCTTGCCTTGGATCTGTTGGGGGTGAGAAGCACCTGATACGCAGTTAACCATAGTTCACAATCCTTAGAAATCTCATAGCGAGTCTTAACCTTGGAGAATTCTGTTTTTGTAGCTGACTTAGATCACCCAAAGAATTGTAGTTTGCTAGATTTGTGTTATTTAGGCAGCTTTATAGAAAGGTGACCACAGTCAGACCAAGTTGTTAAAATTGTTCTTTAAAATTGTTCTCCCCTCAAGCAGACTATAGAGAGCTTCCAAAGTTTGTGTATAAACAAGGTGGTTCATGCTAGGAAAGACCAGAGTAGTAACAGTACAGAGGTTGATGCTTACCTATTTAACAAAACCACTTTCCTCACTGTTTTGAGCAATGAATTACAGCAGTGTAACTGAAATGTGCTTTAGAGTTCTTGTAGCCTTTAAAGTTACTTCTATTGTGAATTTTATTAACTATTCTTATTTAGAAGACGCTATTCTTGGACACTGACTTGTGTCCACACTACTGTAGCTTCAGCTTTAAGCAGTAATTCAAGGAAGAAGTCAGATCACGTGTAAGCATTATAGACTGATAATCTATAAAAAGCCAAATAAACTGTACGTTAATCAGTGACACGTACAGTTCCCCAGTGAGCTTTGCCAAGGTCTAGTAATGCCTGGGTGTGGATGTCAGGAAATAATGTTTCCTCTGTCTCTCACACACGTGTGCATACACAGGGCATAAAAGGCTTAATAGTTTCTTTCTCAATTACAGCCCTTATCTTCCCCCTCTCTGATTTTGGAACAGAGCACTTGTTTCTGCTGTTAGAGGCAAAAGTCATTAGAACAGCAGTTTAATTACACTACCTATATGGAAAATATCTTTCCTTCACTACATCTCTTGCAAGCACTTCCTCAAAATACGCAATTTCTTAGTTGTAATCCTGGTGTTTTCACGATGAGCCAACAGAGTTCATGTTTGCACAGTCGGCACCACCTCTGTGGAGTGAAGAGGAAGTGTAATTTGTTAGTTACACAGACTCCCCCTGCTTTTCAAAGTAGATGCCCAGTATTTCTGTAGGCACCAAGTGACTGGGAACAACTTTTTCTGTCATTCCACTTAGCAATTTGGCTTCCAGGAGACACTAAGCTTCAGTCCTTCTGTAACAGCTTTGATTATCTTCTTGTACCCCTGGGGATAGCTTCATGGTTTTAAAAGTTTATTTTATAAACTAAAACAGTTTTATAAAGCAGCCGTGGAAAAAGAGGATTTTTTTTCTTCTCCAAATAGCTGTCCATGGCATACTCTGAAGGTACATGTTCTTAGACATAGAGTTGCTTCATTTAGCACTGATACTTTTCTAACTACATTTTGTTGTTTGGTTTGTTTTTTTTTTTTTCCAGATCTTTTAGCATCTTTTCCTAGCTGCTGATGTGTGTATGAGCAGAGTGCCTCAAGGAGTGGCCTGGTTTGAAGTCTGTACAAAAGCTTAGCTTTAACGTGCCAAATCTAACTGTAAAATTGCTACTGTCGTCAAACCTCTTACCATCTACCTCTCCAAATGAACTGTATGCTAGTTACAATACTTCTGTTTCATAAGGGAATCAGTTTTATATGCCAAGCAAAAAAATAAAAGTGTCTTGACTTAGTCTGGTCTTGAAATTACTGTAACAAGTTGATTAACTTCTGGATATGTTGACACGTCACCAGTTACTGCATCACTCTGCAGCAGCTGGAGAGCATATACAGGAGTCTGTCTTTAAATATTCCATGCTGCTGCGAGTTTGCCTGGGGTTGATAGTCTTACAGAACAATGAGGCTTCATCAGTACTATATGTAAAGAATAATAGAAATAGAACAGGAAAAAAAATTTTTTGGCTGTTAGTTTGTAATTCAACTATACAGCTGTCCCATATCATAGACATTAAATAAAGACAAGGAGTAACTTAATTATTCTTTATCTTAAGAGTAATTCTAGCCTAGTAGATGACTTACTCTATGAGCCATCTTACTCTAGGTAAACATGAAAAAGCACTTCTTATAGCTGCATATGAAAAGAAAGTAATTCAAAGAAAACATGATTTTCAGCTGCCAGTGAATGTGCAAACTTAAGGCAGAACAGTAGTTTATTCTGCAGGTAATACCAACTCAAGTATAGCTGTGAGGCTGAAGAAGTGTTTTTAAGATTTTAATGGGAAAAACCCTGCTCAGAGACCTCACAAGTTCAACTGAGCAGCATTTTTAGATGAGATAGCTTTATGTACTTCCTGTAAGCTGGCCTTATGAATTCTTTCCCATCGGTGTTTCTTTCTTTTTATATGCAAGAATATCAACTGCTTTGGGTGTATACCTCTTCTAAATACGACATTTACAGAAGAGATGCCTGTAGGAGTCAAGCATATTATTTTTGTAACTTCAGCAACATGGCTATTTTATGCAAGATGTTAATGAAATAAAATACCACAGACTTCCTGGATTGCAGACAGCCTTCTCAATGTTCTCTAGATAGGAGACCATTTGTGGAAAACTATCACCGTACTGTCAGGGAACAGCATACTCTAAGTTAGAAAGAGGTTTAAAACATTTATCTCTTACCTGATTAATGGAAGACGCCGGGGTTTAGCTGCTTAACAGAAAAAAAGCCGTATAACTAGAAATACTTTATTTTGAGAATATCTTTAACCAAAATATTTACTGTCTTTCATGTTGCAAAGTGTAATTTATCTCTACAGCACAGCAGCAGTCATGGCAAATCTTCGGTGATAGCTAAATTACAGGCTGCTTTGACATTGCCATAGTTTTTCCTGCTAAGCTGGAAAAAGAGTCACTGTCCTTGTCATGTTGGATTTAGCTACAAACATAGGAAGAAAGATGCGTCCTACTCGATCTGCTCCTGTATAAAGTTTTAATGTTCGCAGTTTGTCTTTCTGCAGACAGATGCTGTTCAGTATCATTATTGTTAGTTAGGGAGTCTGAGATAATCCATAGTTCAAAGCAGTTGTATTTCTGGTCACCAGCAATTGGCAGATAGCTGTTCCTTATAAGTGAAATTTTCTTCTACTTGTGTCCATTTCTCGGCGCTGAAATTTAAGAGAAAAGTTATTAACCAGAAAATTCATGCAACAGGATACAAACAACGATGACCACTCCAGTTTATAGTAGGGTAGGCAGTGAAATGTGCCACAGTTACAGTGTAGTTGAGTCTTTATAGTCAGCTTTTCAAGACTAACAAGGCAGAAGAATTAGAGATTAGTGATTTAGAACTAAAGAACATGTAGCAGTTCTCCGTCTACTGACAGTAGACAAAGTGTCTTTAAAACAAACAAGATTATTGATTTCATGGACTACACCAGAAGTATTAGAATTTTCCTTCTGGTATAGCTTGGATACTCACTTCTAAGCTTTGCCAATCAATCAACTGCAATTCCATAGTAAAAATGACTGGAAAAGTAATTTATCATTGCCTAGAGTAATACTTCCATTTCAGTTGAAGATGTGCAGAGGTCAGTGTTACTTTCCATTCACTACTGAGAAGTGACATTTATGTAAATAGCTTAATTATTTTTACATTATGATTCTCGCACTCGCCTTGCACAAAAATAGCTCTAGTCAAGTTTACTAGGCTTCCAATAATAGTTTATGCCAGGGAAGCATTTTTCACATTTGCTTAGTATATGTTAAAGAAATTACATTCTGCAAATAAGTAGTCATGGTATATTGATACTCATCATCCTCGCTATTTTTATTTTTGACTTGCAATATAGCAGAATGCTTCTACTTTGCATATTTCTCAAAATACACCTCTAATATTTCAGTTAAACACTTCCGTATTGAGAACTGCGTTAATGCCACATTTTTAGGCTAGGATTTGTGGTTACATTTCATGTCAGATTTAGTCTCCCTTCCCAAGCAGGACTGTTACCATTACTTAGACATACCTTATGAATCCATTCATATTCTCCAAATTTGGAATCAAAGGTTCCTTTTTGAAGAGACCTCAGCTTTAATGTAAAACGTGGCCCAAGTTCTTGAATTCCCACTTTCTTTTCACTCTTGAAGATATATCTTGGGGAAGAAAAAAAAAAAAATTAGGAGGTAGGTTAACAAGAACATTCTCTCTCGTTTGTGAGTTTTGCGGAAAATGTCACCTGTGGAATCTGAAAAAGATGTAGTCTCGCTGGTTGTGAAACGTAGCTACTTGTCTTCCAATGAACTGAGGGTCATGTGGGAAGAGAGAAGCAAACATGCGACCAACAGAATGGCCGAGTCGTGTTGTAAAATTATTCAGGATTACTTCAGGTACGTGTTCTGTGGGCTCTTTCCCTTTTCGCTGAAATGAAAGTAAGAGGTAAGAATGCAAAGAACAGATCAAATGCAAAAAGATTTTAATATATTATCAAAGAGGTTGAAATAAAATAGGGGGAAGACAACCGGGGCCCACTTCTTGTAACAGGGCTGGTAACATGCCCTAATCAGTTTTTCAAACACAACCTAAAGTTCGTATACAAGCAAAGGAGCAGCTGGTAACATAAGGATCTTTGGTTCAACAATATAAATTGAATGAAAAAGCACAAGTAAGTAATTTTACATTTTCTCTCTCCTGCACCAACTTCCATTCCTGGCAGCACCCGTTATTGCAAATAATGCAGTCTACGTATCACAGGAGTCCTCTCTGCACTAATAGCAACGAAGAGTATATGGGACTAAGAATATATGGGATTATTCTTTAATAAGAACAGATGAAGTTTAAAAATTACTTATTTCAGAAGAGAAAAAACACATTTTACTGGAAATTATTTAGGGCTAAGTAAGCAATACTTACTACAGAAGAGGTGACAGGGCTGTAAGAATAAGAAAAACTAAGTTTTATTCAAGACTAGGAACTACATCTATTGAAATCTTTCATACTGCTGATTTTTATATACCCTACTGTGTGTATACTATACATTGGGTATTCCCTATTGATGTAGGTTATCAGCTGCTATTTATTGGCACGACTATAAAAAACACTTGGCAGACAGTTAAAGAAATTCAGCAAATAACTATGAAAATGGAAATATGCTGCTTATGAAAGTAGAATATACTAGTCCCTGGCCTCCTGTTAGCTTACCAAAAAAACCACCTTTACAAGATCAGCTGAATCGTACAAAAGTGCAACCAGTTTTGACAGTTCAAGTAGACTGAACATATTTATCATTAAACAACAGACTACCCAATTTTTTAATTTTGTTGGAGTCTCACCTTTATTTCTTTACGCAAACGGACACTACTCATTCTAAAATGAGCCGTTGGACCATCAGGCAGATGACTTAAAACAAGACCATCTGTTCACAGAGTTAAAAAAATACGGCTGGTAAAATTCAACATGTAATTTACAGAGGAACATTTTCTGCAAAATGCAGTATTATATTAGAATATTATATCCGTGATCTATGCCTGATTTACAAGGTTTCATTATATTTTCTAACATATATTCATAAACTAGTTAACTAGTGTTCTGAAGTATGTCCACTGAATTTTGTTTCAATAGCTAACCAGAGTTATCTTCTATCGCTTTCTCACTTATTAATTGGTAATGTTTTATCTAGTCAGCAAAACGAAATGGAACTTCCTGGCCAGAAAAACTTGTTTATTAATCAAACTGTTAAATTTACTGAAATAATAACAATGTTTATCCATGCATTACAAACTAAAGTAAAGCCAACACACTTCCTTTAATAATTCCAAGTTCCATTAGCCATCAGATATTCAAGTTGGCACAGTGATTTTTAACTCTGTAGTTACACTGTAAGCTGCACAGTGAAGAGAAAAAATCCACAATAAAGTAGATCTTTGATGCACGCTACAGAATTATTTTCTGTCCCTAATAGGCCCAGAGCCAGTATATCTATTTTAATAAATACACAAAAGGATACTTGGTATTTTGCGATCTTCATTAATGACGATTAAATCCGTGAAGTCCCTTGCAATACACTGTGGAATAATTCTTTTCAAAGCCAGTCCTCTTCGATAGTAGACATGCGAGTTAGGTATAACAGTAGACAGTTGTTCACAGAATCTGACTGTTCTCTGCAAAACAGGTGAGTTAAACTGCAATGTGGTAAATACAGTGCCAAATTCAATTACTGGGGGAATGGAGGGTTGCTCATTCCAACTGCCCTCCCTGCTGATATATTACTCCCAGTATCTCTATAAACATTTGAAAACAAGCTATTAAATTACCTCATTCAGTCAGTGGAAAAAAAAAAATTATTTGCAGTAAAGACTGCAGCACACCAAGGACTTTTTTTTTTCTAAAGGATTTTTGTTTTCCTCCCTCAATCACAGAAAAGCACGAAAATTCCAAAAGCATAACCCCCAAACTCATTATTTATTAAGGACATCAGTTTACAAAAAGTTCCTAACATTTCAAAATACAATATAACTACAGGTACTAATGTCTGAGTTTCCAGATAAACTCTTTGAGGTGTACTTTTTCCTATTTTTAAAACCACTTCTTTTATGGTTTTCACAAATGTCAGTAATCTCCCCAATTAGGTAATGCAGATCATTTGCATACAAGAATATATATATGAGGTTGATTTTTGTTCTGAAGGAAACAAACAGCACTAGAGAAATTTAATAGATTACATACATATACCAGGTTGTTGATAGTCACTAAATAAAACAGCAGGAAAAAATCCATGTGAAAGCTATTATTTTCAGCTTTAATTTACCAATCATAGTATGAAAACCTTGGTATCTTATATAACCAGTTGATTGCTCAGAACTCTCCAAGTAAAACATACGTACCCCACGAGGTCTGTCTGATGTTGTAATAAGAATCTTGGGAACTGTCTGTCTGTTGAAGTATGGTGCAAATTCATCAGTTGCTTCATCAAAAGCAACCTGGAAGAACAGAAGTCTTGTTAATCCACCATATATTAAATAATTGAAGAACAATTGTTCAATCTGATATAAATTCTGATGAAATTGAATTTAGTAGGAAAAATTTCAATTCACAAGATCTATCCTATAATTAATCATTACAAGGCATGTGGTTTTTACATTTTTGGGAATCTAGTGTGATGAACATTGGCAGGTTTTACTATCAATAACAGTACTGCAAAAAGCAATTATCTACTGGAGATAATGAAAGAATGACATCACCTCTTAGTCAACCCACCACATCTAAGAAGTAATTCATCAACACCTTAACAGGAGAGTGGTGAATGTTAAGTTTCATCAATCCATTTTATATCCCTTCTTGGAAAAAAAAAAAAAAGGTTAACTTAGTGGCATATGCAGAAATTAAGCAGTTACCTCTTCATCATTGGGATCTACAGTCGTTTCGTCATACACTCTCTGATTTTCAATAGTCTTTGGTATGGCTTTTGGAGGTGCCTAAAATAAATGAGTTTATTAACATAACACATTGATGTAATTTTTAAGTGTATTGCAAAAAACACATTCATACTACCATGATATTGTGTATATTTCCACACAGAATTAGAAGTATTATTTATTTTGTGCCAGCTTTTAAAAAAAGAAGTTACAACATCACCTGGATTAAAAATATGCATGGGTACTGGGACACCAGAGAGCACCACATGGAGAAGCAGCATTGCGAGAACAGTGGCACTGCTTAATTCCAGTCTAATTAAGAAACGGGGTTCCAAAACAAAACAAAAAAGAGGGGAACTTTCTATCCACTTTTCTTCTCTTCCATGGAAGAAAAAAGCTCTACTTTCAAAGGCAACACATTTTAGCCTTGACATCTACAATTTAACAACTAACAGCCTATAATGTTTACCCTGTTTACTTGCACTACTCTTATGAGATGATGATGATACAGGGACTCACAACGGACTGCCTTCAACTGTCAATATGCTTTTGAAGTAGTTCGGGAAAAGAAGCAAAACCCTTGTTCGTGGCTGGGCTTGGAAACAAGCAGACAACCGGTCCGGGCAGGGTTTGGTCAGATCCGATTCTTTTCATTTATACAGAAATTACTTACCAGAGTATAATTCCTAATAACACCAACACGATGCCATAGCAATTACATCGGACAGAGAAGGCTTTTCAGGAAGGGCCTGCTTTTAGGCCATTATTAGCTTAAAACTCACCCTGCCCGATTACAGCACCGTTTAACACGTTAACCAACGACGTTTCTACGCCCGGCCGTTTGATACCTCCGCTACACAACACGGCGTCTCTGAAGGCTACCACGGCCAGCGAGCGCCGAGATGCCTGCTCCACCTCACTGGAGTCCGTGGAGCGACCGTTTCACTCACGAAACTGAAGGACCCCCAGCGCAAGGCTCAGCTGACGAACTACCACCAAGGCGAGCACCAGCTCCCTGCAGCGGGGACGGCCTCGCCACGACACGGGGCCGCGGCACGCTGCAGCCGGAGCCCTTACTTCGTCTCCGAGGGCTTCTCGCTCCTTTCTCCGCTTCTTCTTGGCGGCCAGTTTCTCCTAGCGGGAGAGGAAGAGCCATCCGTTAGCCAGACCCGCCGCCCGGCCGGGGCCTCCCCCGCCCTCCGGTAAGGGCCGCCGCGCCGGGCCCTCCCCCACCTTCCTCTGCTGCTGCTTCCAGCGAAGGAACATGAAGTGCCGCCGCTGCTTGTTCTTGATCTCGGACACGCTGAAGGTCGGCGGGAAGAGAACCCGCTCCGGCGCCGGCGGAGCCCCATCCTCCGCCGCAGAGCCCACCGGGCCGCTGCCGCCGCCCGCCATGCTGCCGCCGCCGGGCAGGAGCCGACCCCTCACCCTTGACCTCTGCCCCCGCCCGCCGGGAGAGCGCGCGCTGCGCCTGCGCCGGGGCCGCCGGCCGGGAGGACGGCCCTCCCGCCGCGCACGCGCGGAGGGGGCGGCCGAGCGGCGGTTGGGCTCGGCGCGCGCGCGCGCGCGGGGCGGCGCTGAGGGGAGCGGTCTCGCGCTGCGCCAAACCGCCGCCGGCGCCCGCCCGCTGAAGGGGCGCCGGCGGCTCCGCGCCTCAGGGCGGCTCCGGTTAAGCCTTCGGGCGGAAGCCAGCCTCTTCGGCCGAGTGCCGTCGCGCTCGGTGCGCCGGGGAGGCACGGCTGGGCCTTGGTGACGGTCGCTGTACGGCGAGTCACAGAAGGGCCCGGTCCCGTCCCCCTCCGGCGCACGGGCGCGGAGCCCGGCTCCGGCCACGGCGCCGTGCGGCAGAGGGGGGCGCCGGCCGCCTCCCTCGGCCGTGGCGGCGCGCTGGCGGCGTGCCCGGCTGAGCTGCTTGCGTAGCCCGCTGCTTCGCTGCGGGTAGCTGCCACACGGCTAAGCTAATTGCCCAGCAGGCAGCGAACCTTGGGATAAGATGAGAGCATTTAATGCAAAATATTACTGCAGTGTAACTTATGATCAGGGCCAACAACACCAAAATGGGAAGCTTTGAACGAACGTGACACAGCGGTGGGTTTACATAAATGACGGTAACATCATGACCCAGCAGCGTTTTCCTCTGTGCGCGTTTCACATTCGGACATTTGCTCACAGTTAAGTTTGGGGAGCGTCTGCTTAAAAGGAACCATAGGGGTTTTTGATGGTAATGTTCCTGAAAATTATTTCTATTCCGTTAAAGCCTGTTAAAACTTAGGTTAAAATGAAACGAGAACCCCTACAACTAATTAAAGATACTTAGTTCATGTAAAGCTAGAAATGAGGTTTTCTGTTCCTGAGCTGGTTCTCCAGCTTAGAGGTGTGCGAGTGTTGCTGCACAGCGAAGACTATACTCTGTTTTGTAGAAATTGAGTACTCGGGGATTTTGGGAGGCCTGGGCGAAATTAGAGGCATTTTTAATCTCGGACTGCAAAATTCTGAGCCTCAGCGGGACTGATACTTCCATTTGTCCCAAGGATTGTCTCAAGGCTTGGAATACGTCTAATTTTATATACAAATACTATTTTGCATTACTAAGTTTCTCTTACTAGAAAAGTGAAAAAGAAATCTGTTAACATAAACGCATGAAGATAATGGAAAAAGGTCTAGAAATAACCTGAACTAGACAATCTCTCAAACCTACGTCTGTCCTATAAATGAATTTAACTCTGTAACTCAACTTGCTTCACTGTGGTTATTCCTACTTAACACAGATGCAAATGAAAGATCAAAGGCCTCATTAAACACAATCCCATATTTTTCTGGCCTCCCATTTTTGTCAAGAGAAAATATTTCAGCTATCCTTAGTGCCTTAATGATAAGTAGTTTCCATGGTAATTAAAGTTTGGGGGATTTAGTTGAGAATTTGTTAAAACAAGGACTTTCTGTGACTTTACCTCACTAGCCGATTCAAATATCAGAGACTGCAAGGGTATCTATCTCTAAAAGTCATTAGTGGAGATTTTCATCACTGCTGTTAGCAGAGCTAATAGCGAATTCTAAGTTACTTGTAGTGTGAGTTTGCAATGATTCCAACAGAAACACCATTGCAAACTGAATCTACAAATAACTTGGAGTGGTGTTTCTGTTGGAATCATTCCAAACTGGTGTGCAGTGTAATTGTGTGAAGCTCACGGAGTGCTTACGTGTGGAAAAAAACCACATTATCTTTCTCCCCCCCCAGCGAGAGGGAAGACAACCTAATATTATTCAAAGGCTTTTCTTCCAAGGACTCACAGGAACAAAATAATGATACACAGTAATACAAGAACTTCTTAGGGCAGGGGAGGGGCAATAAAAAGACACCAGAAACACATTGTGGACTTGGTAAAAATAAGATCACTAACAAGGTACCATTAGAGCTTCAATAGAACGCCCAACTAATAAATGCATGCATAATATTAGTTTAATTTCTTCATAGAGGAGGTCCCAGTGTCTTTTGCTTATTTTAGCTATGAACTCTCTTCTGTGTAAATAACATTTTAACCAGGATACTTTTCTTTTTTTTTTTTTTTACAACTAGTGTAGCATTGCCAGGAAACCATCTTCTGGAAGCTGCTTGGTTAAAAAACAAGAACAACAACAACAACCACCAACAAACAGAAAACACCAGTAGCTTTGATTTGTGTAAACCAACAAGTAAGTTCTCCAGTGGGGAGTGATGAATGAAGACATTTATTCCATGTCAGCACTAAGGAATTTTGGAGGAAACCTTTCTGTAAATTACCACGGACCCAGCGGCAGTAATGGAAGCATCATTTTGAGTTGTACTGGTAGAGGACTGGAGTTTTTTGCTGTTCTGTCATTTTAAACAACTGAAAAATATCTTGGGATTAAGTTGAAAGGACAAAAATTCAGCTGGGGAAAGGAAGTGAAGTTAGAAAATATTTATGGAAGGAGATGAGAAAAGGGGGTAAGGTGCCTCTGAATTCAAGAATTTATGAGAGAACTGTTTTTTGGTTTTTTTTTTTTTTAAATGTAATAACCAACATTTTGCTATTTTCCTGTTTTGTTGTTCTTAATTTCATTACCTGAAGGTAGAGAGCACATACTACTTGTCTTCAAGGTTTATTATACTGAACAAAATGCCCCAGAAAATGCAGTGCTCCAAACCAAACAAACTGTTGTCTGTGTTGGAAGAGAGATATCGCCTGCAGGCTTCTTTCTCTCTTCCTACCAAATACTGTTTTTCACTTGAAAAATAAAACAAAAAGCTGTTGTATGTTTTTAAAATTGATTCATTTTGAGTGTAGTTACATTGCCTTGTTAATACGGCGAAGCAGTTCCCCTCGGAATCAGTGAAACAGAAGTCTTTGTGGCTGTTATTAGATAACCACCAATTGGTAATAGTAATTTGAAGATCACAAGATTCACGAGCGCAGTTTCTGTAAAGTAATGTCTCAGATCTAAGGATTCTTGGTGTGTTAGTGGAGTAGAGGACAAGGGAGAAGTGACTGATTTTCCTCTAGGACAAAATTCCCCAAGTTATACAGTTGGAAACAGTGTTGTCATGGATCTAAAACTGGTGAGGAGAGGGGAAATACTAGGAACACGAGGTCACAACATGAGTAAGAAGTGAGGTAGCTCAAGGTTCCCTCAAGGGCTAGCTTTGTTGAGGTCCACATTTACGGCCCTCAAAACTTTCTGCAGGATCCCTAGGCCCTCTGAACTTTCTGTTGGTGGTGAAGAATATACCTAAACTGTAGAAGTTAGTGCTATGTACTGGTAGCCAAGCTAAGTCAAAGGGGCTCATACATTTAACGGCACAAGGCAACGCGGAGCGGAAATACAAGTTGGGGCCTTGCAGTGTGGTTGCATGCTGTTGCAGCAGGCATCCTTTGTTCAGCTGCCCTGGAGGGCTAACTGGCAGGAGCAGAGTACTGAACTAAGACAAGCGTACTCTTCTTATTCTTGCATTCAAAGCTAGTTCTCCCATCCCTTCATGGTGCTGTGTAGATAATGAAGTTGTACCCCACAGGTCTGTTTTTTGTTATGCCTGTAAGCACCTCAGCCTTGAGACTGCAGAGCAGTTGGTACAGCTTTGATCACATCTGAGCCTTACCAGGCCCCTCAAAATAGACGTTCCTCGCACTCTTGCTTGCAGGCTCTCGCTGGTAGGCATTCCCAGGGACTGTCTAACAGCACTGACTGTGTAGCGAGGTTAGTGATAGTAGCTTTCCTTAACTGGTAGTTCAAAAGTTAAAAGTGTTCACTCTTGATACAGAAGACAGGACTTTCCAGCCTCGGGAGACTGAGACTAAGATCTTTCCTTTCAATGGAACAATCAAACCACAAGCCTGCAGGTTTTGCAGAGGTGAGAACTTTCTTCATTCTTCCAACTGAAGCTATTGTTGCATGTGGAATAAGATACAGAAAATGCTGAACCAAATAGCTAGCGGCTGGGGCACTCTCTTCCTGAAAGGAAGGAATATTGGATTCCTGGCCAGGTCTCAATATTCTCCCTGTAGTTTACTTTAAGAAGTTACACAGCAAAGCAGAAACAAGCTGTAGAGAATGGATTGTAACCAGGCTCAGTCTCTAGGTGTGCGCCCTCATCACTGAGCTGAAGAGTCTGGTTCCTTTTACCCTCCTGGCCTAGTGCTCTGTTGGGCATTTTGCACAGTGAAGAAAGGGTAATGTGGTCTCACCAGGGTGGAATATTCAGAGAGCGGTGGGAGATGCTCCGTGTGGCAGGGGAATCTCTGTCTGAGGCCACATCTCTTTAACTGAGGAAGGAGTTGAACCACAATATGCTGTCATACAAAAGATGGGCATCTATACCATCCCTTTTTGAGAGAAAGCCTGCATTGTATTTTGTAGAGAGCCTAGGCCTGTGATGCTTGTTATGTGTTATTGTACCAAGCCATCCGGGATCTCTGCTGTAGAAAAGCCTCTTGGTCATCCAGCTAGGTGTAAGCACGAAATAAATGCTAAACTGCTTAGCTCTTTCCAGACTGTTCCCAGATTTAGGCATACCCAGAGCTGTTTCTGCAGGGGAGCATTATGTAGGGGAGCAAAGCAAAATTACAAGGTGCCTATGCAGGAACTGTGTGGGTAGTTTTCAAGATCATCTGTTTGGGACTTACAGGCCCATTCCTTAGTGGATTTTGTTTACAGTCTTTAATGTCAGTATTTTTCAGTCACCTAGGGCAATCTCTCTAATGGATAAAATGGGGATCATGCTCAATAAAGTTGGGTATTTAACATTTCAGGATGACCGCTAGATCTTACTATGTGCTCCCAATGCCTGTCCTCATCCCATAACTCGACACAAAAATTAATTATTTTCATATGCTTTTCTGGGTTACTCTTCTTTGCAGTATCTGAGCTGTGTACAAACATTAAGGTGCTTAGTGGAAAGAAGCTATCATGTCCATTATACAGATGGGAAAATTAAACAAGTTTGTCAAAATTTATCAAATGTATCTATGAATTTAGAATGCCCCGTGTAAGGCACCCAAAGCTGAGTATTTTGAGAATATTTAGCACCATACGTTCAAACCACAACTATGTTCAATGAGGTTCACAATTAACTTCATCGTGCTCAGGATCATTCTGGATATCAGATTCCAGATATTTCAAGTTCAGCATGCAGCAAATGAGGAATGCAGACTTCGTGTCTGTCCCTAAAACGAAATTAAAGTTTGTTATGCTATAGGTGAATAAGGAGACCAAATGAAATTTTCTTAGTCAGTTTTCATTCTGTAATGCCCTCGCTTTTGAGAGTTTCTTTACGATCTTCATGCTTTTTATAGCTTTTGGGTAAAAAGTCCTAGGTTTAAGAAAGCAAACAATGGTAAAAAAGCGCAAAGGCCCCTCTGAATAGCAGCTTTATCTTCCACAGTATTGACACCCCTGCCCCCAACAGGCATCGCACCAGAACTTGCTGAGAACGCACTCTGTTGCCTCGTCTAGGTCATTAATAAGGACAGTAAGAGTTTTGGCCCCTGTATGGGTCCCTCAGGAACACCACTAGTAACCAGCCACCTTTTTGGTGGACTTTGCACTGCTGATCAACACCCGTGTGCTCCACAGCCCAGCCGATTATCCATCCACCTTGTGGTACATTTTTCCACTCCATATTTCACCGGTTTGACTGTAAGGGTACTGTGGGTACTATGTGTTGAAGACCTCCCTAAAGTCAAGGTAAACAGCACGCACTGCTCTTCCTCCTCTGGCTCAGCAAGCCAGTCTTCCCATCAAAGGTTTGCCCCGGTAAAGCCACATCACACCAGCTGTTCTCAGTCACCTTTGTGTCCCTCAGGTGCTTGGAAATGTCTTCCAGGAGCATTTGCTCCACAATCATCCTGGGGACCGAGGGGAGGCTGACAGACCTGTAGCTCCCTGGCTCTTCCATCCTCCCCTTCTTGAAGTTGCAGCAGTTCAGCTTAGTGTAACCCTCTTGCTATACCGTGTGAAGAGCAGTGGTTACTGATGCATTAAATGGTCTGTGTCCGACACCTCAGAATGTGTATGTGTGTGTATGTGAGAAAGAAAAAGAAGTCAAGCATTTGGAAGCCTGAGAGAGCAAAACTTAAATAATCTAAGGAAAAATGAAGCAAAGGAGAGCATTTAAAAAAGAAGGTATTTTATGTGGTGTTCTTGCAAAAAAACTTGCAAATGTATTATTTAAAAATTACGGAAATTCCATAGTCTGCTGCATGTGAGTGTCCAGTTTTAAAGCTCATTAGAGTTTAAAAAAATTACAGCTGCTTTATGTATGGATGTCAACACAATCTTAAACATGTAGTCATAACCAATGTTACAATAAATCCTTCCCACAGGACCTATCAAGATGGCATAGCTGGCCATTATCTTAATCTGGGCAGATCAGCCTGATGAATACTGGGCGTTTGATTTCCCACAAATCTGTCAGCACGTCTGGTTAGTTAGTAGATTAAAACTACTAGATAATGGATTAATTGTATGTAAGCCCCAAAAAAGATAAAAGAGTTTGCTGGAGCTTTAAGCGCCTAGCGCAGAAAACTGGAATACTTCCCCAAGCAGAAAATCTATAAACAAGAAAATTGTAATTTGGTACATTTAGACTTTTTGAGAAGTTTATCCAATAGCTACCCACGGCAAAGTGCTGAAGAAGCATCTACTGTTTCCAACCTGGTATTTTGCTGAATTCATTTTGCTGCTTCTGGAGATCACTATCCTTTTCTAAAGAATTGTCCTGTAAAAGGGAAGGTAGTCAATGGCAACATTTCATCAACTTCGTGAGAATGTAGAAAAATTTGTGTTTCTTGGGGGGTGTGGTCCTCTTGGTTGGAAGTAGTGCTAGTATCTTTCTGCTAGTGGCAATTACACATAGCTCGGGCTACCTTAATAAAACATTCCTTCACGTACTGAAGAAGAGAGAGTTTATCCAACGTTAGCGTACGACTCATTTCTAGCCAGATATTTTTCAGAATATGCTACTTTGTGTTTTCATTTTATTTATTGACTTCCTGTTATTTTATATTAAGGCGTATTTGTGCTGTAGTGGAATAATTTCTCTGTAATAAATAGAACTTGGTATAGCAAATAATTTTGCTTCTTTTTCTGCTTGCAGGTTGCCCGCAGATATCTAAGAATTTTCTCCTTGTTCAAAATTATTGCAACATAATTTGTAGGTGTTACTATAGAAATAAGATAACTATTTTGTTACAGAGTAAAATACCTCAAGTGCAACTGTTGTTCTCCTTGCAGATCACTCTTAACTCCATGGTATCAACACACACGTTATCAACAACTAAGCAAAGTATGTTGCTTAAATATTCTTCTATTTTAATACATTTCAGTGTCTGGCTGCATTACTCTTTAGCTCTTAGTAGATACTTTACATTTTAAATTGGGAAAAAATAGTCAGGACCATTTTCTACTTGGCATTATTAATAAGTCAGAAGTACTTATAAATGGCCAGTAACACATATTAGTTAGTTTACAAATTTGTAAGATAATATTTGCATAAGAAACAGAAGTTGTGAAATGATACATGATAAGGATTTATTCCACAGTGTTACCAGAATCTTTGGTAAGATGAGCTGCCTTGAACTGTGTGCACTTTAATATAGTTAAGTGTAGGCTAATATTTCTAGGAAAGAAAAATGTAGATCAGTTATCTGATGGAGGACTGCGTTCTGAAAAGTAGCGATACAGAAAAGCAATTAAGAGCACACAGAAATGCTATCCTTGTGGATAAATGTGGGGAGCACACTGTAGCAATAGGGGTTTCGTCAGTGGAGCAGTATGTCTCCGCCTGATATCGATACAAAACCTGACAAACTGGTTAAACAGTTTAAACATGGATCTAGAAACCCTTCTTACAGAAGAGACTTTAAAAGCTTAATCTCTTTGTCCCATCGATGGATCACATAAGAGCTAACTCACCCGGAATTACATAAGTAAAGAGAATAATTGTCATCATAGAAATCTTCAGTTTAGCAGACAAATCTTTTAAAAGATGTAGTGTTTGAAGGCTGAGCCAAGAGACATTTTCTGATAAAAAAAACAAAACCAAAACAAACAAACGAACGCCTTAGACTAACTAAGCCTTGGGAAAAAAATTAGATAGATAGGCCTGGGAAGTATTCCTTGTCACCTGAAATCTTTAAATCAAGAAAGTGGATTTTTTCCAAAGGAAATGTTCTAGCTCCACTGGAAATTATGTAGACATCACTTGATCTAACTGTCACCTGTACTGTGCAAAAGGTCAGGCTGGAGAATCACAGTGCTTTCTTCTGGCCTGAAAACCTGTGATGCTATGAAACATCAAAATGGAGAAAAAAAAAACCCTCTAAAATGTTTTATGAGAATTTTAGGGTATCTGCCATAATATTCAGGTAGTACCTGGTTAGAGACTGCAATGAATGGATTTTTTAAATAATGTAAGTTAACAGACATTTTTAGCTACGTTACAGGGGCTTTTTACTGTTTGTATTGCTAAATTTTGATGAATAGTCACTAGAATTGCAGTACCTCTTTTATTTAAGGCTACCCAGCCCCTTTCCCCTGATAAGATTCTGTTTCCTTTCTTTATTGGTTTATCAAATCTTTTAAGACTGATATGTCCATGCTGGGTGTTCACCTCAGGATAACTTTCTGGAAAGCATAGTTCTATATTTGGTAGTCATCATAAATGATATCAAAAGCAAAATGACTAAAGCTAATAAAAACAAATGCTAATACAAGAAGTAGTTCCAAAATACGAGACAGATTGGTGGGATAATTTGGAGATTCACCAGGAGATTTCCTTCTCTTTTACATTAGACACTCTCAGTGGCAGAACTTTTTTTCTTACGCGTTGGTAAAATATGAACATGCTTTCGGATGTTTATAAGTGCTAATCACAAAGTAACAAAGGTAATGAACATTGTAAGACATTTAGCTGGCAAGATGTAATAATCCCAGTGTCAGATAAACTCTTTTTTCCAGTATGCATGTGTAGCTCTTATTAATGAAACTCAAGCTGCACCTAATTACTAGTAACAGAAAATCACTGGCGTTTACCTCCCACATACAGAGCCACACCTTGCCCTCCAGGAAACCCAGAGAGCTTCCCAAGAACTATCCCTAGCTCTGGCCTAGATTTCAGCCTCTTTTATAGCATTTTACAGTAGAAGCTTGTCAGAGCCAATCCTGTCTCGTGCACAGGGTTTGACTGAATGAAGAAATGAAACTCATTGTGAAATCTGGTCTTAAGTTAGACCTTCTATTACAATTGCGCTTTTGCTTGGTCTACGTGATTCAGCAAGTTTGGTGCTCTACCCAACACAGGCTGACGCTGAAGACTATCTCTATTCCCTACAGTAGGAGACAGGACAGCATCAAAAGCACCATTTCGGTAAAAGTTACCATACAAGATGACAAGGAAGAATTAGCTAAGATAATATTTTCCTTTGTCTTTATTTCCAATTTGATCATATTTTCCTCCTGCTTGGGAAAATATTTTATTTCCTAAGTTTGTGTGGGATTTATGAAAGAGAAGGTACGACATGGTTACCTTTGGCAGGAGAGGGTTAGGCTAAATGGTTCAAGCCCTATTCTTTTATTTCACCAGGGAAGTTTTAAACGCATCTGAAAAGAAATGACAGCATTTGGGCTGATACCAGGATTGTATCCATCAGCTGACAATGCATCTGGTCATGGCCTCTGCAATTCAGCTTCAAATGTAAATGTGCAGTACTAGTGCCAGTATGGGATTCAGGAGACCTGTCCTGTCCTCGGTTTCCTTCTTCACAGGTACTTCATGGTAACCTCTGATAAGTCCCTTTGTGCCTTATTCTTCTACAAAATTAGTGCGAAAGCATCTTTGCCCTACACAGATAAACAAGCAGAACATGCATTCTAGAAAGAAGAACAAGGGCCCAGCAAATCTCACAGGGAGTCCTCTCCTGGGAAGCAGAGTCACTGAAAAGGAGTTGGAGACTAATAGACCACAATCGCTACTTCTCTGACAGGGTGACTAGAATAGGGAATCTAACTCTTGATCGCCCAAGCAAGTAAATACTGAGAAAGAATAGAGAGGTTTATACTTCCTCTGTATCTGGCACTGATGCAAGGCAAATTGGAATGTTGTACATGGGGTTTGTGTCCTAAATTCAAGAAGAGTAGTGAAAAATTAGAGGGATTTCATAGAATGGACATGAGACATGATTAAAGGATGAGGATACTGTCCTTCTAATGTGGGGCTCAAGGACTTCCACCTATTTAGCTTATCAAAGAGAAGGTTAATAGGGGCCCTTTACGTACCTTTCTATGTAGTAAATATCCATTTAAAAATACATGGCTTAGCTCTAGCAGACAAAGATCCAAGACCTGCCATCTTAATTTAAATTAACCATTGAGAGGGTTACCAAGAATTATGGTAACTTTTCTGTTGATATTTGTACCAAGATACGATGTTTCCCCCTTAAAATGATACAATCTAGTTCAGACAGGAACTAGTTCAGGGAAATCTGCTGTCCATTATACAGAAAGTCAGACTAGAAGATCACACAGGTCACTTCAGGCTTTCTAATCTGTTAATTAAATAGTTTATATAAATTCAGTTTAATTGGTTCTGTGATTGTTAATAAACAGTATTTTTAATGTTTCATGTTTGACTGCAGCCTCACCTAATCTCAATTATTTCTTACTGTATGTGGGTGGTGGGACTTTGTCATCCTACCAGCACCTCCACCTTCATCCCTAAGGGTTGCATCGTTATCTTGTTACACAACCTGCAGTGTTGATATTGTTGATACGATGCCAACCACAGAATCATTGAGAGATGGAGTGATGGCGTTGCTGGAGATCCCCACAAACTGCTCTAGATCCTGCACACAAGTTACTTATCAAGACCAAGTTCTGTTGTACTTCTTTAAAACTTAACTAGAAAATACTGCTCAGATGATTGTAGTCTCTTTGCAGGTCTCTGTTGAGGATTTTTAGCACGTCATTCTAGGTTTTTTTACAACTAAATGTATAATTTTCCAGGCTTTTGTGCAGGCTGAGGCTGATATTTAAAATTTTGTTCTCGCTTGTTCGCTCAGCTGTATTTTGCTTAGTAGTCCTGGGAACAGACTGCCACCCTGACAAGGACGAACCGCATCCATTGGCCATGCTGTTGTTTCTCTGGGCACCTCTCCAGCTTTGCATGCAAAGCAGCCTGTCCTTAGCACCATCTCATGAGGAAGCGGTCCATCTTTTTGGGGACACAATGATTTGCTTTCCTTTGGGCTCAAGATCTTTCATTCCATTATGCCTGTTGACAGAAATTAAATTAGGTAATTTTGTTGTTTCAGGTGAGATGTCGGTCTGGTACCCTCACCTACTGGTTGTGTTTCTAGGTATTATCCTGCTTTACGAAGAGGCAGGAACTCCACAACTCTCTGCAGTTCAAAACTCTTTGAAAAGTGCTGTCCCCTTCATGTTTGCATTCAGAAATTGTTTCCGTTTTTCTCATTTCAAAAAGCAAACTGCAGCAGATAACCCTCTTCACTCTTCTTGTTGTCCCACATTCTGGTGCCAGTTAATCTCCTGTTAGCTTCCTGAACCATCTGGCCTTTAAATACTTCTTACGTTTCCAAGAATTTTTAACAGTCACTACCTAAAACTTCAGTGCTACTGGATGTTCCCGTGTATTCTCAAACCAAATGTCCACCTACTGTGATTTGGAAAAGACATTACATATGTATAGTAACTGTGTGGCAGAAACCAAACTATGTATTTATGGTGAAAAGCATTTCAAGGGGTTTTAAGAAAAGCTTTGTTACTAGGTAAAGGCTGAGCATGAAGCCAGGATGATCTTGTAACTAACAATATATTAAACGCAGAAAAATTGTTTAGGAGCAGAACTTGCTATAGTATATCGGAAGGGAACCCACAGAAGGAAGGAAATGAACAGTTTGAGTCTGTTGTTAGTAAATACTCTTTACCCCTCTACCCATAGGCATACATCTTACTTGTACCGCTACTACATATCCTAGACCAAACATGAGAACCATAATACTTCAGGGAGCCAAAACTCCCATGACAGAATTATGTTCTGGGACGGAGCTGGCTAATGAGCAATAAATAATACCAGAAGACTGTACACTTAATAAAAAGGATTAAAAACCAGCAAAACCCCCACCCATTATCCGAGAAAGCTGTAGATTTTGTACACGAAACGAAAGATGGTCCAGTTGTAAAGGACAGCCATACACAGGCCGAATCAAAGTTGCACAGGCAAATGTAGTTCTGTATTTCCTCACTTTTGAATGCTTTATTTTACAGTATTAGAGCTCTTCAGTTGTAAGTTTCTCTTTATATATAGAATGTTCATACATCCATAAACAAGACTTACTGGAATCCTTTTCAGTATTAAGCCGTCTGGGACACAGTGGCATGGCAGTTTGGAGTAAAAGGAATCCCAATATCTGTTCTGGTAAAAGGGCTTGCTTTTCAGTCCAAGAGGTTGGGTTTTTTTAGCTTTTTAATAAGCCTAAAGAAGAAAAAAACGCAAATCGGAGTTATGGTGAAGTAAGCTGGGGCATCTAATACCTGCAATGGAGGGAAATGGCTGAGCTGAGTAGAAAGCCAGTCGTTTGGCAGAGTCTGGGGCATCTGCAGTGACAACCTCCTCCTGGGAGTATTCAAAACAGAAAATTCAAAGCAGTAACATACAAAACTGTATCAGCAATGAAAGAAATAGCACGGGTTTTTGTTCTTTAAGAACAAAAACATGAGTTCTAATTGAGAATATTGGCAAAAAGAGTCTCTGAAATATTTTAAAGGCTTATGCCTTTGAATGTATCAGGTCCAATTTCTAAGGCTGTTGAGAATTTGCCAATTGCATCATTTTCAGCTGTAATTATGAGAGATTACTGTCAGAAAAGCTGACTGTCATTTTTGAAGCCAAATCCCAAGAAGATACTGGAAAACCAGGACTCACCCTCAGTATTTCTGATCATCCCTTAACAGTTTCTTCTGATGGAGTAATACTGGTAACATAATAGCTTTGCTAGAGAGCTTTTGAAAACTGGTCTCTCAAGCTTAGAAAAATCTGTGTGAAGAAAGTAATAGTTATCATTCAAACTTGACGCCAGACTAATTATTACTTCAAACATAACAAGAACACAGCCTCAACAGGATTTTTTTTTTTTAATCTCTTTGCTACACTGTTGTAGCCACACCTACATCCTCTTAGAAGAAACGCATTTCTCTTCTCCTGGATACTTTCCACAAATACGTATTAATTTGTGCAGTGCGTTCATAAATTTGTCCAGAGTTTAGCTCTTCTGGTTTTTAACTCAGTTGATCTTATTGTCATGCTTCATACGATACTACATTTAAATTACACTAGACTTACTACAAATGCTGTTAGCTCTTGAAATTTCCCTCGCTTAGGGAAGATGCCATGCTTATGGTATACGTGGTAAGGGCCATGAAGCTGCTCAGTTCCACTTTGCCTTTACCACGTTGGTTTAACTAATCTAATCAAATTGGTTGTGCTCAATAGGGTTACGTTTAAGAGTGTCACTTGATCCCGCAAAGCGCTGCGCTCATATACCCAGAGAAGACAGGGACCATGAAATAAAGATTAGTTTCTCATCTGCAATACTGTGTTTCACCTTTATTGCACTATCTGTCTAGCGGACAGTCATTTTAGTTGGACTACCAAGCTAAGCCCACCATCTCAAAGAGCATTATTGTATGATTTTCAAAGCAGCCAAACCACTTGCTTCATTCCTCATTTCTTAGACTGATTGTATACATGCTGATTGCTAAAAATGAGGGCACTAGAAACCAAAGGAATTTAGCATTAAAGAAATACTGCATTTTACTGAGAAAAATATTGAAACCGTAAGTCCTCTGTTCCTGCAGGATCCTGAGCAATGCTCTCTCTCAGTAAAACCACAAAACCCCAACTGCATATTTTGACATACAATATAGGTCTGACTTGCAAAAAGCACAGGTTTTGAAATTTCCCTATAGTTTTCCAGTAGAGGCACAGGCTTCCTTAAGACATTTAATGTACGGAAAGTATGCGTGGACTTATATTTTGTAGTCATATTTGTGTCTTTCTTAAAGGTTGTCCATAGACCTCTCTACACCCAGGGATTGAAAATCATTGCCGTATAGTACACAGACATATTAGCATATGGTAAACATATTTCTTCAAAGGGGCTTTTCTGAAAATGTTTGTCATTTTTTTCTTGATATGACCTGCAATGGACTGGTGGTGCAGATCCCATATGAAATATAATTCTAAATTAACGAGGAGGCCTTAGTTAGGGTACACACTCCCATTGAACATTTTCCTGAAACACCTACCATTATCTGGAATTTGGTTTATTTGAAAGGGTCTTCGTTGTCAGACTTATTTTGGTGACAAATAACGAAGGACAGAGGGGGACTTTTCTTAAAGAGCTAAAATAGGACTATGAGGAGCTGTGTGTTTGTGGGGCAGATGAACTCACCCATCAAGAGTGTAACAACCTCTGCGGGTTGCACATTACGCACATTATCATACAGTGGCTTGATACTGTGTTTTATTATGCAATCCCGGGAATGGACGAAGCATAAGAAGCCATCCAAAGGAAGGAGAGGGAAACTAATTCTGCTGTTGGCAGAAGAATGGTACCTCTGTTCTTTTGATTTCTGCTTTGCTGTATGGCGCCAGTACCAAAACAAGACCGGCAGAGATGCTTGGGAATGAGTTTCCTCATCTTGGCTTTCCCACATTGGTTTTTCACAGCATTTAGCAGGCAGAGTGCACCCAGGATGTGTTCTTAGTCCTCGAGGGAGATCTTGAATCTCCCTGGAGAAGAAAAGATTCTTTCTATCCACACCGCTCATCTTCCTCAGTGCTAACAACACAAGGTAGGACTGAGGAGATACAGCTTTCAGTCTTCATTCTGCCAGAGACAGGCTTTGAAAGAATATCTTAAATTACTAAGACATAAAAAAAAATACCTCTAAAGGTGGGGATACCACTTCTTCCTGATTTGGGCACTGAAAGTAAAGCCATGAACAGCAAGAGAGGCAGTGTTCACCAAGAGAAGGTTCATCTCTGCCCAGCTCTTGCATGGTCCTGCCTCAGAGAGGTTCTTCTGTCAAAGAAATGGCCCACGCACGTGGCCTCTCTGACATCTGTCCTATCGGCCACCCTGGCAATGCCGGGGACAAGGCTGTGGTCAAGCCAAGGGTATGAAACTCCTGCTGGGGACATTTCCACTGTGTTGGGACTACACTATCATCCTCTAAACACGGTTTCTGACATAGACCACGAAAGGTTCAGATTTTGTCCTTTAGGTTTTATGGGTGATTCCTGCGTCTTTGAAGTTCTGTTCCCACTGAAGATGAAGGCAAATTCCCACTGATATTAATGGGGTCAGGATGTGTCCTTGTCTCTATTTTTGCTGTTGTTTCCTTTGTTGCAGTAGACCTATTCCTTTATTAAAGTTTTTGCCTGGGGGAAAAATAAAAGCCACATTACTAAATAAATTATGAAATATTTACATTTGTGAGGCCAACCCCTTATGCCTAGCTCCTCCTCCGATATTAAGATTACACTTTTTATAGAGCTGCAGCTTCTATACTGCCATTATTCCTCTGTGGGATCCAAGACCAGGAGGTGACAAACAGCAGGCCACCATGAGCCAAGTGACAGTAAGTAATATTTAGGAATGCTTGCTGATTTTGACTCAGTGCAGTGAGAAACAACTATATTAGACCCGTTGTGGTTTGTTTAGTGCTGGAGAGCAAAGTGGGATCAGAGGTGAAACCGAAGAAAATGTAAAACTGAGGAGGTTTCTAAACTAAGCTTGATTTTTACCTGAGAATAAAAGGCTGTATGTTGTAGATATATCTGTAATAATAATCCCAAGAGCAAAGTGTTAATGGCATCAGTTTGCTTATCACTATTTATGTTCTGATTATGTTCTTTTGTGTTTGTATTAATGTTTTTGCCTGCAGGTCTCAATGCCACAAGAATGAATGAAGCTAGCTTTAGTGTCACGATCTGTAATGAAATGGTCCGCAGTTACTCTTGTGAATGTTTTGCATCTCGTTTTCATTGTATTTTTGTATCACCTTTAAACCTTAACAGTAGCTTCCTCTTTTTAAAAAAAATGGTTGAGCATGTTGTTCGAATGCGTGTGGTTCAAACTGTTTAGCTTATGAATTTCTCCCTCCTAATTTTACATATTTAATGCTTTTGACTTTGCCTTGCCCCATCTTTTGTAGGTTTGGTAACAGACAGATAGCAACTTTCTCTCCGTATGTTGGTTTGTTGGGTTTTTTTTTAATACTTGGCTAAGTCACTTCAGTTTATGCCTTTCATTTTTAACTCTCTGTGGCATAGCCTGTGGAGGCTATATCTGTAAAATGGGTAAATGTTCAGTAACTATCACAGTAAATGAAACATCCTGTTAACTGGATTTCTGCACAGTTAACTCCTAATGGTTCTCTGTCACCAAACTCGAGGTCTCTGACCTCCCTGGTGTCGCCCATCCTAATGTTCCTTCTGCTCTTCCCTTGCCTTTTCTCTCTTGCTCACCTTCAGTTGTCTTGTTCCCTCTTCTCCATTTCTGCTGCAAGCTCTCCTTGCTCCCATTTCTTTGGTTCCTCACGTCTTTTGGCAGTAAAGAGGAGGGCAGGTTGGTGGGTGGCTGCGAACACAACCGTACTAATTGTCCCTGTTTGCTGTGCAGCATTTCTTCCGTGGTCTTTCCTTGCAAAATGTCCCATGCAAAATTATCAGTTCCCTCATCCTCACCTTGACTTTCATGAAAGAAATACTTGGAGTAGTTAGAAAGCAAGAGAGGAAAAGATGCAGACTTCCTTTGCACAATGCCTAGGATTTACAAGGTCAGTATGTGAAATGGAGCAGGTTTCAAAGCAGGGAAGGAAACAGTTCCTGAAATGTGTGCTGAGCTCAGGGCATTTTTAATCCCCAACGTGAAGTGGTGGACAGTGGTGATGAGCATACTCATACCAGTACAAAAATACATAAAAAACTGCACTATAGCAAGAGAAATACTGATTTTTGGCTGGCAGAATCTTAGCCCAAAAAGGAAACCTGAAAAAAACCTTGGAGCTAAATACTCTCACACTTTAGAAAATCAGAAGTAAGGAACAAAAAGAAAACACTTGATGACACGGCTTTTTAGTGAGCTTTTGGCAGGTTTTGGAATGTAATGGGGAAACCGGGTACTGCTGTACTGTGACATGCTTATTTGCAGGCATAAATACATGTGAAGACAGATTTTTGGGTTACTGTATTATGATGCAGGCAGTGTCTTCTAAAAGCTCGGTGTAAGCCAAAGCTTACAAAGTATGGCTAATTTGCATGCAAATTTCTATGATTAATAAATTAGGCAATGTTAGTACAAGTGTACTACAGTGAAACACTTGTAGCAGTCGCCAGCACTTTAGCAGGCAACATTAAATATTACGCTGTGCTCCGGTAAAGCTTTGAATATTTGAATATCAGTTTGCAGTTCCCAAGCTGCAAAGTGGTCATAGGAGGCGAAGAACGTTCCTTACTTTTATCCCTCTTACGGGAGAATCAGAATATTCACCAGATACCTTGTGTAGAAATGTCAAACAAACTCAACTGAAAAAAATAAAATCAAGATTTACTAAAATCACTTGAGTAAAAGTGTAACACAGCTGTTTATAAAAAGCAAAATAGATTTTTTCAGTCCTAATGCTTTGTATTTAACAGTCTGAGTAAAATGAACATATCAAATATGCATAGAATAGCATACTTTTAATACTGGGATAAATCAGTTAAAAACCATAAAGATAAGCATACAATGGGTCTGTATTAAAAAATTGTATTATGAGCTAGCTCCTGTCTGAGGCCAAGATCTGAAAGTCCTACAACTGATTTCTGAGTTCATATGCAGTTTCTTTTACTTCATTCATGCCAGTTTAAGGATTATGAGAAAATTCAGCAGATTAGGCCGTTAATCTGGTATCTCCAATCTAAATAGAAAAGTGTTGGATATGGCTAAGTACTCGCGGTATCGGGGTATCTAGAAAACACTGATATTGATATCGTAGCTTGAAATTTCAGATCAGGCTCTCTGCCTTGTACTATGAAGAATTTATTCCCCGCTACAAGGGTGGGTTTTTTCTACACTTTGCCTAACATAAATTTCGATTCATCTCCATTCTCATTTTTAAATTCTTGTCTTTTTAAGAAATCTCTTGTGAAATTGAAGAAGTGCATCATATTCTTGCATCACATTCTGAACACAGTTAGGCTTTGGCTAACACCGAGCTTTTAGAAGACGCTGCCAGCGCTACTCTGTCTCCCGAACATTTTACCCAGGGCATAGGCAGTTTACACGTTTGGAAATAATTACTATACTAAGTACCCAGTGATGTATCTTTCCCAGAAACTGAAAATAAAGGTATAAAAGATATCCACACAATAATTTATAGGTGTTAATATATGGGTGTAAGTTTCTCTGGGGATAATTATGTGACTATGCTAATAACGCCAAGGATGCTTTGATACCTTAAAACAAATTCTCACAATGATGTTCTTGAGCATTTCCTCACTGCCAGGAGTGTATATATTTAAACAGGAGAGAGGGATGAGAGAAGCCCATACATCTTCGCAAAAATAACCCTCTCCCCTCACACCGCAGGCAAGCTGAGGAAGCCCTGTTTGACACAGGCGCTTACATTAGATGTGTTTACTGGAAACTTCCCGTTTTGAGAGCAGAAAAACTACACAAAGTGTGCTGAGAGGGGAGCAGCGTGGGTGGTGCAAGGATAGCCGGAAGAATGGGCATCACTGACAGCGAAACGATCAAAACCTCCTGGGCTTTGCAGGACTTCTGTACTTTTAAAAAGTGCAATCTAGCACCCTTTGAAGCAGACCTTGCTGTGGTTCAGAAATACCTTGCGAACCTCTGTGACAAGTCCAAGTGCCAGGCTAAGCTAGCACGCCTTGGAGAAGGGAAGGTTCCCAGCTCGTCAGAGAAATTTCTCCCAAAGCTTCCCTTGACTTGCTGGCAGACAGCTGGCATGGAGCCCCAGGTGTCCTTGAGAAGTTCCCCAATACACTGCTTGTCACTCCCACCGTGAGGGCTCAGTGTATTTTCAGTCGTTGTGGAGACACCAGAAGCAATCCCACCATAAAGGCCGCCCTCTGGAGTGGGCTCAGGCTGCAACGCCTGTGCCTGTTTTCCAGTACTGTAATTGCCCAGCTGGAATTAAACTTCACGCAGTTTCAGTTTTTACGCCTCCAAATATTTTTTTTTTTTTAGCTTTTCTTCTAGTGAGGCTAATGCCTAATCCTTTGACCTCTTGCATTAAGTCTGTGTAAAATTGCACTCTTCCAACACAGCAAACCACTACCCTAACGATCCACAGTTAACCGGTGTTACAGAAGCATGTGTTGGGATACAGGGGTCTACAGAAAAATCATCAGGGAATCTTTTGGAGCCATGACAGGGAGACAGAGTTGTGCCCTTGCTCTGGGATGGCAGTGGCAGTGGCCGTGGCGAGGGTAGGAGAGGTCCTGGTGGGTGAGCGAGTGGTAGGTGTGTATTTTGAGAGGCTGTATTGCATTTCTTGCCCCTTGCGAGCTTGTCAGGCGTGCTGGGACCAAGTCTCGGCTTGTGGAAATGATTACAAGGCAATTTATACCGAACAACGATCTCTGCTGTTGTGTTTGTTACAAACTTGGCTGCAGTACAGTAAAGTTTAGTGGATTAATAATGTCTGCTTTTGGCCTCTCCGACTCCCTCGGCAAACAATTTTCATGTATAATAAACATCCTCATTTAGCCTAACTAGAACAGAGCCCAAAGGTCAGAATAGCCATACCTGCACGCTGAGAAGAGACGAGACTCTGGCTTTCCAGACGAGACACCATCTTTCTCCCCTCTCCATGCCAGGGTCCAAGACTTCTGCCCTTTTGCAGGATCAGCTTTGCTGGGCAGGTCCCCCTGAAATTGCAGAGGGGGCAGCGCTAGTTGTCCCCTTCCGCAGGAGAAGGTCTGTCCAGTCAAAAGGGTCGCAGTGGGCAGCAAAGGCAGCACGGAGTCACTGGGACAGGCAGATGTTTGTTGAGCATATGGCATTTTGAAACAGAACAGCACATTTTAAAACTAAAAACTCTATGAATATATATATAAGATATGCAAAAATAAATATTTCACACCAACGATTGATCACAGTGCATGCTGTGAGGGCATGTGAGGTCGAGTAAGTGGCGTGTGGTCAGGCACAAGAAGCCTGACAGTTACAAACCCTTTAAAAATCCGTATGGTTTATCTTGATTATCAGTCTCTTTCAAGAAGCAAAGAGTCTGCCCATGTTTCATAAAGTGTGTAGTGGAAATACCAGGATATGCAAATATGGAAGTTACACAATGAAAGCAAAACCGAATTAAAAATGTTTACAGTCAAAAAATGAGGGAACCAGAACTGCAGCCTTTTTATTGCTACACCACTGAAATGAGTGTGTGCACAACCTGGCTATTTAGGTGCTTGTAATTTTGTATGGTACAACCGTTTCTCTCCATCTTCCCACTGCTGTTTATGCCTCTTCAGTAAGAGCTAAAATGGAGGCTACCAATCTTGGGTATAATGAAAGAGGAATGTTGTAAGTAGTCTTGTGAAGCTTTATGAGAGCTATCGATTGATCAAATAATTAAGAATAACAGTCAGCACTTGACTTTAAGCGATGGACGGTTGACTTTTAGCCTGGGGAGAAGGGCTATAGCAACACCGTTGTGACAGCCGGTGGATGGAGGCTCTTTGCTATTGAACTCTGTGACCCAAATGCTGTGGCTGAGCATCTACCAGAAGAAATACAGGTTGTGTCATAGGCCCAGGTGCCCTCTGATGCACCACGGTGAACCTCACCAGCAGTGTCTCCAGTGAAGGATTTCTCGCCGTTCCTGTACACTGAGGTCATGCGTGGGCAAGACAATAAGAGTTCAGACAGGTTAGGTTAGGTTAGTGTCTGCCATGAAAAGGTGGACAAGAGAAACGAATTTTATCTTGGATATCTGAGCGATGTCCTACCTTCCCACTGCTCAGCGTTCTGTGTCACTGGCAATTTTCACTGCCACAAATAGGTGTTGCTTGACCACAGCTGGTGAAACAACGAAAAGTGGATATGTAAAACAATTTGACAAGCATCAGAGAAAAAACATTATTAAGCAAATTATTTATCCAATGCTATTTGGTCATATGCAGGGAAAAGAAAAAGTCCTGTTTTGTGCAGAATATCTAAACTATCTACATTATTTTCACTGAGCTATGAGACTCGGGTTTGCCTTCAATCCAGATTGACTAAATATAAAATCTATTCCTGGGCAATTCTCCTCATTAAGCAGGCCAGATACATTATTTTTATTTCTTCAAGAAGCATGCACAAATGTTTTCTGAAATTAATTTGTTTGGTACTTTGTACACTTTGTTGTTTGGTTGATTTTTCAGGGTGAAAAGGGAAGGAAATCTTCGACAACTTCTTGCGGTTGTGGGACATTTCTTTTTATCTACTTCCTTTTAAGACACTGTTGTGGAGAATCAGTGGTATGGACTATGAACACAGCAAAACAGAAATATTAGCGGGACAGCCAACTCTTCAGACTGGAGTTTATATTAGCAATTCAGAAAAAAAAATACAAGTGAGATATAACCCTATAAATATACTTAGGAACGTGTTAAATACAGATACATTTTTGCTGAACCCAAGAGCGTATCAGGATTTTGCAAATTAGCTTTGTCTTTGTAGCAAGTCCACGCAAATTTCAGGTCCTAAGCCTGAGACTGGAGGTACTGAAAATTAACAGCCACGTTTGTTGTAGTGTGAAAATGTAGGTGAAATAACATCTTCCTTCAAATATTTTCTTCTCTTTTCTTTTTAAATTTTTTCCTAATTGTCTCCATTTTTCCTTTGGCAGCTATAAAACATTGTAACCAACCACAAATAACCATAAAGATGGGAGAGGGAAACTGTAAACAGACCATTTTCGCTCTTAATTTATTTTGCTTATTCAGATTTTGGACATGTTTATTTGTTTATAAGATTGCTGTACATGAATAAAAGCACTAGAAATACTCCCAAGCCATTGGTTACAAATGATTTAAAGCTCATTTCTTCTCTAAAAATTAATCATGTAAAAATGAAGCCTTCCTGTCCACAGATCTACTTGTCTCCCTGTCTGTATCCAATTATGTCAGCTCTTTAAGAGATTCACCCCAAACTGAGCAGAAATGCCGTGACTGATCTCAACGGCGCCTGGAACGCGGGGCGATTTTGAAGCATTTTGGGGTACCTTTCTCCTGCTAACTGCCCAGCCCCGACAACCTAGCTAACGAGACAGATTTCCGTTGTTCCTCCCATCCCACGTCCAGCACCACTCACGAGTTCCCCTGGGGACGCCTGCGCACGGCTGCTCACAGCTATGTGCTTTGGTGCAGCCTTGTGCAGCAGCGTCTCGGCCGAGAGCCGAGGAGAGAGCGGAGCGTGGCTCAGCACACGCAGAGCCTGCTGGTCCAGCACCCAGAGAAAAACAGCCGTAATTTACCTGCAAACCGTCTGCTTTTATAGCTAAGAAGGTGAAGGTCTAACACATCTGGCAACTGACAGGGCCATTTTTCAGAGTGAAAATATAGTTCAAGGGAGACGTTTCCTACGCTTTCTATGTAACGAGGGGCTGTGCTGTTTGGGAGGAACGGTTCGTTATATCAATGTGGAAGCATCAGTGCAACTCTCGTAGTGGATTATCAAATGTCTGAAGGCTTTGTAGATGTGTTCGTGCTGCGTACAGACGAACCCACCACTTCTCCAAGCTTGCTCGGCAGCACGGTTTAGGTCTCCGATGCAGGTCCACTGATCTTTGTATTCCCTTGAAACAGCCCATTTGGAATGATCGTTAATGGAATAAAAGGTGGAATTCAATGGCGTCCCTATTAGGTTTATGTTGTAGACGTGGTAGTCGAGAGAGCAATTTGAGGGAAGTTTTTGGCCGGAATGCTGCCAGGATTCAGCCAACAAATCGGTCTTCAGTTCCTGAGCCACCCAGGCCACGTAGATATCTGTTGAATAACACAGGGTGTGGGAAATTAGTCTTTCGCGTTCCTTCATTTAAGAGGGGACTGGAAAGCATCACCTAGACTGGGCTCATTTAATTCCAATGCATAAAGTGGGGCAGAAGGGATTTTGCCCCCTCCCCCTATTTTGACTTTTGTTTCAGAAGTTCATTTCTACTTTTGCTCCTTCTCCTGGAAAACCTGTTACAAACAATCAACAGGAAAAAAAAAGGAAAGGAAAAAAAATTTCAAGCCTTCTTCACAACAACAAAAAAGCAGATGATTCGAACCCCATTTTTGTTCTTTGTTGTTACTGTTGAATAGCAGGAAATAAGTTTTTTGAAAATCCCATTATTGAACACCTTAAGAAGGTGTTTGAAGGACCAGACAGCTTTTTGTTTTGTGGGGCTGAGAGAATATTATGATGGGACACCTTTCCCTGCCCTCTGTTACATTTATTTCTGAAGCTGAACTTCTTTTTTCCCCTCGAAGAAAATACTAATTGTGAAAGAATACATTAATCATTTATTACTTACTTGAGAATGTGTGATAGGTAGAGCAACAGGTTCTCTTACCATCTATGTACAAGTGTGACTTCGCAAAGTGGAGAAAGGTTTCCCCGTGAGCTGACTGGAGTTTGGAGAGGTGGCGCAAGGGGACCGAGGGCAGCCTGGACCCTGCACAGAGCTTCTGCAGATTTGGGAGATCAGCTTGGAAGATGTTAGGGATGGAACAGCTGTAGATTCCTGGATTATAACTCAGCATTTGTTGGTCTGAGAAAAACCCAAAGAAATGAACACGTGCAGAATTAAAATGGGTTAAAGCGAAGGAATCAAGAGAGTAAAGTTCTGCCTTGGAAAGGAAACCTAAATCCTTCTTAATCTTCACAGCCTATCTCCTGGCGGAGTTCGGTGTCAAAGTATCTTATTTTGGCAACCAAGACCGTGTTTAATTGCTTTGCATTCTGACTGGCCCTGCAGCACGTAGACGGGCTGGGAGAGTATGCCCAGGTTTTTCCACTTGCACCTCATTATTCTTAGCAGAACTGTTAACCCGTGGTCTCAGTCCACTGCCACTTCCATCCATGCTCATCTTCAAGCCTCTAAGCACACAGTGCTCAGACGGCATAGTAAATTCAAGCCTGTCCGTACTTACAGGAGTAGTTTCCAGTCAGTTACAGATGCCAAGCCAAATGCAAACAGAAGAGCTGCCAAAGGGTCTACTTTGGTTTTAGGGAGAACAGAGCTTGACTTTCAGCATCTGGATTGAATTAGCAGAAGAAAATGACTTTTCTGTACAGTGCGCAGCTTAACTGTAGAAGTCCTTGCCATGGATATGGTAAAGAGCAAGGGAACAAATGGGCTCATTAGATGAGTTCATGGAAGACCAGTCCATCAGGAACTTTCCAGTCTTTCCGGCTCAGGAAACCCCTGAACCACAGACTACCAGAAGCTGGGAGGACAGCGCAGGAAAAGCATTACTGCATGGCTCTCATTTTCTTGTCCTCTTTCCCTAAACACTTGCCTAGATGCGCTTCCACAAACAGGAACCTGGTTTAGATAGCTCTGGGGTGTGGCCAGCCTGGCCATTTGCACAGCTTATGTGTTTCATTAACACCATTTGAGGCTTCTAACTGAGAAGAGAGTGACAAACTGTGTGAAAAGTGTTAAGGAACATACCAGTATGATTTCTTATAACGCCTTTTGATAGTCCCTTTTCAGGATTCCAGTACCAGATATCACTGTCAGATTGTTCTGAATCTTATGGGTATAGATTTCTTTTTTATTATTATTATTTTTAGTATTGGTATTTTATGTGGCAAAAGGTACCTGGGGAAATTCTGGGTGATATTTATTCCATACTTCATATTTCTGACGTGTCAAGGCTACTACTCCAGCTCAAGCAGCGGTTGCCTTACATTTTTAGAACTGCAGACGACTGCAGCTGAATGAGCGATTACTGTTAAAATTTATTAAGTTTATATCTCCAAAGCATTTTGCATGCATGGACTGAGTTTACCCTTGATATGCACTTGTGACTATTGTTATCCCAATAGTCCCCATGGGGAGATGGAGACAGAGTGGAAGAGTGAATTTCCCACATTCGCACAGGAAATTGTTGGGTAAACATAACTGAAGCCAAGAACGCCGTTTCCAGGCCCCGCTTCGTTTCCCAATCTGACAACAAAGGACAAGAACAAGCACTTTTTGAGGCGAAGCCTCAAGGAAAGCAGTCAGAGAGGTGTGGTGGGGCAAAGGCTTTCTTAGGGAGAAGCTTTTCATACCTATTTCTGTGAACTGGTCATATTTGAAGGTTATACAGATGGCAGTCTGTCCGTAGGATTCCCCAGTAGCTGGATACTCATAACCATCCTCAGGGGTGGGAGGGAACAGGGGCACGCTGTGAATCACCCAGAAGCCTTGTGATTTGTCCAAGAGCAGAAATCCTGTCAAAGAAAAGTTACTGCAAATGAATTAAGGGGGAAAAAGCCCTGAGATGATACATCTGTGTCCTACTTTGCATTTGCTGCTGCAGACACCACGCTTCAATGTGTTAATGTCTACAGTAAACTGGCTCTAGAGTAGATTAATCGATTATAGGAGACAGTAATATCGTATTAAAATTGCATTAATTCTCTCCTGCATAGCCTAACTCAAACTGTCACCACTTTTCCTTCGAAAAAAATACTTTTCAAAACCTTTTCTCTTTCTCTGCTCAAATGTTATCTTCAAAAAATCTGATGATTTAGAGGCTGTGACCCTCTCCCCACTGCTCATTTTCCTTCCCTTCATATATTCACTGTGTAAGGGGAAACGGACTCTGTCGACACCGCATCTTCTTCCCCAGACCAAATTCTCCTCCACGGGGAAGCAGCAGAGAGACGGGCTATGCCTCCCCCTGCAGCAGGGTGCTCCGGGGAGGAGCACGGCTCCCGAGACGTCCCTATTGCTGCAGCCTGGAAATACAGCCCTGCAAAATATCTTCATCCCAGAGTCAGGCTGGGCAAACCCCATCTGCTTCCTCAAGGAAACATTTAGACCTCCACTGAAGTTTACACTTATTTGAAGTCTTGCTCTACTTTAACTGCATACTTTAGCACTTCCATGATCTTGGCAGCAGTTTCTTGCCCCAGAGAGAGAGTTTGGAGGGGTTTATGTTTAGGGTGCCTTTCCCTTCACATCTTGTACTGCTGTTGCCATTAGGTTCAGGACGATGTGGTCTGTGCTCGCCGAAAGGAGCTAGATGAGTTTCAACTCTTGAAAACAAAGGGCCCATAAGCCCTAAGAGTTCAACACAGCACAGGCATAGCAAAACCGAAACAGAAGCTGCAGCACGTATAACTATACAACAAACCACGCATCATGCAAATCATTCTCCAGTTTTGCTTTAGGCAGGAATTTTAGATATGCAGATAGACAAACAGACAAGTAGATGCTATCCACAACTTTAGAAAGGAGAAAATAGTAGCTTGGGACTCTCCCCGTACCTTTGGTGTGTCCTCTTTTCCACCCATCGGAGTCTGATTCAGGGACCTCATCGTTGTATATCGCATATGCAATGCTGTTCCTCTGCAGGAAAACACACATTCTGAAACATGACATTCAGTAAAAGGAAGGCATTTAAGTGAACATCTGCTGGGAACAGAAAAAAGAACTCAGGACTTCTCTGTGTGAACATCACGAGCCTAATCCTTCTCCCAGTTCAGCTGACACAGTCTCCGCAGAAGTGACAGTAAAATAAACCTGAAGACTCAGCATTAGGGTCCCGGTTAATATAAAGTGGAAGTTCTCTCAATCATTGCAGTAGCCCTTCCTTAAGGGGTCGAATATGCTCACTAAGACAATTTACATGGGTTTATTGGGCACTCGCTTGCAAAGAAGTGCTCCCCCCCTTTTTTTTGTGCCTCTCTCTGATTTAGCAACCAGATCCGGTGAAAATGTTTGCTGAGGAAAAATAGACAAGTGTTCTTATGAAGGACAAGCATTAATACTTTTTTGCAAAATATTTGCATATGGCCACACCTTATTCCCCCTGAATAGAGAACTTCAAAGGAGCGGTGACGTGTTTCCCCTCCCAATGTATTTTGAGTTTGTAAACAGTTTATTACAATTACAGCAAGACCTGGAATCGGACAGTTGATCGGATTGCCAATATTTGACTGACTTCTGGGAATCTCTTCTACATAAAAATTAATGACACCCTACCAGTAGCCCGCAGCAGAAATGCAAAGACACACCCAGACTCCCAAGAATACTATGTAGATGGTAAAAAAATAACTATAGGCAGATCTTGCGGTATTTTATAATCGCTTCACACAAATATAAATAAGGTGTCTGACTGCGGGGGGAAAAAACAAGGCCTAACAAGCAGCGTATCGCTGTGTCTGTAACAGTCACCATTGGTCCTGGTCTGAGTTCACAGCCAGTTCACAGCTTCAGACGTTGCTCAACATGAATTGCAGAGAAGCCGCCAAAGGGACTATGTACCAACGCTCATCTTTTTGATGGGCAATACTTTAAGTGTATGAAAGGCTTGACTAGAAATTAGAAATTCAAGGATAATTTATAATTGTAGCCAAAACTGCAAATAATCTGCCCAGCTGTCAAGACACTCCCCTTGACGTGTTTTAGTAGATCTAGTCGGTCAGGTCCGCCCATACCTCTATGTGCTTATTTTGGCTGGTTTAATTTCATTTGCATGCAATATCAAGTAAGCGTACTAACAAAATGATAATTAAATGCCACTTGCCTTGGATTTGTACGTCTCGTATAGCTGCTTCAGTGTTTGTCCCAGAGCACCCTGTGTCATGTTGACGAGGTATTTACCGAGCTGCCACTGCGGAGCCAGGGCGTCCATGTACATGTATTCCAGCCCCAGCGTGGGAATCTCTCCTTTGGCATGTTTTGGCAACTTGTAAAGAGCAAACCTGCAACAGTGAAGAGCAATTGGGTTTTTTTACAACCATCCTGTTTGAATGTGTGAATCAGTATCTCCTTCCCAACTGAGGATTTAAGAGGAGGGTGACTCCGGGGATGCCTACGCCGGAGGGGGACCAGTGCCACCCGCGTGTGGTGTGGACGTCTCAGCCTCAGGAAGGTGACCCGGCGCAGGGACCAGCACCAGTTCAGCAGCACAGTATCTGCTGCAGACAAATTTGTTCTGCTTCTTTGCAAGCAAGGGAGGCTGATTCAGCACCAAACTCCTGTTGCTGTGGCCAGACTGCTGTTGGTACCCTGAAAGAATTTGAGGCAGCCCTGGTTTGGAGTCCCGTTTAGCCACCAAATCCCTATTGCTTCTGGTTCTGGTAGAGAACCTCAGGTCCCAAACTCAGTCTGACATTCTCATGGTCAACCCAGACACCTCCTACCAATACATTTTTATATTATATAAATACAACATTATATGAAATAGATAAAATTATTTATTAAAATTATAAAAATGCATAATGTTATATTTATACATATTAAAACCACAAAATAAGTATAAAGCCATGTGATAATTGTTGTTCCAATCCTACTTTTCATAACAGACTCACACTCTGCTGAACTGTTGCAGACTGCAAACCATTAGCCAGAAACACAAATCTTTTCAAAATTGTAGAGTACTCAGTATTGTCAGTAAATGGCTCCGTTCATATTAATGTCCCTGATGAAGTAAACAGGTTTTCCCAGTGCACAAGTCCATGGGATTAATTGCAATATAATTAATTGAGCCACTTTCTTTGAGTGCTGTACTTGAGTAATTTGTTATTTATGTCAATAGTAAGAACTGAGTGGCATTATTTTCAATCCTATACTATTTACCAAAAACGCAGCCTGACTGTGCTTAACGCTTCAAGTATATCAGGAGGAGCGAGCCTTGCCCAGTTGATTTACAGTCTCAAACTGGTCAAAAAAAGGCATCCCCGAAAGCAAGTAAGAAGTGGTAGGAAAGCACTTTGCCAGAGGAACACTTAATCCGTGGGAAACGTACATGTACAGGCAGAAGAGAAACACACACCACTGGTGATCCTGGTAGTCCACCTGCGTTGCCACTGACTGAGTGATGTTCCTTAAATATCTCAGGGGAAATTGTTGCTGATGACAGATCACAGAGAAGAGAAGGAAGTGATTCATACAGCAAGGCTGGGGAGAGCTGTCCGTGCACGAGGAGTCACAACAATCCCTTTATTTGAAATGAAGATTTGGAAAGGAGAGGACTAGCAGTAGTTACAGTAGTACAAGCTGATGAAGAAATTAGCGTACGAAGCCTTTCCAAACTGCTTTGAAATGTATCGGAAGATTTATGGTCTCGGGGTGTTCACAGCCTTGCACCTGACAACTAGGTGTTAGCAGGTACGCTTACGGAAATGCTAGTAGTTGAGCTATCAGTAAATTGCCTGGCAGTTCCCAGTGGATACATGTTTTGGCCCTTTCCAGAAAGCCAGCTGAGTTTATTAGCAATTAAAGTTGTATAAAAGTCTTCACTGCTATTTGTGCACAGGAAGTTTCTCAAGAGCTTAGGCATTTGTGGGAGCAGACTGAAAGTTATTTTCCTGAGAACCAAGAAAAAGCAAATTGGTTTATATCCGACTAGCATTATCACCTTGTTTGCTTGTGACTGAACGCAAACTTACTACAAATAATCACATCTTTACTTCTTCCCCCCCTCCCCGCCCCCCCAAAAAAACCCAAACAATGTCCATCCGTGGCTTCAGTCCTTGGCTCAACACTTCTCAGAAAGCAGAGTTTGGGCTTTTACTTGCATGAAAAGCTTCCCACAGAATACAGTGAGTTTGGATGAATAAAGGAAAGACTTTCTACCCTCCTTAGAGAGCCGATTCTACGGCCATTTGCTCTGGTAGCCCCCGCACGAGGTGCAGCAGAGATGACGGGACGAGCTCCCGAGTGGAATGAAAACACGGGGGGGGACTTTTGCCAGTCCAGGCACTGCGTGTGGGTAGGAACTGCAGGCACGGCTGGGGAGCGCAGATGGCATCAGGTCAGATAAGGCAAGTGGTTCCTCCGGTTTAGTGGCAAATGAAAGGGTGCGTGAATACTAATAACGAGTAATTATGGAATATTGCAGGATGAAACCACTGAATAGTAGGAACTCGCATAAAGCTCTTGCTAACTGAATATAAAACCCGCAGTGCTGTTTGTTTGAAAGGGCATCGACATCTTTTGGTTAAGAGGAAGCTTTTCTCAGCAGTTTCAGTTCTGCTTCTCCTATCAGCTTCACAGCAACCAAATCCAGAATCAGGCAAAAGCTGAATATTTCTTGTCAATAAACTAAGATGACCCCTGCAGATAGGCAAGTTTCTCTTTCATTTGATCATGGCACATTGGAAAGAAAATCCCTCAGGTCCTCCCTGCTAAAATTGCAGAAGAGAACATAGCTTTTTACCTGTGCAGACCCCCCTGCTCCCATCTGGAACGGGTCCCACGTCGCTGGTGTTCACACGCATGGCAGCACAGGTGAATTACTCCTAGTCACAGCTTTGAAAGAATTTCTCAGAGAATTTGGATACAAAAATTGTGTTCACTTAAGAAATAGATGGTAAATGGGTTTTTGTTTTGGTTTGTTTGTTTGTTTGGGTTTTGGTCTGGTTTTTTTTTTACCTTTAGCACACACAGACTCATTCTGCAAGGAATAATTGCAGTTTGCGGAGAAATGAAATTTGTTACACCTTTAAGTTGGGGAGCTGCACCAATTAAGAATCTGGTTCCTGAAAAACTCACATTGTCCAGAAGAGCCTTGGCAAGGGTGACAAGTCACAGGGATGGACCGGACCCTCATACGTTTGATGCTATGCCAATAGAGAGCAAAGCCGGCTTTGTGCCCCTGCTTGAGTAGCCTGCCTGCGGTGTGAGGAGCCCCTGCCTTCCCTGCAGTTAGCTCTGTGTGCAAGGGAAGGGACGTGCAAGAATAGCACCTACTTCTTTATCACTTGTATCCAAACTAATCATCGTTCCATGAGAAAGCCACTTTTCTTTTGAAATCGGTTGATACTTATCTCTGAGAGGCTTCCGTGCTCTTTTTTAAGAGCCCTCATTTCACTTTTTAAACCTGGGTTGGATATTATGTCATTATACTTTGCGCTTTTCATCTTCAAAGCACATTAATCCAATTAATCATTTAATACCCAAACTCGGGCTCACTGCTGGCAGTGGGATGGTACCAGCTCTAATGCGCCGGCAGCTCCGGCGGCAGGGAATGACCTCTGCTCCTCAGTCACAAGGTGCAGATGGTGCTTTCCCACACTGCCGCCCCCGCCCTGCGCCTCTCCCGCATCCCTCTCCCGCATCCCTCCCCGGGGCAGCTCGGCCTCCGCTCCCCCTCGGCGACGGCAGCAAGAGGACAAGTCCCACCACGCTGCTGTTCGGGTACGAGCGACGAGGCTAAGGGCGAGATACGGATGTTTTCTCTGCTCGGCACAGTTCCCTCAGCCAGATGAGCCGCGTGCTGGAGCCCTGGCCCGGGCCGGGCACCCCTGGGGCTGCCGCTGGCGAGCGCAGCCTTGGCACCCGAACACAGGTTATGCTCCCTTTGATGATGAGACACGAACGCTGTGTAAACCGGTGATTATTTTGCAGTTAGTCATAATGCAGTAGGGTGGTTGGTTCAGTGAAATGAAATCACATTTCAATAACTTATCCTAGGCTTTCCAAATGCAAAATCCAGCTACTACTCACAGGCAAACAGGATTAAAACAGCGATCGCTATGCATTACTTCTCAGTGATCTGCCTACTTCACGCGGTTTAATCTCAGGTGCTATTTCCTCACCCAGCGTTTCTCCCCTGCGCGGTATTTACTTACCAATCGACTGTCTCTCCGTCTTCGTTCCTGCAGGAGATCTCAGCTGCCCACAGGGGCACGGAGGAGAGAAGCAATAGCAAAGCAGGGTGACCCCATGCAGATCCCGCAGGCATTTTGGTTTCTCGGCTGCACAGGACGAACGCTGAGTAGGCTCTAAAAGGAGAAGTTGTGTTGCAGTAGCTGTCAGCTCCTGCTGTACGATGCAGTAAGCACACCCTGGGCGGCTGCCTGGGACGGCAGAGCCAGCCCGGGAAGTTGGGCTCCCGCTGCAGGGACAGCTGTCGGCGGCGGGGCCAGGGCTGCCGGGAGCCGCTGCTCAGGATTTCTTTGGGCAACAAAAAGGCAAAACGACAGTTGTCAGGTTATGTTTTTGAGAAAACTTACCTTCGTATTTCAGGAGGTAGCATTTTGGCTAGTTAAAATATTCACGGTATTCTGCTTTAAAAAAAAAAAAAAAACAAAAACCTGCAGATACTGAAACCCTTTTTGTTTTCTTTTTAGTGCTGCATGACTGACATATGAATTTTTTACAACTATCTGAAAAAAGCTCGGTGTTCAGACAAGCAAAACAAAATCATTTCCATCTCACTACTTCTCCATCCAGCCCTTGTAGCGAGCACAAGCCTTTGCACCGTTCCTGCAAAGAGGGTTTCTGGTGAAGCGCTGAGCCCTGCCCGGTTCTGGCTCTGGCGGTGGGGGCCTTCATTTGTCAGTGGGGATTGAGCCCGCAGCGACTGACAGTCAGAGAAAATGCTCTGATCTCTGAGCCACAGTAATTTACTTACAATTAGTTGTTTTTTTTTTTTAATTATCTTTTAAGTGCATTAGCATTTCTCTTAGGAAGAAACATGTCTGAATCGAGCAATTTTACATCTGATAATCTTTTAGCAACTCACACATAAAAAGCTTCAATTTATATTTTGGTGTGTAAAATATTCTTTCTCCTTCCTCATTATGCTTACATTAGAAGGTGCTGATTTACATTAAAAGATGTTGATACCAAGTATGGGATTATTTCAGCCTCAGGGAAAGTCTAGTGCAACAAGCTCTGGATGTTTTAGCATAACAGAAATCCTCACAACCTTCACGGTATTTTGTCTCCTTTCTAGTATAGCCTCTCCAACGCTGTAATAGATGTGTAAATCGGGTGTGTTTGACAGAAGCAGGATAACACTGAATAGGGCTTAGCGCAAACAAAGCCAATGATCCCAGAAAGCCAGGATTTTGGAGGTGTGGATCAAGACCTGCTCAGACTCACTCCTGATCCCTTTTGTGGGAGATCATACCTGTCACACAGTTCTGAGGAAATGCTTTCGACCAGCCCAGCTTGGTCTGTCTTTTCTTCTTGCTCTCGGGAATTGCAACATGCATAGAGGGGGTAATAAAACACACAACATGCCAAGAACGTGACAGCCGCTTCCATTTTCTGTTTGGGACTTCTGCCTGCTTACAAAGCAACCTTCCCACCCCTCACGGAAGAATTGCTTTGATACCCACCGCTTCCACTCAGCCTCGGAGCAGCAGGTCCCCGCGCCCCTGCGTGCCTGACGGGGGGCAGCCCTGGGGACACAGAGTGCTCACTGGGCTCTGCCTGCTAACGGGGGGCTCCGATAACTAATCCTCTGCTAAAGGATGCTGACTGCACTTTGCATGAAAACGGAGAGGGCTCAGCGCATCGCACATGTGGAGCCTGGCAGTGGTTGTGGGAGCTGGGAGCCGGAGGAGTAGGAGGTAGTGAAAGTCTGTTCTTGGTGCCAGGGAAAATCGGGAGCTGTATCTGGAGAGGCGCCGCCCAGCCTGGCAGAGCCGGCGCTGGTGGAGTGGCTGCGGAGGGCGCGGGTGTGAATGCTGCCTGCCCTCTGCACGGCTGTACCTGTGGTGACTGAATGCACTGGGACACTCTGGCTTCAGAAAGAGATGGTGGAGGGAAGACTCAGTGAAGGTCCGTATAGTCAGGAGTAATCCAAAGATGATGAACAAGAGAGACTAGTTCGCTGTTACTCACGTTAAATGATCTGCCCCCCATAAAATGTTAAAATTCTATCACAGCTGCTACTAATGCAGTAATATCTTCCTAAAGCATTTTTTCTTCCCATCAGGACTTTGCAATTTATAATGGAAATATTTTCATCACAGGTAACCACAGAAATAAAGACCATAAACGTCGGTTATGTTTCATTGACTGAGCATAACCCAGGCTTCCACTGAGTTCCCTTACAACTGTCACGTATTTTCTCTGCAGATCAAGGATGTAGAAGTCCTCAACTGCGAATATGGCAGGAACACAATTAAGTTCCTTCGCCTTCATAGAGAAGGGAAGAAGCACTTTGTTAAAGAAGTGGAAGTGTGCACGCATCTCCGGCTGACTTCTGCTCAAGAGTACCTGGACGGAAACAACTCTCTTGTGATACCTACTGACACCATTAACAATATTGTCCTTGTGTTGGCCAAAAAAAATGGGGTATTTTTTATTTTTTAACTAGCCTTGCTGTTTCTTATGACTTTGTTTGGAAGTGTTCGTTATACTAACTTTTTATTTTCAAAATGCATCAAAAGAATCTCTCCCCCCATCGGCATGTCAGATCGGCACTAAAGTCACCTTCAGTGATTTGGGAGAGAATTTTTCCTCCTTCAGTGCTTATCCTGCGAACTCCTCTTTAGTTTTCCAAAGCCTTTTTTTCTCACAGAGCTAGCAGTTTTTTTGTAGATTTGTCATATAAGATCCATCTTTTTTTTTTAATTTAATAGCACAAAATACTGCATTATTCCTATATAGCACTTTTAAACAGAAGGTGTCAAAGTATGTGAGACTTCTCTTAATTCTGTTGACTTACCTCCCTCAATTGCGTCTATCGTAATGACAATCTGGAGCGCAAATTCTCTATCATCTCAGTAATGAAATCCCATCTTTAGCCTGTAAAGTTTAATCAGAATATTGCTATGATTATTTCAGCATTATATCCTCAAAGCGTAAGGCTTCTGTAGCAGTTTCTCTCAGTCCAGGGACTGCAGCTCACTATACCACAGAACGGGAGATTTTTGATGTGACTCTGTAGCTGCTATTTGCAGCGTGTGCTACAGGCGGATCAAATGACTAGGCACAGTGCGCAAAGCCAGAATTGAGAGAAATCTGTATTTTTAACAACATTGATCCTTCCCAAACATTCACAACAATCAGAACAATCTACTTCTGTACACGAGGTAATTGCTTCTTTCTAATAATACCGTTTGCTGTCTTAGATCTCAACTTTAGAACAATTCGCTACAGATATCTGCAACCACTTCATGACAACATTTTGCCAAGTGGCGTACGTCAAAACCTATATTCAAGAAGTACCATGGCAACGTCTACATGAGGTATCTAAAATACTAATGCATTCAGTTTGTTTATGCTGGAGCCATTTGTCACACTCTTGGTTCATGTTTTCACGTTAAGATGTTATTTACTGCACTTGTACTTACATGTCTGCTCTAAATTGCAGAATGGCGTTCCCCACATCCACTCGTTTATATACGTTCCTGATGGGATCCGCTTTTGTGAAGCTGAGCAGTGCCGAAATGGTGAGAAAAGAATTTGCAACTTCCCCTACTTCTCTGTAAATATTTCTGCCGATGAGAGATGAAGATGGCTTTAGAGATAGCGAAAGGTGTTACAGGGCTTACAGCATAGCCAAACCTCTCCAGAGGTCTAAAACAAAGAATATTTTTATAGTCTAATTTTGCACTCCTTCATCTGAGACATGGCTGAAAAGCTAATGTAGCTCACATTTGTATGTATATCCTAAACATATACTAGTTCCAACAGCACATACAACAGAACTGCTATGTATTGTCACAGGATTTAATAGCCTTCTGAGAACGGTCTGCTCACTTTTTTACATTATGCTATATTCTGCAGTCTCACTATTATCATTACCCTATAGAGAATATATCATGAAACCACACTGCTGTTGGCCAATTGCCTAGTTTGCAGTTATTTTCAAAACCCTGTCAGCATGCCTTGGTTTTATTTCTAAGAAAGATGCCATTTCATCGCTGCAAGTCAGGCTGGCTTGAACATTGTGAGCACTCGGGTCTACGTGCAAACAATTTTTCACATGAAAATACTTCAGAGTGTGCTTACTACTTTTGCATGCCATGTGTAAACAAAGCACCGTTTGGCTTCACTAAGAGTTTTGTGATACTTAAAAGACATAGGCTTTCAAGCTCAACTGTCTGTCCATAAATTGGCATTCCAAAGGGAATGTAAAAATTATCTCTTGCTATGACTCAGAAGAGCGTGAGTTCAATCTCACTGTGTTGGTGTTTCATTTAACCCGTCTCTCAGACTACTGGGAACTGAGCTGAGACCACTACATTATTTCACACAGCGGCTTTAGAGGTTTTAGGCACTAGTTCGGTATCTATCTATTACTTTCCTAATGTAGCCTGGAACTATTTCCCGTTCTGCCCCCTCTCCCTATTTTCCTAACGTGTCAGTGTTAGGACCGGTGGCAAGACCAGTTTCGTTTGCACACAGGACACAAGTTCTGAAAGGCTCATTTGAGCACTGTCCCTGTGTTCCTGCTGAGAGCAAAGAGAGAGCCCATACAAGTCCCCAGTGCCTCTTGGCCTAATCTTTTTTAATGTTCCTAGTCATGTTAACTACTGCTGTATTTTTGGCAGCCTCAATAGTATTGAGGTTTCTGGAAAATGTTAAGAAAGAAACCTGAATTAAAAAAAAATGAAGAAAGAGGGTTTCTGCTTTCTTGAAAAGCTGCTGCTCTTAATGTACAGATTGAATTACATTTTTCATCACCTTGAAAATTCAGCATGACATTCTGCAATTTCAGGTTCTACACAAACAAAAAGCCTTTAAGGCTTACTGAAGAAACTGCCTTTCCTTCTTAGCCTTCCCTTCATGTAGCCTGTTAGCTGTTTCTTTAGGATTCCCTGCCTAGGTGAACAATAACCAAAGAGAAGATTTTCAAATCCCTTTTATTTTTCTTATAAGAGAACCTTCTCTATCTTTAGCATCCTCCTATGCACCTATCAGCCAGACACATAAATTTATTTCTCAGTTATTCCTATCTTTCAACACTTTTCTCATCATTAAAAGAAACCTAGCGAGGCTTAATAGAATTATAGGATTATCTTTTGCCATTGTATCGGCTGATAAAAGGCTCAGAGTTTTTTGGAAACTGAAAACATCACAAGTAACTTAGCAGAGTCAACATCTGACAACTGAAGACAGCACAAGCACAAAACATGCTGAAAGCACAGCACGGGCTGTTCACCTCGAGAACTTTGCCTAGGCGTTGCACTCTTCAGTGCGAGTTTCAGGTCGATTGCTACGCAGCCAGCCAATCAGCCAGCCGCTCAGTAAATCATTCATTGCAAGGAGCTCTTTCAAACAAGGCTGTGTATTTGAATATGAGATAAATATATCTCCAGGTTCACTGACAGTATCTGCATTACATTAATACCTGTGTATTACAATCTTATACCCAAGCAATGAATTCATCAAGATCTGAACAAACCCCGGAATATCATGTCCAAGGACAGTCTCTTCTTTAGATTTTTTTTAAAGCTTTAGTAAATAACAGGGGGATGTAGCCAAAATTATAGATACACCTCTTTGGACTCTTTCAAAAACAATAATGAATGTAAACAAGAGAAGAAATAGATAAAATGTCGTTTTGATAATTTCCAGTGACAGAGCAGTTTAAAAAAACCAAACCTCTATACAATCATGTCCTTTAGAAATATCCATCACAGTGGAATTATTTCCAGTACAAATTCCTGCTAAGACACAGTTTAAAGACAGTCTGTCAGTCTTCCCAGTCAGAGGCAGGATTACTATGCACCAGACGTATTCAAGGATTAATTTTGAACTCCCTAGTGTGAGCACCAAGAGCAGCACAGAAACTGCGGCATGGGCTTCAGCCAGTGACTGTCTGTACAGGCTCTGGATAAGCCTGCGTGCCACGAAGTTTCTCTTTTCTGAATCAGCTTTTTCAGTAGCTCTGGTCAGTGAAATTTTCAGTTACCAGTTTAGTGTGCTCTAAATGCCTGACTGCTTGAAATTGTTTAGCTGCCATCCAAAAGGTTTGTCGGAAGAATAAGTTCAGGACACAACTGTTTGGTCTCTAGAGGATGATAATCCACCCATGCAGCAGTGATCTACAACAGCACATTTTATAAATAGTGGCTAAGAGCAAAAACACTGTCAGTTTGAACCTGTGGGTGGCATCTGTATCAGCGCCAGCTCCTGCTAATTAGCTGAACTGCAAGGATTTGCATTGGCTCCTCGCCCTCTCGTTCTTATGGATGCAAAGCTCACAACAGGCTGGGTATGTAAAGCGAGTTTCTGACTGAGGCTCCAAGTCTTTGTACAGAGTTTCTACACTCGTCTACATTGTTAGAAAAGGCTTACCTCACCTCTCCTGCCCTCCGCAGCCCTAGCAGCCTCTTTCATTTCCCTTAAGAGCAATTAGTAGTCCCTGAACTGACATCAGTCAGAGCCAACCTGCTGCACGTCCCAGCTCCAAAGAGCTGAGATAAAGGGTGTCCTTAACCTCTACTTTGACTGCAGGTCACTTGATGGGATTCTCTGCTTTCTAGATTGAGATCTGATTTCAGTAGTTTCTGTCTTGTTTCTTACCTTTCTGCTAACATCAGTGTACAGAAAATTTTTAAAAGTAGCTAGGCTTGCAACAGAAGCACACGATGAGTCCTGGAGAAACCGCTTCACGGCTCTGGAGCTGTCACTGCCAGTGTGCTCCAGAGATTTCTTTCTCTGCCTGAAAAGGAGCTCATATTGTCTCGTATTTTTGGATCACAGGTCCTCTGGTTCTTTTTGCTGGAATTAAAGATCTGAAACTTATGAAGACAACACAGTCTGGATTTGAAGGCTTCTATAAGAATGAACACACCACGCTTCCTGAAAGGAACGACAGGATTTTATGTGGAGAGCTCTTCTGCAAATGGTCATACGGCGAATGCAGAAATTTTGACTTTGATTGCATATGGTATACGTCAAATCAAATAATATTTACTACCTAATCTATGATCCCAAAGTCCCTCTATACAATACAGCAGGTGTAAGAGCCAGATCCGCAGTTGCTGTGCACCAGCCACTCTCAGATCTCAGAGGCGGCGCTAAGCCCCTGGTACCAGGGGCGAGAGGCACGCCTTGGGGGGTACTCCTCTCTCTGATGGTGCATCAATGGACAGTATTTAAATGGACAGTTCCACACTGTTCAGTGTTCAGTACAGAACACTTTAGGAGAACAAGCTAACAACTAATTTGTTAAATACTTTTAGCAAAACACCTATTTGTGAATTATAGAGCTGGGGGGGCTGGAATTTGGAGGTGACAGGACAAAGAAATTGTTCTTCCATGAAATCCCATGTGCTATGTATTTGTCAGAAAAGACAGAAGATTAAAAAAAAAAACAAACCACAGTAAAACATTATGGATCTAGATGGAGACAGCTGATACAAGGTTTTGTAAGAATCTGTGTTACCTCTAGGAACAAAATCCGTGAATGTATCCTTGAAGGCTTTTCTGGGCCACCCGACTCTGGGGAATATTCACCCTCTTACCAGAAGACTGTCAACCGTATCCAGATGCTCATCCTTTCCAAAGTGTCACAGGTATCTTCTTTCCTCCTGTCAATGTTTTACTTAAACAATAATAAATGTTAATCGGACCACTGAGAAGACCCAAATGAGCCTATCATTTCCTCTGACAGTTCTAAGTAAGACTGGAAACTGTTTGGTGGTACAGCTAGACGGTCTGAAAAAAATATGAACACACTGAGAAGTTCATATGCTGCTCCCCGGCTGTGAACATAATGGGGGAGAATATCACTCAGTGCTTGACAAGACGTGAGTGAAAGTGAAATGGGTGCTACAACATCGTCTACAGGTTCAATAGATTGCATTTTATCAACTGTACATGTGGGGGGGTGGGGGACTTGCATTGCTTTTCTTTACAGTGAGTGAAAAGATTGCCAGGCTGTTGGCTGAGAAGGTGCCCTAATTCATTGTCTCATCCGTTTTCATCATTTCAGGTACAGGTCATAGAAGTCATCTTGAACAACGTTTTTTATAATGTCGTCGACATGAAGAATCTAGGCTTGACCAATGACAAAGAAGTAAGTAAATGCTCCAAACACAACTCGCCTGAACTCTTTAGAAATACTTGGCCTTAAAGCATAGCAGCAGTTCTGCACAGAACAGAGTTAAAGGGAGCAAACTTTCCCCCCCGGCTCCACCTTACCTCTAAAAGAGATTTACACTGATTACAGAAGAAGGATAATTGCCTTATTGTGTTGTTGATAAAAGCTAAAGCAGCACAGTGGAATGCTTTGGAGATCAAAGGGATCTGTAACGGAGACTACCTCTGCAAAATCATTCCTGTTTTCTCCACTGAATTTGACTTTTAGTGATAACGTCAACCTGTGCAGTTTTAACCAAGCAGAACGTGTCACGGCTTCCTTTCACATAGCCAGGTAGTGTGAAAAGCTAGCCCACTATGGCTCTTCTTTCTGCTCCATTGGCAGCACCACTGAGGCCAGGGAGCATCCCTGGTGCAGTGGGGTTACAAGTAGGTCAGCTACTAGGGCCATAGGCTAACCCTAGGTGACAGAAGACCAGCACTCTAAGGGAGCAGTGAAGGGATGTTTCTGTAGCCATTAGGAGCCAAAACAGATTGGTCCAACAGTGGACAAGGTATAAGCCTGGGGTCAGGCAGAGGGTGAGCGATGTAGGGGATGAGATATATTTGCTCCTCCCTCCACAGCTGCTCTAGCTGACAGCCAGGTCCATCTGCAAGTCTGTTACGTTATCCTCACGTGACAGAGAGAAGCTGGGTTATTCCATTTTGCATCAATGGTCTATAGTCTGTTTATGCTCCAGCCTCCCTCCCTAAGTCTTGTGATTCTGCTGCCACCCAATCCTACGCTTGCCCTCCTTCAGGTGGACATTATAGATCCACTTTCACTTGAGATAACACCGAAATCTAGCATTGATATTCATAAGGGAAGGGAAGGGCCTGGGCATGATTTTGAGAGGAGGTGAATAACTGCAGTTTCTGCTCTGACGGTGCTGGTACGTCCCTGTCTCAGAAATGACCTCTGTGTTTGTGCTCATCCCCCTCAGGTTCTGGTTCCAGTGGAGGCTCCCTATGGCTCCTGCACTTGCACGCTTGGCAGGAAGAAGTTCTTAGAAGCACAAGGGCACATGCTAAAAGATGAGAGGCAAAGTCAGTTCGGACTGGCAGCTGCCCAGGGAAAATAAACCTCTTGGCTACGCTCACATCTCCCTGATAAACTTAACAGTATGGCTTTCCTATCAACGTATACTCCTTATTGGCCTCTTCCACTGCTGACTACTTTTCCCTCTATGAACTCCTGGGGTTGGGATTTCTGAAGGACCCTCAGGAATTCAGAAATCAAAGTCTGACCCTGAATCTCAGTGTGATTTGCAGATTAAAATCCCCTACGCTATTTTGAAAATCCCAGCTGGAAACATTATAGTCAATTAATTTTTAAAGTAGCTATTCCCAGACCTCTTAATGAAAAAATTAATTCGATAATGTCTGTAACATGCTTTTGACATGCAAAACCAGCAACTCTGTATATTCTATTTATTAATGTTCCTTCAGTAAAATGCATATACAGGCACGAGACCAGATTTTTCATTGACGTAACCTGTCATGACCTCTGATCTACAGAGCTGAGGTTCTGACCCAGTAATTGAACAGGGAATCAGTCAGACACCGATTTCTTTGTGAAGGAAATGAAAAAAAAAAAAAAAAAAAAGTATCATATCTCCTTTGTAGTGTGAATAGTTAGAGCTGTTGACTAATTTCTCTGCATGTATTCTGACTGCATGGCTGCTGCTGCTACTCGTCAGGCTATACAGTTACTATATAATTACTTTTATATTAATCACTGAGGTGTTTGAGGTTTTGGGCTATCTCTGTAAGATTAATTAAGTAGTTTTCTTTAGTCTAATAATCTCATCATGACTTCTAAGCAGGCAAGAGTCAACTTAAGTAACCCTATTACTTTCGGGAGGGGCAGGGAGAAAGCTAGACAGACAAACAATGCGTATCTTACTTTAGTCACCTCAGGTGAGAGCTTTGAACACAGAGATAAAACTATACAGCCAACAATTCTCATCTGGCATACTGCGGCTACCGCATTTGCAGCGGAAGTCCTGCCCAACTTCTGACAACTTCTAACCACCGCTCTCATTTTCTCCGGGCGTCATTTTCACAGACTCCATGTGACAGAGCGCAAATCCAATGGGCAGTGCCCAGAGGTACTTCTGAAAACTGCAATTCGGTTGCCTTTGCGCCTTCCCAATTTAGGCAGACCCGCAGCATTCCTCTGGGTACAATCATTAAATTCATAGGCACCAGAAACGAGGAACATGTCCTGCGCCGTGTGACATTTTGAGGTGCTTTGCAGGATAGGAACTTGCCTTGGTGAGCAGGACATAACAGATGCAAAGGGAAGACACTGTTCACAAGCCTGAAAACCAACAGAACAAATGATACCACAGAGTCAATCTGTCCCAGATATGCTGTTCTCTGGTCACTAGCCAATTCTGAAAGTTTTATTTACAACACACTTAGCTTTTGCTGGGGACATTCTTTCTTACCTTGTTGGATTGTGTTGTATTGTACTTGTGGGCTTACGTCTTGCTATTTCTGCTATTTTTAGGAGCTTGTAATTTATTAATGTATCTTTTAAGGGCAAATAAAGAGCAACATCAAAAAGCAAACTAGTATTTGACTGTTTACTAAATAAGAAATGAAACCATTTACGGCTTACATATAAATGCAAATACTGTAAGTAAAAGAAATAAGTTTTAGTGCAGCCAATTTTACCTCAAAAAGCGACCGGTCTTGTTCCAAATGACAGTTCACTACCAATTGTTAAAAATAGATGAAAAAGGATCTGGCTGAACATTTCAATACTTACCTCTTTCTAAACAAGGCAGATCTTCACAACCCAATTCCTTTCTACCTTATGAGAAACGTATTGCATTAGGCGGAAGGTTTCCTATTGTCACTACCTGCGTTTCATTTGTGGGCGGGCTTGTGAGGTAGTAGTGGACTAACCTTCATGGCAGAATGAGGACACAAAGCAGCAACCAGTTGTTTGTTTAGACTCTTCTGTGGCAACAAGCACACACGTACGCTCATGCAATGTCATTTCTACAAACCTCCACAGACATGCAGACATGCAGGAAGTCTTTAAAGGCATCTCAGCACAGCTCCATCCAGCACTGCAAACCTGAGTCACTTACGTGGGCAGACTGCTTCTAAAGAAAGTACTTAGGCAATCGGAAGAAGCCCAAATTTTCCATATGGCAGTTAGATTCAGATAACAATGGCATAAATCATTCTTGAAAATGGGACTTAGCCAGACTTACTTGGGCCTGAAACCTGACCAAATTCCCATTGGCTTCATTAGATTCAGTCTCCGCAAGGGACTTGCATTATTTTAATTGAGACAGATTTTTTTTTTTCCAGTTCCTGTCCTGAGGAGCTATTCAAGTTGCTTACTGTGTTTTACTCAGAGGCAGCTGTGATGCTTTGCTGATGAAATCACATTTGACGAAAATGAGCAGCAGCTAGCAGATCATAAAATGGCATTTCAAATACATCTTCTTGCTGATGACATGGACGTTGCTGGTCCTGGGCTATATGCCAGTAGTTTATAGGACCTGGAGCCTCCTACCAAGAAACAGCGTATTTCGAGTGCACAAACATCTTACTATCATTTTAGTGTCCGATTCTTTCACATCCTGTTTCTGTTCAATTTTGACAGCTGCCCAGGACAGTCCAACCGCAATCCTCCTCAGCTGCTGATCACGCTCCCTGCGCAACCAACGTCACGTAGATCAAATGCACTAGCTAAACTCATTAGCCAGTAGCTAAAACAGAGGTGAAATGTCACCTTCAGGGTCAGTACAAGTGATCCATCTTCACTGGCTCTATTATTCTATATATATTCAGGCTACCTGCTTTCCAACACACATTTAAACACGTCAGTTTTTATTAACTGTTACAGCTGCATTTTTTCTTCTTTAAAGTTGTCTTTTTCTTTTTTTTTTAATCTCGCTTTTATCAGGAGTACAGAACCCTGATTCTAAGTTGAACAGAGCTGACAAAGTGACAAAAAAACCCCTTTCTGGCTAGAAATCTCAATATAAATACTTTTGAAGTTAGAATCCCGCTATTTGTGTACATACAACAGCCAATCATCTTCCTGGGAAGCGCACAGCTGTATCTAGAAAGGAAACCTATTAAATGTCTCCAGTTATAGAACCAAAAATGTCAGCTCACATCTCAGCTGTAAGTAGGATATAAACGGTTTTGTGATTCTGAGATTGAACCTTACCATTCATAGCAGGCTGAGAAAGAAAAGACACATATACCTGAGTGTATGCACACACACCTAGTCCCATATGTATATGTACACATATATATAAAAAATATATGTATAAATGGCACGTACTAGATCAGCTGGTGTATGACTGATCGATTGCAATCAAACAAGAAACAACATGAGCTGGGGTTAGTTGTTACATAGTTTTATTACAGACTTGCAAACTCTCAGCTGCACTGAGTTGAAGCCTGCCATGTCCCCTTCAAGATCCAGCCCGAACTACACACTAGGACAGCAGTTCACGTCTGCCAGGCTCACAAAAAACAAGCGGTGGAGAGAACCAGGAAAGGGGCACACACCCCATTGCTGCCTGCCAGAGAGAGCTGGAGGTGTACTTCACAGACCTGGCGGGCAGAAGCAAAGGTAATCATTCAGTCCTGTTAGCTGACCATAGCAGGTCAGGTATTGCTGCAAGTAAATGCTTGCCCGTGGGGACAGGCATTTGTAGCCCAAGTCCTGATGAATGGAGGTGCACAGGGGGGCCAGCCTGGAATGGGAACATAAAGTAACAGGGGCAAGAGATACTAGAAGATAAGCAGGAAAAATGGGGGGGGAGGGGGAGGGAAGAGGAGGGAGAAATACAGTAAAGGTAAAAAATACCAGACAAATCAAAGAAGGGAGAGAACAGAAAATAAAAAAAATCGGTGAGGACAAGTCTCTCTCCTATCTGGCTACTTCAGAGCTGAAAACACAACCCCAAAAAAACAATATTGGAGGGACTCAAAACTAGAAAAAGAAGGGGGTACAGAAACCTTTGGTGCAGAGGGAAACATAACAGCAGAAACCAGAGTGCCTGAGTACTGAGGGGGGCTTCTGCCACCTCTCAAGAGTGGCATTAGGCATGAATTCCCACATTAACATCTACATCTGACTGGAAAAGACAAGAGCTCAAGTTTTAACGGCCCTGTACTCCTACAACGTTTCCAAATCTTCTAGATTACACATATTTCCACATAGAGAAGCCTAGGCAAACTGGCACGTGTAGAAGAGGAGTATCCTTGTGAAACAGGGTTGCTACACCCAGGCACACACCCGCTTCCACACTTCCTATGGTTTGGCCACCAGCTGGGAAACAAACTCAGCTACAAGTTCCTTATTCTTTACTTCCTTCCTCCTGCTGCAACCCACCAGTACAAGACAAAGCAATGTTACTCTTGAATCAGAGATCGGTGCAAATGATGAGCCTTCCCTCCCTTTTTGGGTACGATTTAGCTGCTACAAAGTCAGGGGCATCCTCAACATAGCAAGTACTGCAGAGTGTTTATAGAGGGGCAGCTGGATTATAGCAATCATCTGAAAAGGGGAAGAGAACATCTTGAGATGAGTGCAAGCCTTCCAGTGCCAAGACATTTGTTGTTGTCTTATCAGCAGACCAGCTGATGATACAGCAGTTGTAGCTGCAGACTGTTCCTTTAACAAAGATGCTCTCGAGTGCAGCAGATAAATACAACAGTGGTCTCCAGTACTCACCAGCAGCCTTCAGTAGCAATGAAACTCTCACGTGGAGACCAAGGGCCACTTACAGTCTTCATGGTACTCCCCTTGGGCTCTCCAGGTGTTCGAGGTTACAGTTGCATTCCCCAAATTTACAGCATCTACCAGTTAATGTTATTTTGGGAGTAAGTTGAATACACATCTGGGATCCAAAGGAACATCACAAGAAAACTATTTAACAAACAATTCCCTAATTATAGGGGCTAAGGAAAAAAAAAAATTTAATAACCTTGTTACATTATCATATTAAAAAGAACACAGCCTTTCCCAACAGGAATGAAAGCTACTTATTAAATCAGCCTGCCCATTATTCCAATGGCGACTGCCCTTGCAGGCTGCCAGTGGGCTGACAGCCACTGCCCTCTGCACCTCTCCTGGGGGAAGCTGCTGTCAAAACTGAGCAATGCAGAGGTGACGGTGTATGGAGACCTTTGGTGCGATGGAACGGGACATGGATGGGCTCTCCTGGCTGACACCCCCAAGCACCAAGTCTCGTTCTCTGTTAGACGAAGCAGAAGCCAATCCATTGCCTGTGTAAATCGTCCCTGAGGTGAAGGTGAGTAGAGCAGACCCTTCTCTATACCGCTCCATTCACCCTGCTGCCTACTGACCCAGGGACGGTTACACTGTTCACGTACGCATTTACAGTCAATTAATTTCCCACATGACTTTTGGGCCAAAACCCATTCCTGGAAGGGAAGAAACTGCTGTTCTGACTTGGAATTAAAGAACCAGAATGGAGACAAAGCGAGATGGTGTTTTTCTGGTCCTGCTCAGACTCAGCCTTCAAATTTTAGACAATATTGCCATTAAAAATATGGGCAATTAATTTGTAGCTTCCCCTGGACTCACAGAAAGTAAGACCCTCTGCTTTTCAAATATCTGTGATTGTAACTTAAGTGTGAGAGTGGAAAGAGGAGTGTTGAAGATAACAGACCAATTAAATGCTAATTTTTAAAAAGAGGAAGAGGTAAAGGACTTGGTAGAATTTGAACATGTTGAAAAAAGCAGTGAAAAGAGAAAAGAGTTCATTTAGCAAGTAATCACTGACAGCAAGGGCCTAATGTTTGCCTGGGCCATTTCTAACCAGGAGTGATGCATGGGTGGCTACTCCCTTTGCTACAGCTGCCGAGTCTTGTCCTGTAATTATAAGAGCAGAGAATTTTCTACAAATTGATAAAGCGCAGCACATTAGAGCAAACTGTTTTAAAGGGAACAATAACACACAGGGATGGGAGACATCAGCAAGCAGACAGAACAATTTTCTCTGGGTTGAGAAAGTGACCTTGGTGGACAGCCGCAGCCTGCCTACTTTGCCGACAGTTGCCTCATACGTGCTTTATGTGTGGTACTTGGCACTATATTTGGATGCAAAGAGAACATGCTATGCATTGTGTATCTACAGCTTGAGAGGACAGCGAACGTCAGGGCTGATGAACAATACCAATATATATTTCACAACCATCATGCCACAAAAGGAATACCGTAACACTTTCAAATGATTTTTAGAAGTGCTATGAAAGATTCTGCACTAGTGGTATTATGAAAAGAGTAAGAGGAGGGACAGGGAAGAGGATGGAGATGGAATAGGAGGTCCTTGGCTGCAGCACGTCTCTGTTCTTGTGCTGACCAGCAGCGGGGCAGGGGAGCTGACTGCTGCTTTGCTCCTTAAAGCTGCCTCTAGGAGAAGGAGGCCACTTTCTAAATTGCTGTTTCAATGTGAAAGCAAGGCGACCTGCAGCACTGAGACCATTGTCACACTCACACACGGTATCAGCTGAGCAGCTGGACACCTGGCAGCTTAACCACCACCCAAAGCACAGGGAGGGCTTTTAAGGAAGAGGGACTCACCTAGCTGCAGGCACATTAAGGGCATGTTATAAACTGGATTCCTGCATAGCTCTGCGAGTCTCAGAACTGCAGTATTGACATGGTATCCAGTAATGCCCATCAGTCACTTCCTCATCTCAACAGCAGCTGTGTTTTCTGCAAGAGGAATGGTAGCTAAAAATAATCTGGCTTTGACTTCCTCTTTCAAACCCTCCAGTCTCTTAAAAAGATTTTTTGTTCTCCCAGAAACAGCAAGGAGAACATCACAGACAAAAACCAGAACCGTCACCTGCACAAAGAGAACAGCAGCATTAGAAAGCTCAGAGAACAGTAGGAAACTACAATAAAGATCAGGGACAGTAAAAAGAAATTGTTACAGTTCTGAGTAACATCCTCCAAATTCCCTTTCACACTTGCAGCGAGCTTTCTGTTAGGCCTCTACTTGCATGAACCAGTTAGCGGTGCTGATCAGAATGGGAATACAATCTGGACATTTCTGAACACAATTCATTTGCTCATTAAAACATGTTAAAAGAAAGCAGTGCTCAGTAATTGCCAAATGAGCTCTCATGGCTGTACAGTGGAGATTTTTACTCCCTGATGGAGTAAATATGTTTTACTTTTAATTCTGTGTCATCCATAGATCTACAAAATGTGTCAATACCACACCAAACATGCAAATAGAGAAAAAGAGAATATTCAATTCATCCTTCAGCAACATAGCACTATGTGTTCTACTCCAACAATAATTCTACAAATATAGGGCTGGTAGGCATCTCCGGACTGCTACAGGCAGCTGCTTCACATAATCCTTTTCATAAACATTCCTACTCCTATATTAAAATATTTAGGACTTTCATGTATAATTTTTCAATTGCAGCCTGTAATTAGCCTGATACAGACTGTACCTGAAAACTCCCCAAGGCAGGGAAGATGCTCTCTATTTGAATCTAGTCTTCCAGAAGATCCCTACTCCCAGTAGGTATCTCTGGACGCTACCAAACTATAAATAAAATCATAAGCAGAATTCAGACTGTGACTTACAAACCTGCTACTAACAGACCAATACCTGAAGTGAGCACAGTACAAGGGACAGAAGGAGAAATGGTGAATACATCCCTGTCTCCTATAATGTGTCCCAAATTCCAAATAAATATGTACAATGTAAAGGTTAGAAAGTATACAAGAAAGCATACTGCTGTATAGTTTACGTATTATACCATATACTGTGAGCTTTACCTACAGCACAGCTATTAATGTGGCTTTATCCCCTCTCAAATCTCAACACCAGAAACCATAAGCAACTCTCCTAGCACTGTAGCATCAACAGCCACCTTGCACTTGGCCAAGTCAGAAGAGAAGGCAGGGCCACCACCTAGGCAGGAGATTACAGGAGCTTCTCCTTCCTCTCCCTGAATCCTGTCCCCACTTGGCAGAAAGCACCACTCTCTCTTACCTTCTCCCATCTCAGCTGCACCCCTTCACCATTTCCTCCCGCACCATTTCCACTTATTATTATTTCCACACTCTCCTGCTTATTTCCTTCTTCCCAGTTCCTTTGCTCAGCTTCACTGATGCAACCCCACATCTGGAGGGTTTACCGAGTTCCGGGGGTAATCGCAAAGCTCTCTGGGCCTGAGAAGATGGTGAGCCCAGACAGTGCTTAGCACCATCTGTGGGCTATCTCCCAGGCGTTCTGGGGTAAATCACCCTGCTGTACCAGGGCCAGCACAGCGCCTCCGCACCACTGACAGCTCTAGAAAGGGGTAAGAGAAGCACAGATGTTACTGGTGAGCTGTGACCAGGGCTTCAAATTCTCTCCTTCAGCGGTATATAACACTAGATAAGGAAAGGCAAAAATAATGAAATCTTTAAATATCTTGGTAGGTGGTGTTAAAAGTAATCACAAGAACATAGAATATTAAGTAGGTTTTGGTACCTTTTTAATGGGAAAATGGAGAAAAACAGGAGCTCCAATATACCACAACAAAGAAACAGAAAAAAGTAAAAGATCTGTAAAGTAAACTGAATCCAAACATAAGCAATGCTTTATTGGGATATAGCAAGCAACCTATCAAATAGGGAACTGGTACAAACAGATTGAACAAGACTCTCTTTTAACAGAGATGTATGGTGACGAGACAGCTTCTTTCAGTTTTTAAAACAATTATTCAAACCGTTAAGTAAAGCATTAAAAAAAAAATCAACCATTACAACACCAATGACAGACAATATTAAAAATGTGCAGAATTTTACTTCGTACAAATTTCTGCATATTGTTAGAAAACAAGTTATCATAAATTAAAAAAGGAGTAAAATGAAGGTTTTTTGTTTTGCAAAGCAACACAAACTTTTTAAAACCAACTATACTTTACATAGAACTACTATTAAAAACAGGTGAAAACAAGCTGAAAATTTAAAGGACAGCAAAAAATACACAACCCAGTTTCACCTGTCAGCAACGCCTTCTGCTATTGAAGGGGTTATGTTAGTTGTATGTACAGCTTTAAACATTGCAGCATACCACGAGTAAACCTTAATAAGGTCAAAATAGGACCCTCTGCAAAAAAGGGTGAGTTGGCAAGCATCAGTCCCATCCTAAAATTATGAGTAGTAAATTTAGTAGGTCTTTAATGTAAACCAAAACCTACTTTAACTGGTTTCTCTCTCCCAAAGATGCATGTAAACTTTATTTGGGTTTGGTTTTTCTTTTTGGTATTTTAATTCACGAAATCAAGAACATGTCTGGCTCAAAAATGAGAATGACATACCTCCCCTTTGTTCTGGATACAGTGATGTAGCTATCTCAACATGCTCATTGACAATTCCTAAAAGAGAAAATCATTATGTACTATGTAAAAAATACACACCACCTCTCTCAGTTCAGACTCCGTATATAGTATATTGCCAACTCTATCCAATAGGATATATATTGTAATTTGGTTTAAATTCTTAATAGATATATTCTCTCTTTACAAAGTTCCATCACATGAAACCAAATTGCTTATTTATTGTTTGAGGCACAACATGACCCCAATTAGACAATTCGCTATAAAGAGTTGTTCTTTAGATGTTGTGTCTGTAGAGGTTTTACGTGATATTCATAGATTTTCAGCGCAGGCCCCAGTTTTAATGAAAGTCCAGTCAGTACATCATTTCTTGTCATCAACAGTAATGATTTGCCATCAATTTCCTATAAGAAGAATTAAAGAGTTGATAAAGACAAATGTACAAATCTAACAGATGAGAACAGTCATGCAACAAACGGAAGACTACTACAGAGGAGCAATGAGAAAAGAAATAGTAGCCTTTATTTTCCTGAAACTATGTTTAGAGCTGCTAAATCCTGCTGTCTGCTTTTCAAGCGCTCACCTGTGCTGACTGAGGCATAAATATTATTTAGTCAAGCACAAAACCCAAATGAGCCTAATTTCAAAATTCCCTCCTTGTAAATCTGTTTCAAATTAATAGGTATATGCACAGATTGCCTCATTATCAGCCATTAAGGGAAGGATACTCTTAAGAAGGTGGCTTATGAAGTGCATTTCAGAAGAATTACCATTAACAGCAATATGCAAGTTTGGACTAGTCAGTATCTGCTAACAACTTCAGGTGCTTCCTTAATAGGCCAACCTTCCCATGCTTCCTGCGGGGGAAAGAAAGAAAAGAAAAAAGACTCCTGCAATCAGGAGTTTTAGAAGGGCCTAACCGTGGAGCTCAACACTCTTGAGAGAACTTCTCCTCCTCCATTTACAAAGGAAGAGGCTAAAAGCAGCAATTTCCCAGCTTAGGTCTCAACAACCTCTACTTGTTCCTGCTTAAAATTCCCACTTTTAAATCTGTCGTGGTTTAATTTCAGTCGGCAACTAAGCACCACGCAGCCACTCGCTCACTCCCCCCCACCCGGTGGGATGGGGGAGAGAATTGGAAGAGCACAAGTTAGAAAAACTCGTGGGTTGAGATAAAAAAAGTTTAATAATTGAAATAAAATGATAATAATAATATGATAATAATAATAATACACAAAACAAGTGATGCACAGTACAATTGCTCACCACCCGCCGACTGATGCCCAGCCAGTCCCCGAGCAGCGGCCCCCCCCGGCCAGTTTTCCCAGTTTATGTACTGAGCATGACGTCACACGGTATGGAATGTCCCTTTGGCCAGTTTGGGTCAGCTGTCCTGGCTGTGCCCCCTCCCAGCTTCTTGTGCACCTCCAGCCTTCTCAGTCAGTAGAGCATGGGAAGCTGAAAAGTCCTTGACTAGTGTAAGCACTGCTTAGCAACAACTAAAACATCCGTGCATTATCAACTTTGTTCTCATCCTAAATCCAAAGCACAGCACTGTACCAGCTACTAGAAAGGAAATTAACTCTATCCCTGCCGAAACCAGGACAAAATCACAGATATGTTTTGGGTTTTTTTTCTCTCAAACCTTGGCTGTCTGACCTATTTAGATTAGAAATCCTGTAGGCTTTGGGGTTTTTTCCACCTCAAAACTTGTTGTATGTTTGAAAACTACCTGTAAATGATTTTTCAAAGGTCAAAATGGAAGAGAAAGAATCCACATCTCTCAACTCCCATCTGCATTTTAGACATGGGACCATCCTTTTCTTTACACATTCCTACAGTTCAATCACACTGCACTACTCAGGAAACAGAAGCTACACCTACACAACAATGCATTGACTGGTGTCTCAACACAGCTAGACCTCCCAATGTCGTCATAGCCCAAAGAAGTATATAGCCTTATGGCATTCTCCTGCACCGGACTTCACTCTGCTGTTACATTCTTTTTTACTTTTAATAAAAACCACACCATTAAATGTTGAATTTGTTATCAATAGCCAACAACCAGTTCAAATGCTTGCGTATATTGTTGTTGTCCATGACAATATATTGCCAAAATTTTGTATTTTGATAAATATTATAAACATCACACATCAATTTATCCCACTGCACCATCTTCCTTCGAAATATTAAACGTTGTCTTGGAAATGTCAGAGATCCCGTCCTTGATTACAATTCAACGTGAAAAGAGGAAGACTTATATTAGCATGAATTTGTCCAGACTGATCTCTCTTATGATTTGATAAAGTTTATAAATACAAAATACATGGACAAGCCACAACAGAGTCAAAGATCAGCTGAAAGTGGAATTTCTTTAAAATCTCCCCAAGAGATATGACTGCTAATCCCCCAGAGGAGCGCAATGTAACAGTATTTCTAAAAGAAAGAAGTTTTCAATAACTTTTTACCCAATTATAGCAGCTGCCTCTTTCCAATTACTGTTGAGAATGTTAATGGTTAAAACCAGTTTCTATTCTCTCTTTTCTATTTATCACAATTCTTTCTGTGGGAATTTTGACACCAGTGAGTATTTTGCTCATTGTTATGACTGATCTGAAGTTGTCTTTTCTGCTGCTGTTCAACGATGCTATGGAGGAAGAACAGCCTCCAACTTGGTAGGATCCAAATGAAGTAAATCCAGTACCTGGAACAGGAGAAACTCCAAGAATAGGAAAAAAGCATCTATTCTTTTCCCTTCTTCTACCACAGGGCTCCTCGTGGATTCTAGAAATGTTGGTAATTACTAAGGCTTTCATTGAATAGAAAACTGGTTCTCTAAACATATCCGGGTAGAAATGAGTGATTATGGCATGGCAGCCAGCATGCCCACATACTCCTCCATGCAATGGCTCTGCTAGAAAGCAGCAGTGGACACAACCTACCATCAAACCCGTTTCCCTTCCGGTAAGGCACTGCAGCGAGGCCAGCAAACTACCATTGGGTTACTCGGGCTTATTTGGCTACTGCAATAATAACGGTTAAGAAGCTACATGGGCAATAATGAAGGTCAGGCATAGCGCTAGCATGTCTTGAGATATGGCAAACAGCTTCAGTCTTCGAGTGAGCCACAGCCCCCTGTGCTCCCAGGGCTCCTAGAGAAAGCTCAGCCACGTACTAGCAGGCAGCAGTTCTTTGAAGGTGTTCACACCCTCATCCTGCATCTGATCTGCCTCTCTCTAGTGTTATCTTGTGCCCCCAACTTCTTGGCTTGTCTGATTTGCTTGCTGATGTTATGGTTTTTTGTTATTGGGCAACATCTTTCAGTTGAATCTGTTTTCATCAGTGAGCTCTTTTGACTTGCTGACATCAGTGGAACTCCAAGAAGGAATAATGTATAGTCATCGTACAAACATCATTTCTTACCAGCACTTAAAATATAGTTTTAATAAAACATTCTGCAGTCCTTAAAATGTCTTCTCATTTTCCTTAAAATGTTGTAAGAAAAATTCAGGTCTTAAAAATTCTTTGAGTCACTTGCTTTGGGTGAGTCCAGATGTATTCAGATTCATCAAAAGAAAGTGTAGACTCAGTTATTGTTGTGTAAAAGCTGCATGTGATAATAGATCTCATGATTACATTCTGGGCTATGGATGTTTTGTAAGGAAACCATTGTGCTTCCCCTACTGAAGCAGTTCAGTGAAAAACAGTTTCCCAGTGTTGTAGGTGAAATGGATTACTTTCCTCTACCATTTACAACCTCATTCCCCCTCCAGTACATATTCAGTGCAGTAGCAGATGAAACGAATTTAGGTTTCTGGGACCCAGGCAAGCTGCAGTACAAATGGCAGAGAAAAACGGAGATGGTCAGAGCTTCAGCTGCACACCTGGTCACTCTATAGACAGAGGATGGCTAAGGGTTCAAATTGAACCTGACTGCACTGCCATACCTGGAAGGCCTGGGAGATCCTGGTAACGAATACCATAAATACACAGAGTTAAAGTTAGTGGCTAGTAAACTGTGTAGAGGAAACAGACCACCACCACTGATAAGAGGTGAGGGACAGGGTTGTTCCTGGGGCTGTTCCTGGTGCAGACAGGCAATGGGCTGGCAGAGCTGGCATGGAGAACCAGGCACTTGCTCCTCCTCATGCTGCTAAGGGAATGGAGGGGGAAAGAAGTGACAATGACTTCTGCTGTGAGTGTCCGCCCCACATCTCCTGGCCGTATCTTGGTGGCAGCTGTCAGCCTCTGTCTCCAAGGCTTTGGCATAAAGTGAAGTTGGCAGCAGAATCACAGCCACATTTCTACCCATGGCTATTCTAGCAGAGCCCTGGCAACACATTGCTAAAAAGCAGCTTACTTCAGCTATTCTCCTGAAGCCATTTGCCCTCACTGCAGAATACTAATAAAACCTTTACACTCTACTTCTATGCTGCTTTCCATCAGGCTCTTGCAAATTGCTTTGCCAAAACTCATGAGTTAGCCTCACCTTGCTGCTGCAAGATCAGTAGTAATTACCGCAGTATTATTGACAAGCCAGCTGAGGTGCAGAGAGGTTAAGATATTTGATGAAAGTCAGAGGTATCTGTCAGTATGAGGAAAAAACCCCAGAGGCTGCAATTACTTCGCCTGTGTGGTCTTTTAAGCCACATTTCCAGGGCTGTTGAGGAGACATGGATGCTGGTATTAAGGAATGGATACACTAAATTTAGATACTCTGTTATACTTACCAATTACAATCAGATGGGATTTCACTGTCCAGGTGCTGAAGGTCAGCAAGATTAACCTGACCAACAGTAACGTTATTTCACATTGGATGTACTGTTTCCCTGAAAAGCTGCCAACAACTTGCACTATCTCAGTGCCTTGGAAAGTCAAGCCATCTACTTTGATACTAAATACAAGTGTTGGTAACTAATTTCCTGGTAGTCGCACGCAAACCTATAGACTTACCAGGGAAGGTGCTGAACTGACAATCTGAAGGTGTACGTTCCTTCTCTATGGAACAGCTGGGCTGTAGGCCAAGTAAGCCAACTTCCCTATCCTGCCCCACTAATACACCGTACCAGTGTGCTGACAGGTGAGTTACAAGGGGCCATATGACTGTTAAGGTCTTTGCTGATCAAAACTACCAAAAGAAGCCATCCATTAGCATCAGCAGGTACAAGGCACAGAAATGAAGACCCAACCTCTTTCTCACACTGAGTCCTACAAACACGCTGCTCCTGTGCCTAAAAAGATTCTTCCCTTTATTGCCAACTTGTCCTTTCCCTGTTCACTTGCACTGCCAAGTTCAACGCAACACAGCAGCCCCTTTTTTACCCTAGGTCTTCAAAAGCAACTTGCTTCTTAGGAGCCCCGGATTTTATAAATATTCATGAGTGTATTTGCAAAATACACGAAGGAAGAAGGGAATTACCATTCACATTTTAAATAAGACGACAGTGAAACTGAGTGGGTTGTATAGGGAGACTGAGTCCAAGCCAGAAAATTTGTTTAGATTCCTCACCTTTCAGATGACACTTTTAAACAAACTGCAACCCATTATCTATACCTTGTAGAACAATATTATTACTCAAAGACCATAGTCCCATGGATTTTCACCCAATAACAGACTCAAATCCCCCCATTAATGTGGGATTTTCACTCCCATTTAACAGTATATAACCAGGTCCATGGCAAAAATGTGCAATGTGAGAAACTGGTGGCAGTCAAAAGGTGTTTCCTAACAGATTTACCTGTTCTTGAAAAGCATTGGCTTGTTCTTCAAATCCAGCTGTTCTGAAATAATTCACAACATCGATAACAGCCCAGTCAGCAGGATCCGGAGGTCTCCCGTTCTCTACTGAACTGCAAAGTGCAAATCCAGACAAGTAATCACTAAGTGTGTGCAGAGCGTCTGCTGCTTCTTTGTGCACATCCCATGTACATCCCCTCCTTCCTTGTTCCTCCAGGAAAAGTATCCTTCGGCACACCTCCCCCTGCCCCAATACAGAACAGTCACTCCTGTTCTCTTCCATTTCAAAGACCCGATGCTGGGGACAACTGAGGTACCTCTCCCTTCAGAAAAGAAGAAAGTATATGAATCTTCACATCAGCCAAAGGCAATCAGTCAGGATCTTTTCCTGCAAGTGTGCTGCCTTTGCAGCTGGAGAACAAAGACTACCATGACTGAGGTACCAAATCCCTGTCTTTCAAGACTGCAGCTTGTTTTCATCTACCAAGTACTTATAAAGAATTGCAGTATGTGGATTATTCTTTTCCCAGATGAGACTGTGCTTCCTTGTAACATGGGTAGAAACTACTGGAAATCATCTTTACCTTGCAAAACAACAACAACAACCAAAAAAAAAAAAAAAGAGAGGCACCAATGATTGCACTAATTGCTCAATATAGAAAATTTCCCAAAATTGGTTTTGGACTCATCTTTGGACAAATCTATGGACTTTTTAAATAGCTATGAATCTGAGAAAACATCTGTTAAACTCAATCAGAATGAATTCCTTCTGTGATTGACCTCAGGCAAATTTGACATTTGACAGTATCAAATTTTGTATTTGACAGTAGCAAAAACAACCAATCATTCATATTACTAACCTTCTCCTGCATTTCTTATCCTCAACCTGCCATCACTCTATCTTAAATAACCTTTGTGTATCTGCAAATTCTTAGTAAAAAAGACACACAGTGAGCTTGATTGCCTTTCCTATAGCAATTTGGGAGGATGAAGAGCAAGACATCAAAATAAAGAACTTCTTTAACATGTTTCTCCAACTAGAAGTCCCAAAATTCATGCCAGACATTTTCCACTGTTCTGCATGCTTAACCATAATGCTAACGAAGAAATATTGAAAATGTACAGATCAGGGCAGATGTCAGAATCCTGTCCATTTCAGATCCTGAAGCTTAGAGGCAGGACTTTGATTTTCAACAGCACCAGCTGGAAAAGAAACACAGATTATACTCTCCTGATAGCATTTTTATTCTGTCCTTCAAATTTTTCTCTTTTAACTGTCATGACCTCTGTCTTGGCTAGACTTGTATGTCTTTCAGCAAAATAACTGAGTGAATCAAGGGCCAACCATTTTTCCAACCAGCCATGAAGAGAAGTTAACAGAATCACATGTAGTGCCTCCCATTGCTGTTTCTACAACATCCCAATTTCTACAACTAGCTGAGCCCTGGGAAGGAGGGCTCATGAACACAATGATTTTTGCTTCTCCCCTAACTCTTGGAATGTACCTGTCAATATGACAACAAAATTCTGGCCCTAGAGACTCAACACTGCAACCTCAATATCACACTGTATGCTGCACTTGGCCTTCTAAAAGCAGTTTCTTTCACTTATCACATGGAATATACACATATCTCAGAGCAATGAGCAAAGGGCCAGAGTTTCTTACTTTTTCTCATCAAGTAATGACTGACTTCATGAATCGCTTCACTGATTGTGATTACATAGAAGGGCAACACTCAGCAAAACTGAAAATGAGACTATCTGGCCTTATCGGAGCTGCGCTTTTTTTTTTTTTAAATCAAAGAATGCCTTTCAATTAAGATTTTTGGTGTTGTGCACATTCTGAGGCTTAAGAAGTAAAATGTGAAAAGCACCACACAAAACCTACATGTATTTGTAAAAGCAGCATTTGAAGAATTATATTTAAATCTTTGCATTTTCCCTAAGACATAGACTATCACTTTCAATGACTCATCTTCTACTTAAAATTAAACAAACCCCCAACAACTCAGTATTTTAAAAAAACATAATAAATCCTAAAAGATACTGAATTTAATTATTTCTAAACAGCAAATAAAAGATTCAGTCTGTAAAAGTACCTCCTAACCATATTTTGCTTACTTCCCAAAACACTTTAATTTCAAACTAAACATGGTCCCAAACCTTCCTTCCCACAATTTTGTATTTCAGCCCAGGTGCATTAGTTCTTCATGTAGCTCTTCTATTACCAGTAGGGAACTACAATTTGGTCCAGCCCCATCCCAGGCCCAACTGCAACGACTTCAGGGGCTCTACCTTAGTCATTAACTAATCACAGGAAATAATTGCAAGTTCCTGCCACAAGGAATAGCATCATGCTGGACCTCAAGTGGAGCCAATTTCCACAGCTACAGCTGCAGAAGACTCAAAGGCATGTGGCAGACTGTTGGAGTCTATCTACCCACACAGATGCTCATTTGGCTTCTAGACTTTGACAGTATCCTCTTTGCCCTGCTGTTGCACATGGCTCTATTCTTTAGACAGGAAAAGGGAATGCCTAGCAGCCATGGCTTAGCCATACACCGGTTTATGCCAGACATCCTGGATGCTGTAAAATCTTAAGAGGACTGGCATTTTAGGCTTTGTAATGAGATACTAGATGCACCGATAGTGAATAAAGATTAGGCTTGTCTGCTTTTCACCACTGTCCCTGTGCCTTTATTGCCATCATGTGGCAGAAGCAGCAAGGCCTGAAAGGATATAGCTGCGAACAAACAGATTTTATCCAAGCTATTTATAACCACTTCAGGAAAGTGCCAAATACTTCCTTTGTAGATATGCACACATACATACAGTATACATTCATTTAGAAACCACAGCTCCTGATCAGTTTAATTACAATCCCCATCAGTTTTAAAAAGCCACCTTCACAATTAGTAGTCGAGCCTTTATCACCTAAGCCTCAGGGGAAAACGATTAAATGCAAACTGTCCTTGCTTTGACTGCCTCCCTTCTCCCCCTCCCGGAGTCCTCACTGTAGAAGCAAGACTGCCAGCTGAAGGTGGCTTCTGAGGGACACACATGGTATAATCTATTCATAGTCGCCAAATAGGGAAATGCATTTTATGTTGGTGTGGTGTAACCAATGTCTCAAGTGAAGGGGGAGCATGCTGATTTTAATGGCTGCCATCAAATCTTTTGATGCTGTGTCATAATCAGGTGTTTTATCAGCACCCTGAAGTGACCATTATAATTAGTATTATTTATATTACTCTAGTGCCTGGGAGCCTAAGCATTGTCAAGTTTTCTTGGAAGGCTTATGGAAAACAGATCTGAAGGAGAAGAATGAGGTGCACCTTTGCAGAAGTGTTGCAGTTTGAGAGGACAGACTAAGAACTCTCTCTGGTACCTTTCTTTATGTGTAGTTTTTTTTTTTTTTATGTATCTATATATGTATATATGTATCTCAGCATGGCTTCTATAACCCTAAAGCGGCAAGGCCAAGTTTTTCCACACAGAACTCCACTTCTCAGATCATAACTTCATTCAGAATTGCTGGTCCTAATGCTGACCCTTAAGGATATGGAAATGCCTCCAAAACAGTTCCTACCCCTTAGCCTGCAGTCTACCACACTGAAGAAAATTGTAGAGCAGTGCACACCATGTCTCTGTCTTATTCCCACCCTAGGTCTGAAGTAAAACCCCAGCAGTTTAGGGCTTCTCCAGCGAACAGCTTAAAATATCTGTTCCAGAAGAGAACTGACACCAAAGACATATGCTGCTGCTACTACTTCTCAGCTCTAGATGGCTAGGCAGTGAGCAGAGAAGGACATATACCTCGCCGAAAGAGAGAGAGAGGAGACTTCCACACAGGACACTTCTCGCCATCAGGCACCGGTTCTGCAAAAGCCACTAGCAGACAGGTGAGCAGAGGTAGAGTATTGGTTACAGTGCTACCACTTGCTTTAGTCTCTGGTTGAGAGGAGAAATCAATGGAGAAAGGTACACCCCTAACTTAAGTTACTGGCTTCTGCATCTCTCCATTGCTATACAAGTCCTCCCACATACCACTTTTAATCAATTCCGTGCCCGAGACTCTTCTATTTCGAAGTTGAAATACAATAAAAGTTATTGAGAACAGGGAAGGTTTGAAATGAGCGAAGATGGAGGTGCCCACCCTTGCCAACCGCATTAAGTCAAAGGAAAACTACAATCAAAATCCATGTGCTGTTTACATAAACTGAACACTATGGATTCACTTACTTTTTGACATCCAGAGAGCCATTTTCCTTGTTTTCCATGTCAACAGTTAGCATGGGGAGGATAGAGGTTTCTTTTACTTCAGCAACTGATCAATAGGGGGGAAAAAAGCCGTGTTTAATTATTGGTAGTATGAAAAGAGCAACATAGTGTAACAGAGACAAGCATTCTACAGGGACACAACCACGTTTCCACCTGAGAGCAAAGGTGCTGTCAAAGACTGCTTTCCTCAGAAGCCTGGCAAAGCCGAGGATAATAGCTAATGAACTAGGAAAAGCTGACCTGTGCTTCAAACACAAGAAATATTTCATGCCTGAAAAATCAAGGTAGGTGATTACATTTGATCCTTTTTGAAACTAATACAATTTTGATCAAACTATATATTCATACACCTAGAGATTGACCTGCAATACATAGCTAGATATCAAGAGGGCTTATTATGCCTTCAGTCACCCTGCTATACAGAGGATCCAAACAGACGTATGATCTTATCCCTAGCGAGGTTTTGAAATCCATAGCCTTGTTTTACAAATGGGGAATCTGGGGTACAGAGGAGCACAAAGTGACTTATACCCAACTCACACATAAAGCTGGTAAGCAGAGTTACTAATTCAGCCCCAAACTCCTGAGGCCTAAATCAGTATCTTATCCATAAGACCATCCTTCCTGCGCTAGCACAGCTTCTTCTATAGGTATGGTATACTAAACTCTGAAAGGGAGAAGGAGCATACGAAGGACACAGAGGAAAATCCTGTTTGTTTCCCTCCTCACAGCATGCTGGAGTACTTTCACCACACAGCTTTTTCCACCGCTCCACGGAACACGCAGAAATGACCCGAGCCTTTTCTTTCTGTTCTCAAGCAAGCCATTTCTATTTCAGAGAGCACCAAAGAACTGACCAAGGACTCAGGATGTTCTTGCTGTAGCATTAATGGATGCCAGTGAAATGTCACGGAGCTCTGGGAAGTACAGAATAGGGAAATCACGCTCTTCAGCTAAAACTTTGCAAAAATAGAGGATAGCAATTAATACTGCCGTTAAAAAAGAAGAAAAAAGACCCTTTATTATACAGCTAGCAGCACGTAAAGCACCAAGAAAACAGTAACAAACTAATCGAAAAGATGCTTCTTCCTGTACCGCTGACCGAATAACTCAACGCATTCCCTCAAACCACTTCGTGGTTCACCTGAGGTGACCGCAAAACGACAACCGCACCAGCCGATCTGCGGAAGGTCCCCTCGCCCCGGCCGCGCAGGACCCGGCAGCCGCCCCGGGCTCGGGGCAGGGCACCTTCCGCGGAGCCCGCGGCCCCGCGCAGCCACCCGGGCGTCGGGGGGCTCCCCTTCCCCCCCCCCCGGCGGGCGAGGAGACGGCTCCGCCGGGACTGTGTGACACGCGTTCACCATTTTACCAGCACCTCCGAAACCGTTCGCCAGGCAGCACTGCACCACATTGTCATTTTTTGGCTATGGGGGGTGGGGGTGGGGGTGGGTGGGGGGAAGTAAGACAGAAAAACCTACCTACGAGCAACTAAACCAAAGCATTGCTACAGGCTGCTCCGGAGCGGCGGAGCCCCCGGCTCCCGCCCCCCCCCCGCCGGCAGCGGGGCGCTCTGAGGCGGCTCAGTTTGACACCGGGCAGCAGCCCCGCCTGGCTCCCGGCCCGCGTGACGCGGCCGCCACACACGGCCCGCACCAACCGCCGCCCGCGTCATGGCGGCCGTTTTAAAGGCGCAGCGCTGCGCCGCCCCCCACCCCCCCACCCGCCTCCGCGCCGTCAGGGGGCCCGGGGCGCCGCGGGGTCCCCCCGCCTGCCGCCCGGCAGCAGCCCCCTTCCTCGCAAGCGCCCGCACCGCGGAGGCTCGGGAGGGCACCTCGGGAAGTTTGTCGGGCTGGGGGTGGGAGGGGGGAGCAGGGACCGACGCCCCCCGGGGAGCGGCTTCCCTCCGGCAGCGCTTACCTGCGGGGGAGCCGCGGGCAGGGCGGCGGCAGCGCCGGTGCCGGAGCGCTGCGGGCACGGCCGGCTGCAAACCCGCCCGCGGCACACGGCCGGAGAGGAGGACTCGATGCTGGATTCATGACCTGAGTTTCTTAGGACCTCCTTGTAAACATTCCTACTCCTCCTACCAAATGGGGTGTACGTAGTAACGGTAAGGGGGGGCGAAGGCAAAAAATCCGCAGGTAGTTGTTGAAGGATGCAGTAGCTCACCCGAGGAAAATTTACACAAGGTGGGAAATAGGAACAGCCAGATCTCGGAAAATTGATAAAGGTACATAAAATTCATTTCTAGAATGAGTTCGTCAACTTGCAGGTGCATAGTAGACACTTGGCTTTCTCTGGAACCGGAGCACGGGCAGGCTCAGGGTGACGGGAAAGAGGGGTGACTAGGGACAGCGCAACTGTGCCGCCGCCGCCACCACCACCACCGTGCCACCGCCGGGACCGGGGGAGGAGAGGAGATGGAGACAGCGATTCCCGGGGAGAGGTACATCGCTTATTCCCGTAAGCGCTACACCTTAGTTCACAGGGAGACCCCCAGATACCCACGGGATTTGCTGTACAGTAAGGTACAACTCGAAGGGCCTACAAATGACTAAGTCTGGCCCACCGGCAATAAAATCTCGCCCGCGGAGATTAATGCTGGAGAAACTTGCCAACATTTGTAATTGCACGTGGGTTTTTTTTTCTTTATTACACTAATTGTTAATTTCTTCTTCCAAATTTCCCTCGATTCAGGATGTTTTCTAATGGCACAGAAGTGTTAGACGGATGACACGGCGTCAGTGCTAGGGAAATTAAGCAAACGATACCAACCAACCAAGCAACGTACCCTGCCTTCCCCACAGACGGGCTTGCAGATTCCCCTCAGCACCAGGGCTGCGTCCCAACCACAGCTCAGATGTAGTGACCTTTTCACCATCCTTAACAGCCTGGGTTAGTACAAATTTGTGGGATGTTTTACTTGCAGAATTTCCGAGTCAAACCACTCAAGTTACACCCTTGCTGTTCTTGGTGAGGCAAGGGGGACACTACAGGCTACCTGGGGATTCGTACAGAACCAGCTGTGACTTCAGCTTGATGTCTGCAGAGCAAGTCATGGCTCCGTGACACGAGTGCCCCAGCCGGCACCGACAGACGGAGCCTGCTGGCCAGCAGAGCCGGCGCGCGGGGCTGTCCCAGGCACCGTGCGTCTGTCTCGCTCCCAGAAGCAGCTTACTGCATCCTGGCCGCGCTTGTGAACAGAGATCCGAGTCACCTAACTGCTAACCAGACACAGTTACAAGCACTAAAATCACAGGAAAAGTGCACTTTTGTGCAAAGGGCTGTAGACGTGACTTCCCCAACCATTTCATTTTGCCTGACTTGCATGCTGCCAAATAAATAACCAAAGCTCGCAAAAACTATGCAAATAATGGGACTCGAGTAATAGGAGCGTTGAGAACAGAGAGCAGCAGGAGTCCTCACTGCTTTGGATTTAAAATAAATGCAGATAAACAAGTTAAACAGAGTATTAAACATACTGCCCCCTAAAGAAAACCCCCTTTACTTCACATCCCAAAGCGTATGGTAAAATGTGGCATATTTGTGTTGGACAAGTAAGCCACGCAAGGCAATTCTTTTTTGTCTCTCAAGAAATGAGCATTCTAAATGAGGCCATAATGAGTTTTCTGCATCAGCTGGTTTCTAACTTTGGTAACGAACTGACATTTGAGGATACAAATATAAACGAGCTATTTTACTCACGCTCTCCCCTTCCTTCCATCGTGTTCTTCAATTAATCCTTAGAGTATTCGAAGTGAGGCTCACACAGTGCGTGTGTTCCGTCTAAAAGACCTTGAACAGCAGAGAGAGGAATTTTAAGAAAATGGGCTGTGGAAAAATTCAACGTGGAATATGATCTGTGGTTTGTATTTTCATTCATTGGGGTAAGGTAATTTAATTAAAAAGAGATTACGTCTGGAGGGAGACAAAGCAGGAAAGTGCGTTAGACTTTTGTTTGACTGTTTGCATCCCGCTTCTGGCAAAAAACGTTTCCAGGCCCCGTAGGGAACGAAGCGAGACCAGGGTTGGTAGATCCAGGTTAAGGGGTCAACCCTGCGTGTTTCTGAACTTCTGCTGTTATGCAGGCAGAAACAGGCAGAAGCCAGCGTAGCTATCGGACACCAATTGACCCTGTTTTCTGGGTATTGGAAAATGCCAGTTTTCTAGTGAAAAGCTATTATTTTTTGGTCCCTGGAAGTGACAGCAGCACGTGAAGACAAAATGCACCGCGCGTGTGGCAAAGGAGAGCGTAGCACCCTGTTCGCTCTGCGGTGGGTACCGAATTTCAGCTCCCCCAGAGCAAAATAAAGCCCTTTAGACCTTTCTTATTCCAGTGTCCTGGGTAAAAACATGGCTAAACGTGTTCAGAGGGAAAATCAAGCGAGAAAACAACGAAGGACTTCCGTGGCTTCACGTCGAGAGAAGCTGGGAGAGCGCCTCTGCGTAAACCAGTCTCGTGCAGAGTAGAACGGGTTACACCCGCGTATAAAATACGTATTTCTTCGTCAAGAGCGACTGAGCGTTTCAGTTACCCCCGGGCACAAAGGCAAGCGCCAGCCGCTCGCAGGGCGGGCTGCCGAGGGGCGGCCCCGCGCGGGACGGGCCGCCTGTCAGCCGCCCTGGGCGCCAGGCGGCGGTGACGGCCGGCGGGACCGTTACCGCCCGCGCCCCGCCCCGCCCCGCCAATAGCCGCCAGCCTGGCAGCCGCGGGGCCTGCTGGGAACTGAAGTCCCGCAGGGGGCGGCCCAGCGGCGCTCCCTCGGGCCGGCGCGGCGGGCCCGGCCGCCTGCCGCCCCCTCCTCTGACAGGCGCCGGTGGCGCGGCCTTCAAAGGGGCCAGCTGCCGTTGCTGACTGAACTGGAGCGTGGAACAAACGCTGGAAGGTGCTATGCTTTCCCGCCGGGTGTTCAGGGAGACATTTCGGGGCTGGCACTGACCATTTGTGGTTCCTGGCGGCCAGGTTGGAAACGCAGCTCGCCGCGAGGAAGAAAGTAAGCCGGGGATAGCCAAAATGATGAGAGGTTTCATCCAAACGCGACTAGCGGCCAAAAATCATCAGCTCCTCTCAATGCGCAGCACTGGGAGCAGGGGAAACGAACAGGGAACACAGGCTGTTTTTAAGTAATTCTTGTCACAGGTGTAGAAGTGACACAGGTTTAAGATGACCGCTTGCCACCCAAACTGAATTAATTTATAGCTGTTTCCAGTCTATTAATAACAGTAGTCTAAAAATCCCTTTTGCATCATTTCCTTCCTAGCAATACAGGACCGTAGAGGGACCTTCCAGGCCGTGGAGTTTGATCTCCGGCCATCACCGGCAAACCCTCACATAACCACATCCGCATCTAGCGCTGTTTTTGAGCCCATGAGGAATCTCACCCCACTCCGCCAGTCAGAAAGCCTGCGTCAAGCTCCCCTTTACTGGTGGTTAAGAACTTTTAATTTGCAACTTGAAAAATACATGAACAGTTTATACCTATTTGTTCCTGTAGTAACATTGTTTAGTTTAATAGTTGACTTCTCTGTTTCTCTGGTATTTCTTGCTTATACAGACTCAGCTGTCTGAATGACCATAGCCCTTTTAGACTCTCTCTGCAATAAGCTCTGCATCTTCTGAGCTCGTTCCCCTTGCCTCTTCGTGTACATTCACCTTCCAGGAGCAGACATTTGGAGCTGCACCCTGGGGTGCAGTAGGGTCTCAGCGGTACCTTCTACCTTCCCTGTCTGCTCTGAACAGTCCCCAGCTCCACACTACACTTATGGAGGTCTTTGGTCACACACCTGTATGGCACTGATGATTTTAGACATTCTAGGATTGGTAAATACCTCAGGGTCTTTTCCACAGTCCCTGGCAATTACTGTACACCCAGAAAGAGGCAAAGTCCCCGTTACTGGTCCAGGTTGCACCTTTCCAACACTTTACTCTCAGAAAACTCTCTTTCCTCAGTTAAGTTCTTTTCCACTCCAGTCCATATTCTTTCTAGTTTGTGTGAATGGAATTTTGCCACTTACCTTGCTACACAGCATCGACAGCTTAATGCCCGTCGTCCTGCTCTCCCTTCCCTACTTAGGCATTGCATAGAGGAATGAGGGACAGTTCTCAGCAAAGTACTCCAGTCTGCCCACAGAGTCCAGCAATGAAGCTCCTCTCTTTGATTCCTGCCTTGGCCAGGAAGGTCATCCAAAAGCCATCCTGTGTCTTCTTCACAGCCCCCTTCTGACCTGCCAGGGTTTTCTGCATGGCTGAGCATTGTCATGTTGCTCTGAAGTTCTGCAAAAAGCCTAGACAAAAGGCCAAAGACAGCACTGGTGTAAAGCAGGTGTGGAGGGAAGGAAGGCAGAAAACCTGTGGCAGGAATACAACAGTGACTTGTACCAACCTGGTATTCATTTCTAAGGCAATTAAGTTGAAGTGCATGTTTAAGTACTAGGTCAGAGCACAAGAGCCAGTCAGCCTCGATTTATATTCCATGCGGTTACCTGGGTACACTCTTATAAGGTAAAAAATAGGGTCCGTAGGTGGGCAAAAAGTTTTGTAAAAGCTCTGGCTTTCAGGATCAACTCATGGGTTAAGAGCTCTGCAGGTGCACAGTGCCGAATCAGCAACACAGCTCCCTTGCTGCAGGCCTGGAGGGGAGGAGCACTGCTCAGATGTACTGACAAGGCAGTAATTAACAGGATGGCAAAGACCCCCTGTTTTGTCCTGATGGGGAGTTCCTTAAATCTTTGCTTTAGTATGCTAAGGTCCTTTTTACAGAGTAAGCATTATCCAAACTTTTTTTGCAATTGTATGAATCCCCAATAAGACGGCTAGAGTTGCACCCTCTTCACACCAGGCTAAAAATGAATGTGTACAGCAGCTGACTACAATGCAAGGCCAGTGGTACCTTTCTGCTTTTGCTTCCTCTGGTTTCGAAGACTGAATTGCTTAAATCAATCTTCCTGCACACGAATTATATCCACTTCACTGAGAATTTCCTGCCCTACTTATTTTGTTGTGCTCCTTGTTATCCTGGTAATTGCTCTATATTTAATAAAGCTACTGTCCAGACTTAAACCCTTGTTATTTTAAAGCTTATACTTTGTATAAAAAAAATCATTGCATAAAACACAACTCATTCTGCCCATACTAGCAGTAACACCTGCCACGTATTTGCCTAGCTTGTGATAATGTAGCAAGAAGCTTACAAAAAGTATTCATATGAAATACCAACATAAAACAGAAATCCAGCCTAATAAAAAAAATTTATATAAATAAGGCTCAGACATCTCAGTGAAATAGCTGTTAAATCTATGGGAAATCTGACAGGTAGCACTTTGGTTGTATGAAGTGAGGCAAATGAAAAAGCGCAACATGCTGATGCACATAAGAATGGAAAAACACAGTTACGGACAGAAAAATGTCAGTAGCAGAAATCGCAACTGTATTTCAAACACTACATTAAGAAATTAGTGCTAGGTTTTTTCCCCACTTTGCTGGGAAGCTTTTTTCGCAGGAGTGAAGAACTGTCTATCACTGAAAAACCATCAAAAGCCTGATTTCGACGCCTCGGTGGCCCAGTGACCCACGTGGTGACTAGTGGTGACAGCGCGATTCACAGGCCCTTTGGCTGCAGGGGAGGCAGGAACCCGGCGCCTGCTAGACAGCTTTGCCCTGCAGTGGTCTCGGGGTCGGCACTGTACACTTCCGCTTCTCCTCATTCTCCAGACAATGTTTACAGGGGTAAGGCTGCCATCTTCTTAATAACAAGACAGTCCTGGCTGAAAAGTTGACTTCGGATACCTCGCCAGCCTCCCGTATGAGATTTTACTTCCCTGGACACTGTGCCTGGGAACTGGGCCCAGTACAGACTTCCCTGTGGAAGACAGCGTACCTAGGAGCCCACACAGCGCTCACACAACACCTTTTCAAGAGACAGGGGAGACCCGCACCCAGACCGAGGGAACATCCATCATAGACGCCTAGTCCACAAGCTGGAAAATATTTTCTGCAGGGACAACCCCAAATACCTCCTTCATTTCTAAAAATCCTAACTTATGCGTTATTTTTACAATAGATAAGATTCCCATCTTGTTTCCTGACAGCAGCAATCAAAATGTTCCAATGCAGTTGTGCTGAGCTCTCCCGTTTTCAACGTGGGGACAGTAAGAGCCTTCTCCACACCTGCCCATGGAGATTTCTGCTCAGTCCTACACAGACTTTCTGGGTTGTCGTGGATTTCCCCTTAAAAGCACTGTTGTAACATCCTTACATCACCTTCCCATCAAGAGGTTTTCTTAGAAGCCAAGGTCAGTAAGGTTCAGGACCATGTATACACTCAATAAAGAACAGAGGAGCAGAGGCTTAGTCACAAACCCACCTTGGTATCAGGAGTCCAGCCAAACCATTCTGTTCCTTTATGGTTTTCTTCTAAAAAAAATATTCTGAGCATGCACAGAGATCTACGCAACACTTGGACAGTGGCAAGCTCTTGAAGGGTGTCCACCTTTGCTAACCATAGCCATTTTGGGGAATGATCGTACTTCAGAGGCGTTCGGGCGGACCATTCAGTGAGTTTCTAGGGCGGTGAAGTTTTTCCACCAGATATCCAGTAGGCAGGCAGAGTTAGCCAGTAGCAGGCAGTTTTAGCCTGCTTTAGAAACATCCAGATTTCTAAGATTTGTAAAGCACCCATGTCCTGGTAAATACTGGCATCTTCTTTACACGTTACAGTTCTGGTATAACTGCCAGAACCGATACCAGGTGTGGAAGACCAGAACATGGCGTTTCTTCCATTGATCAGCCACGGAGGATGCTGCTCCTCAGCCCACTGAAAGCACCACGGACCCAGAGAAGGGTGTTTTCTGCAGTTCTCAGTCACTGGTGCCAGTGGGGGGCTTACGGGTTCTCTCTCTGCTCACAGACACTGAACTATGAGGAAACCAGAAGAAATCATGACAACCCTACGCTTTGTGTGTAAATATGAAAGATCAAAGGATGCACATGTCGTTTGGCAGACCGTGGTTGCAAACAGTACCACCGACTGCGAGAAAGGAACCACAGTTACAGCAGGGTAAGCGTACCGGTCGCACATTAGATGACCCTGGCTCCCCTCTTTTGGTATAAAACAAAACCAAACAGATATTCACAGGTGAACGTGAGCAGACATGACGTTCAAAAGTTATGCATTAAGGTTGTAACAGTTAAACTGACCTTTTAAAAATTTGCTCAGCTCTAAATTGGTTGACAAGGCTCTGAGCAGAGACGCTCTCAAGAACAGGTCTGCTGTAACTTTACTTTCTCTCCAACTGCTCTGGTGGTCACATAATTCAGAAAAACATTGAACAATGTTTTTTGCCTGTAAATGTTATAACTATAATTAGTAGAGATACATCTAAATTTGATCAGCATCCAACTATACTATAAATACTATATATTTAATGAACCGGCTTAGAAACATTTTTCAATTTGTTTTTGTGACAACCTTTGGTTAAAAGTAGTGTATTTCCAAACTTTCAAGTGCACATAATACAGAAACGTGATTGTGTGCTATTAAAACAGACCCCCAGATTCTAGCCTCTAATGAAAATAGTATTTATCAGTCAGGGATTTTTAGTGGAATTTTCATACAGCTTGTGCAATAATACATACTATGAAAAAAATTCTTTTGTTCAAATTACTGTCAAAACCTCCTTTTTTGCTGATGCTGATATGAAAACCAGTAAAAAAAAATATTGCAAGTATTAATAATTAACTCTAGAAGGATTTAAAGGCAAAATCTACTAATACATAAACAACAAATACTCATGGTTGGTCTTGCATACATTATCTGACATATTATGTGACTGGTACAGTCCAAATTTCTCATTCCCTACTGCTCTTAAATATTTTCCAAGTGTATTGTTCTTACTGTGTTCTGCAGGTGACATTTCTTACACACGCTGTTCCACACCATATAAATGTGCCATCTACTGGCAAACGAATGCAACTAGAGCATTTTGTTACAGAGAAGCTAGGTGAAGGTGGGATCATGATTCATTTTAGTTTACAGGTTTTTGTAGTAATCTGGAACATAAAAAATCAAGAAAAGTCAGGGTTGAGTTCTGTTAGTCAATAGGTGGTTGCAGAATTAAGACCAGTTTAATAACTTCAGACATAATGCTAGGCATGCCCTAAAGCATAGCTTTGGGTTGTACAAATCCCGAGGAAAAAAGCATTGGTGTTGATATTTCAAGTTTCCTTGTGTGGCTTTAAAAAAGACCAACTGATTTACGAGACTTTAGGGAGTTATTTTTCCCCCAGCATTCGCTGCAGTACTTGCCTTGGCAGGAAACGTACCTTGCAGCCGACCCAGTCCCATTACGAAATCCTCTTCCAGAATGAGTGAGCTATGGGTGCTTTGGCCATGGGAGGTGGCTCTCGGATGCGGATGTCCTCCTGGAGCCAAGTCCCTGCGTTACGTCCTGAACCACGGGGCAGATACTGCTATAGAAGTAGAACCGCACTCCTGACATGAACTAACGTGCTAACATTAACAAACTGCATCACTACCTTATACACCTTGTATCACGCAGCCCTTAGAATGATTCTGCCACCACGATCTTGTTTCTGGTACAACATAATGTTTTTACTAAGGCTACCTGCTCAGCTCCTCTCTTAGTTTTTCCCACCGGTAAGCAAGCTTGCCAGATGCATACTTCCCGATATATACGGTAAGAGAATAAAGGGAAATAAAGATAATGTATTTACTGGAGGAACTTAATTGTAATTTTTTTTTTTAAGGTGGTAGTTGAAAAGAGAGATTATTTTATAAACTCTGGGCATTTATGAAATAACCAAATATTGATTGCTTAACCTCAATTAACACACCTGTGAGACAGGTGAATTAGGTTGTTTTACTCATCCAAGGTGTTACCTGTCATTAATGGCGTCCTGACACCTAGATCCCCGCTTTATGCAAACATCAAGTAGAAAGATGACAGTGAAGATGGAAGAAATTGAAAGGGCATCCCAATCAAGCATTCATTTTGTTGAACTGACTATTACTTAGATAACTATATACACATTCAAAGTAGCAGTGTAGATACTCAGTAAAGAACAATACTTCCAGTAGAAGACAGTTCTTGTGATATTGCTGTGTAGACCAAAGCATTGATATGCCACTAAATGTAAATGAGAAGGTGTTGGATTTTTTTTTTTATTTAATCGAATTATCTTGATAGTGGAAAAATGTCAGAAAGTTAATCAAGCCTTTCCAGCACTCCAGTTTTCTCTTTATTGCACTGATCACCAGTATTTCTTCCTGTAACTGACCGGACACACTCAGAACGTACTGCACTACATGCCAGGCTGCTGAGACCTTGCTGCATTTGAGTCAATATACCTACAGCTGTGTCCTTTCGTCTTCCACAGCACCTTGGAAGCAAAGGCAAAGGAAGAAGTCTCTGACCTCTACCTCCCAGCAAAGGAAAACATCCGTTACTGTGGTTGCGTATGTATGGGAACAGATCACTGACCTCCGTCCTCAAACTCCTTCCAACTAGAACAACCTTTTCGCCCTAAAGAGCTTTTGTGCTGCAACCACGTCCACGTGTCGGGCAAAGTGTTGTCTCTACCTTGTCCTTAGTGAAGACGCCTCATCCTCAGGCAGGCTGCTTCTCAACACGAAGAGCAGAATTTGCGATTAGATTGTTACTGTGTAATCTATCAAAATCTAAATCTTGTAAGCTGAGCACTAACAAGGAATGTGCAAGTTTGTCACTGGGTCTTTCCTACGTGTTTCACTGACCATAAGCTAATGCAAATGAACACCACAGATACGTTGCTTTTAAAATTTAAAGCAAAGAGCCACGTAAACACAATTTTTAGAAATACATGTTTGCAAAAACATTTGTATTTGACCCTCTGAGGGAGGGAACAGGACAACCAGACTGTAAGGATTCTAAAGGAAATTTTACTGGCTTTGAAATAGACTATTGGGAACTCATGCCAATGATTTCATGGAAACCTCAAGCTGCTGTTATCCCACTGAGGTAGGAACTTTTTGTAGTAGTGAATTATAAGAATAAACTACATTTTCAATATATGCAAGTTTCCTTCAGGCAGGCATCCCTTTTTGGAGTAGACAAAAAAAAAAGGCAACAACAAAAGGTCAAAATGTGACTAGACCTCAGATTTAATTCAAACTTTTATTCATCATCAAATTCAAAAGTTAGGAAGGGAAGCTATCTTGAGATCCTATCTTGCCCCGAGATACCCGTCTTATCCTTCTAAAAACCCCAACACTTCACATAATTCCTATGTAAGATGACAAGTATTTACTACCTGTAAGACATTTAAACGTCCTTGTGGAGCTCTAACCCTTTTACTGGCAGCGATCGCTGCCCAGCCTGACATTAGACTCTCATGCTCTACCCCTTCTGTCAGAGGCCTCAAATGAGTCGATTCCTCAAGCTGCCAACTAAAAACATTTTTAAAACGTGTGCAAGACCCACACTTGTAAAACTCTGGTGGTCATACAACTTTTTTTTTTTTTGTCAAACACATCCAGATCAGCTATACACACCCCAGCTGGAGAATGGAATCGTCTTTTTACCAGTTTCTTATGGAATGGTTCTCAAATTCTTATCTGGGATAAGTCCTCCTTACACACAGCAAATGAGAAGAACAGATATGAATGACACCTTCAAATCTGCTGCTTGTCATGCTATGTTCGCATGGGAGCTGTAGTAAAAGCAGAAGACGATCTTTTTGTGGTTTCTTAGCTCAGCTTTAGGAAAAGTACAAAGGTCTTTAAAATGTAATATAGCATTTGTACTACGAAACCAAGAAGAACACAAACCCACAGTCAGTAGGCGTAGAGCAGCAGAGGCAAAGAGGCCGAAGCTCCGCTCGGAAAGCGGGAAGAGGAGCTGCGTTACAGACAGCAGGTACCAGAGCCTCTCCGAACAACACTTGCAGAAAAAGCCTCAAGACAGACAACGCCAAGACCATGAACAGCCTTTACTTCTATCAGTTGTTTCACAGCACAATGAGACACAGCACACAGTTTGTACAGCGGGATCTGCAGACAGCTTAAAAACAGGCAATTATCTTTAATAAAAAGCATCGAGTCTGAACGTGAAAATACGAAGACAAACAATATTGCAGCTAATGATCACCTTGCTTGCCTTTGATTGTCTAAGAAGTCAACTCACTGACTTCTCATAGTGCCTTCAATGTTCTCCACACCACCTTCTCCAAACACCCTAGGTAGTGTAGAGCTTAATGGGTCCCAACTAACGTGTGCAGTATGTTTCATAACCTTTTCCTCTTGCTTTCAAGCCCTGTTTGCAGCGTGTGGGGAGATGCAACGACTCTCATCATACAACATTCTGATTCACAAAGAAGCAGCGCAAGTGTTGTACATAATTTAATTTGCACTTCTGTATATAAATGTTTACTATATTGCACACTATTGCAGCACTTAAAAACATCTAATTATTTGCAAAAATTAGTAAAATACTTTAAAGGATTTAAAAATAAGGGTTTTAATGCAACTGACAAGATAATAAAAAAGCAATTTACTTAATGAGATACAATCCTTTATGTTGGAAATGAAAGTTACATACAACTAGAGTACAATTAAAATATACCATATAGTTCAACACTTAATTCCTCAAATGTGTAAAATTAACAAGCTTCTACTGTCATAGATATACAATTTTTCCATATTGTGAAAAGGATTTTTCAAATTAAATACAGGTAACATAATATTCTGTAGTTATATTTTATGACTGTGTTTAAATGAGAGGGTTGTATAATACTCACATTGTCAAATGTACTCACTAATGCCTTGGAAATTGCACACTTCCCCTCCTTTTCCAAAATAGAATCTCATTTCCATACTGAAGTCTATTATGCCATATTGGAAAAGTATTTTACTTTCTAACAGGATTTTCATAAAATTAAAAAATAGCATAGTATCATGGCATTAAGATGACTTTTCCACTTATGCCCACGTAGAATTTAATCTGGGTATCAGACAGACACGTCAGAACCAATTTCCTAGACTTTTGTCTTATTGTACACGCAAGATGAATGATTACAGTATTTTACAAAACAGAAAAATCTCCGAACCTTACTAGAATTATAAATGTAATGATTAAAAATTAAAATCATAACAGAATCAAATTGTGATCTCCAACATTTATTAAAATCTTTTAAAGTTCATAAACGACAACAAAGTTACTGTAGAATTTATCGCATACAGCTAGCATACAGCAGCATGTCCTTGGTCTAAATGAAATACAAAAGATTTTAACATTTTCATACAAAGGATTTCTTTAAATTTATTAATGTGACGATATATCTTTGTTACATAAAATTTGCTACAGCAAAGTATCTTATACTTTTCTTGCACATATGTAAATATGGGTGGACAAAGACTGCATTCAGTGTCAGCCTCCTAACGACGTTGTGCAAAAATGCTCAACAACCTAAACACACAGAATGTTGAATGGTACCTTTCATACTCTTTTGTAAAACGTCTACAAAGGCTTTTCTTAAAGGAGTGTCATACAGATTAAAAGGAAGGAATGCCAGCGGTTTATTTGCACCGACATTCAAACAAATACAATGGCTATGTATCAATATAGCTCTTCTTTTTTTAAAAACAATTCATCCTTGTATGCATGTAAATTTACCATAAAATACGAGTCTGGTTTAAACTGTTTAGATGTGCCGTTTTAAGACAGGTCACTGAGACAGCCAGAATCAAGTGTACAAATAAAAACTACTACGAATAAGTTTAAAAGCAACCCCCCAAAAAGTGCTGAGCCACTGATTATTAACATTGAAATAAATGTGTAAAAGTGCCCAAAGCTAGCACATGGTAGCAATACCTTTTAAGTCAGTTGGTGAGAGTATACAAAACATAATTAAGCCCAAATACTTATATCTGTGTGACCATACATTCTGTTTGATTGGAAGGAAGTAGGTTAGAAATGAAGACACAACGCAACTAAAATAAACCCAGCTGTTGCAGTTTTTAAACTTTGTCTCTTTTCTTCGTGAATGAAGTGCTGTAATTAAAAAGAAAATGATTGTAGCAGTACTCCATCCGCAGTTTACTAATATAGTATACCAGAATAAAAACTTGGCAATAACCTCTTATTCTTAACAGCTAACAAAAAATAACCGTGTTCATCCAGCGATGCATCTGAAACATTATTTTGCATTTGCTAAACCATTTGTTTTTCATAGCTAATGGCAGAGCGCATTTTGCTTTTTGTGGTGCGGTGGTTTTTATTTTAATGGATGCCTTTTTTAATCAAAAAAGGCTCAAAACAAGGAATACTTTGGGAGCCCAAACATCGGCTTTAAAAAAAAAAAAAAAAAAAAAGAGAGAAAACGTGAATCAAAATGAATCATATTCTCTACAATACTGACCAAAACTTCCTTTAAGAGTTTAGGGTTCATGTTCTTAAAAAAGCCATTTCATACCTGCCAACTGAAATGCTGGTAAGTTGACTTGGTTAAATATGGTCCAAAATCCAGACCAGGTGGAATTACTCCCTCTCACGAGACTGTAAGCTTCCCATGGTACAGTCTGGTTATGGCAATTTACCTACTGCCTAGGTGGGAAATACAAAGGAAGGAGGCAGTGACGAAAACTGCAGGGATGTAGAAAACCAAGGCACGGGGTCTAGCTACTGTCCCCTACTTAAGCCATCCAATTGATTCTACTGAATTTTGGTCAGTCTCCAAGAAGAAATGTTTTTAAGTTAATTTAGCAGACATTTATATGGCGATAAATACTACCTTCAAAAATGCTAGAAATGTTGGCTAGGTTTAGTCTGAGCTACTAAAAAATTATTATAAATTGTAGCATCAGACACAAGACAGACAAGAATTATTGGCTGGCACAGACTAGAAGCAACATTTATCTTTCACTTCAGTCTAAATCACACTAGCCGCAACACCTTCCATTTCACTCACACAAATAATACATTATTCAAAATAAAATGGAGCATTCTTGGGTAAAAAACTACTTCATTTTAAAGGGGGAAAATGAACAATACACAGAAACAAAGAACGACAGAAACCAAAGTTAAGTAGGAAAGTGGTCTATTATTCTGTGTTACTGCACAAACAGTGCTTGCTTAATTGTGCCTAGTTAGAAGGGTTGGTGCAAACTGCACACATGGAAGATGGCAATAAAGACCTCAGTCAGCTTTGTGGAATGAAGTAACTAGGTAACTGTTTTGACATATGATGGTCTCAGCTCCACCTCATCTGTTAACAGAGTGCAAAGATCCCAATGTGAGCCCTGATGTCATCTTGTCCTCTTACTCCTACTAAAAATCAGCAAATTCTTTTGCACATTTTTCTGTTAGAGACGCACGAATATCTTCTTCTTCATAGTCATCAAAGTTGCTGGTATCTCCAGGGCCTCTGCACTTTGGTATGAACGGAGCTTCTACCTGTATTTGGGGGGGGGGGGGAAGCACATGAAATGTTATCGGCCTAATACCTTTAGATTTAACACTGTGATAACAAGCACAACAATATTCCCATTACTCCTCAAATCCTGCCAAGAAACCAGATACTACAGTGAACCAGCTTAAAGTCGTGGCACAGAAATAAAACCAGCCTAAGAAGGTGCAGGCCTAGAGGTATGAATGTAAGTTGAAAAAGACTAACATCTCACAGACAAACATCAATACAAAATTACTTCCACTTTAAAACAAAGTTTAGCCTCTTCTTGCAGAACAGACCCTGCTCTCAGCTCATCAGCTGCGTGGTGTGGCTCCCAGCGCAGCGAGGGCCGCATGTGATAGTCGCATGGTCACGGCGGAAGCAGAAAAGTAGTTGGATTGCCATCAACGGTACTCAAAAATCTCAGGGCTGTTTGGAACCCCTCTCCTCTTACTTACCCACAATCCTCTATTTCCAAATAAAAACTAACCTAATACAAGTTTAGAACAATTTGTTCTGCGTCTCCTACACAGTTCTTCCTAGGACCTAACTGTAAGTGAGAAGCAAAAGCCTTCTCAAAACTAGGCCACAACTGAGAGACAAGCAGGGACTTGAAGGGGTCACTAAAAGGTTGTACAGAAAAGCCAGTGCAGCCCTAATTAACGATGGAAAACCCCTTCTGGTAAAGACTGCCTGCATATCCTCTCCAATCCACATATATACTCGATTAGCCTTGAGATTCAGTGCATCTCATGTCAACTGTACGGTAGTAAGCCATTCACACTCAGGTACTGGAACCAGTCATGGAATAGTTTGGGTTGGAAGGGACCTCTAAAGGTCATCTAGTTGTTTTCCAGGACCCTCTTAACTGCTGCTTCTTAAAGTTGAGGGAGCCTGCAGCTTTTTGAGGTTGGCCTTAAAAAATAAAATCCTTGGGTCTGGCTACAACTTAACAGTCTCAATCTTTCTGTCCCAATTAGTGCACTTCAGCCTCTACTCATCTTGGAAGTTAAACTAATGATGACCTTAAATGAAAATACGGGTCTGCACAGGGACATACCTGCATTTTTACTGGCTAACAGCTCATGCTGTCCCTACACAATCAGGGCAAAAAAAAAAAAGAAAAAAGAAAAAAAGAAAAAAATAAAGAAGGAGTTGCTCCCAACTTGCCAACACTGAAATGCTATTTTAGGGAACAGACTACCAAATTCCACCTTCACTTAGCTAATATTAATTCAAATCTTAATCCTTCTAGTCTGTCACACCTCATAAAGTTCAAAATTAAGCTTAATAACTTTTAAAAATAACCTAAATTTTAGAATCAACTGCATGCTGAAAGAAGGAATAAGCAGGGTTTGGAGTTGATGGGAGGCAATGATGAAGGATGGATGGTAAGGAAGGGACCAGAGAGAATGGAAGACCAGGGAGAAGGAGAGATACTCTACTGAAACACGTCTAGGACAAACTGGAGTTGGAGGCATGATTATCAGCACCGCATTCCTCTTTTTCATTTGACAGGTGCCTGATTTATCCACCTTTATGGTAAGCAAAATTATAGCAAAATTATTGAGGTTATGCAAATTTAAACCTGGAAACACAAAGTAATCAGAGAAGTATCTCTCTCTGGGACGTCCCAAGGAGTATGTGTGCCAGAGGCAGCACGGTGGGGAGACAGATAAGCAGGGCAGGCATGGCTCCAGCTGAGGCAGGCGATCAGATCACACTGCAACCACGGAACTGCTCAGTGCCTCGGGTAGATTACTGATGGCGGGGGGGCGTGTGGTGTGTGGAAGTCAGTAAATTAAAGAGGTACAGCACAGACTAATACAAATTAAACTCTGCTGACTTTGAGTGATAACACTATACACCCCCAAGAAATAACACTAACTTTCTGCATTTATAGCCTGTGCTACAACTGTCACATGTGTATCCTTTTGTTCCTAAAACAATATACGTGTTTAGGTGATTTATCCTGAGAGAATACACAGTCTGGGCACACACCTAGCCTACAAAGCCACACATTTGCCAGTATCTGAATTCTGTCTCTGTGTCTTCTCAAATGGATTTTCAATTACTTCCTTACAACAAAGCTCAGAGCACAAGAAATATCTTATTTACTGCTGGAATTTTAGAACATGTTCAAATGAGATGCCTCAGACTTTTTCCTATTATCTTTGCTAAGGAAATCGCTAAAAAGAGATTGCAGGAGGTAACACTGGTTTATAGTAGAAATACCTGTTTGGCCCTAAGTACGACCATATTATCAGGCAGCGTTTTAATAAACAGCTACACAAACACACAAAGAAAACAAGATTTGATCTTATCTGAAATATTAAGTAGTTGGCTGGTTCACTTATGACTATAGCATAACAAATTATTCACATTACATTAGCTGCCAAGGAACATTACGTTTATTCAGGAAAATACATGCTGAGGTAACAGCCACTGTGAAAAGCTGGTATAAACCCAAAGTTTGTTGCTGTATTTCTATGACTGCTTAAATGATATTACAATCCATACTGTTGTTTCAGACCCTTAGTGTTACAGTATTTATTCCTTGTACTTAGAAGCTTCAAACTTACTCAGCATGAGTTTTCGCAATCCTTTAAAACTAGCAATAGCTATTCTGTCTGTACTAGTAGTTCACGTTTTAAAGTATTTCTTGTTTCTGTGAAAGTAATACTCTACAGCAGTGCACTAGCAATGCTAAGAATATTTAGCACACTATTAAAACATCTGATTTAATATTATGGGGCCTGGGTGTCCCCAAACAGCATACTGGGGAATGAAACTCAGGGCATATAAAACTGCCTTGTAAACAGGCATTAAGAAAGCAAAGAACAGATAATTACAATTCTCCAATGGGGAACCTTCTCTTAAAACATCTATACTTCACAGAAAGAATACAAGACATGTTAATTGTACCCTGTCTTCTAGTAATTAATACATCAGTGAATACTACAACAACTGCACTGTCAGTTTGTGTAGCCAAACCACCAGTTTCTTTTTAGGAACTATTGTTACTATTTACGTTTGGCCTTTAAAATACTGCTGTTACAGCAGCAAGTTCATGCCTCTATAACCAACACTGTTAGCATTCCAACAATGCAAACCAATTCCTTGAAATGTTATCGCTTGACTCCAACCTTTTTACCAATATCTAGACACAAAATTATTTCCCCACCTGAGTCTTCTGGGACAACACCGATGAAGTTATTTTAGTCTTTTATTGTTGGCTATTGAAAAACCAAGAATTCAGAGGTTGTACTTAAGAGAACAAATAATTTCTTAGGAATCGGTTTTTCGTAACTCACTAATCCACAGATATTTAACTTTGACTCTACTTTGAAGGGGAGAGGGAGCTTTGGAGCTACTGGAAGACAAACCTAGACTGAATTGTCATCATCCTCATCCCTTTCCCCAGTTTCCTGTCCCAGCTCTGCTTCATTCATCCTGGCAGCCACTAATGTGCTCCTCTCAAACCGATAGGTTAATGGCTGCTTGTGCTCCGAACATATTCTCAATTCTCTCTGTTGCTTTCATTCTTATGCAAGTTTGAAGTTCATAGCGCAAGCTGGGCATGGACTTTCTAAAAACCACATTGCAAGTCATGTTGGTCAGGCAGGGCTAGAAAACCATTCTAAAAAATCCCGGAAAACAGCATTCAGCAGGGCTGTCTTCATTACTGCAGCTTCTGGAACTGCAGTCAATTAAAGCGTAGTGTCAAAAGGCAAAAACTCCTCAGTAGACACTGAAGACCGAATAGACACTCTCTGCACCTGACCCTGTCCCAGTCACAGATAAAGCAAGAGCAAGAAGGAGGGAGCATACTACTTTAGCAGAAAAAGAAAAGCTCTAGCTTTGGCTAGAGCTCCTCCACACTGAAGCACAGTCTGACTGCTAAGAACTAGCTGGAAAGGAAAACAGATTCCTCTCTGCTGTGGAGGAGTATTTATAGATGCCACTATAGCAGGGGTTAAATAAAAAGCGAGAGAGGCAGGAGATGGCTCATTCTGAGATATTCCAGAAATAGACTAAAGCACAACACGTGTTAAGAGAACATGAATGTACATAGAGGTCCAGGATAAAATACCAACAAAACCAAACATAATTCAATCAATATAAACTCTTCAGAGTGTTAAAGATTAAGCTACTTTCACCTTTTCTTAGTTTAACTAAAAGTGACATATTTAGGAAGGCAAAAATAAGCAAAATAATTAGAAATTTTACTTCAACCTCTTAAAGACCCGTAATAGTTTTGATCGGGAAGCGTCTTACCTTTCTCTGATAAATGGCAATCCAATCTGTAGTTGCAAACCACTTGTGATTCTTTATGTCATTTACACCATTCTTGAGATTTCCATATCGTTTGGTCAAATCTACCTGGAGTAAATTTCTTAGAAGATCCTTTAGGTCTGAACTGAAGTGTGATGGGAACCTTACCTAAAAATATACATCCACAACATTAAAAACAATACACAAATTTGATTCTTCCCCCTGTGACGTAAAACAACGTTCACACAAAAGGAAACATTGGGGCCATTTTCTATTCTTCCTCTAAAAACAGATCAAGTAGGAATGCATGAAAAGAGATGATTATTGTTGCACATGCATTTGTTTCTCAGAGCCTTTATCAATAGTACTACCTTGTGCATCTACCATTTTTTGAACTGAAGGTTTCTAGATCTGACTCAGTTGAGGAAAACCATTAATTTAATGTAATAATGATAAAAAAAGCTAAATTTAACTTGGTGTCTTACTAACACATCATCATCTCAAGGCATTCTCAACTATTTTCTAGGAACAAATTTTTATATTATATATTATATTCTATATTATATATTCACACATGCACCCAGGAGATACAGTATAGTATAGCATATATACAGCATATAAATATATAGATATGCTCTGAAATAACTGAACATTCAGCAATCATATATGAAAATTCAATCTGGAACTTTATGCTGCACTGTAATCTGTTTCTGATAACTAAATACACCAACATCAAAAGTCTTACATAAATAACGCAGCACTATTTGAAGATAGCACACGAGTGGCTTGTCAATACAATTAATTCAAACCTGGCTAAGAAATGTATTTGAAGATGATTTATGGGATGTAATTACACAGGGTTTTACTAGCAAAGAATCTGCTGGCACCATCTGAGATGGAAGAGAATAGAAAGGGGAAGACAACAGGCAGAAAGCTGTATTTGTCATGCCCACAGTCTCAGCGTTTGACACGCCCTACATTCAGCTGATCAGTTATGATGTAAATGCAGAACATGGAATTACTTAGCATAAAAACGTTGCGAAATCAAGAGGTCTGATAATCAAGGATACTGCTTCAGTTTACCTGTCAATATGGCTCTATTGTAGTACATGAGAAATTCACAGGTTTTAATGAATGTAATACCTAGACAGCTAAGAAGTAAGGAAATACTAACGCCATTTTTTAAGTAGAGAACTAAGTGCATGAGGCAGATTAAATGAAAGACTTAAGGTTATAAAGGAAACGTACTGCTAGCTGAGAACTGAATGTTAAAGAGTTTGCAGAGTTCAAGTCCAGTGCTGTTTCTGCAACCATCCATCCATGGACTCAGTAAAAAAAGGTGGATGATCAACAGTACAAATGTCAAGCAAATGAGATACAACTGCAAAAAATGCCCCAGTTTTTTTAGTTTAGAAGATAAATATTTCTTCAAAAACGTATCTTCGTAAATGAATTCCCACATATTCATGGAGATAGCTGAAGGGTCACAGTATTATAGCCTTTCAAAGAGCAACCACCTTCTTGATTTAAGTAAGGTGCTAGACAGGAATCAATCTCACCGCAGTGTAGCACAGGGCCCACTGAGGCACTTCCCTTGATTAGAATTACAGAAGTACGAGGTGCAGCACAGCATGTGTTTATGTAGGGACAAGGAAGAGAAGAACCATAACAAATCAAGTGAGCACAAAGAGACATGAAGAGACAACACTGGCTGGCAGGAGAAACAACAGAACGATCACATTTTCATGCTATCTGGCACACTAAGAGATATTCATGGCAAATAAAAGGGAAAAGTTGGAAACACTTTATAAAAATTGCATATAACAATGGAAGCTGAACAGAACATTAGACATGTCTTGAACTACAGGACTGCAGGAGTAAAGAAACCTACTATGAAATACAGAAACTCTTTAGAGCTTCTCAAAAGCTGCAAAAATATTTCTAGAAAAGAAAATAGCTAGGCAAATTAAGCATACAGCTAAACAGTTGTTAATAGTTGTTGGATCATTTTTATCCAAGCATAAAAGGACATAATACCACAATGTCTGTAAATTTAGTAACTTGCATTTTAAATCTGAAGGCAGGGAACAGATTTTTAGAACTTTGATTTTTAATATTACTGAAACAATGTCTGTACTTAAGAAGTATACATTACAAACTTTTCCCATATTCTTTCCAAATTGCTCACTGTCTAGTAGCCAGTAAATCCTGCATCTACTCCAGACAAAAACCAGGTTCTGCAAAGACAAACTACTGCATTTGCGAAAATACACAGAGCCTTCACTCACCTTGCCAGACACAATCTTCTCATAAATTTGAATGGGCTGATCTGCAAAGAACGGGGGATACCCAGCTGCCATTTCATAGATTAACACTCCTAATGCCCACCAATCCACTGCCTTGTTGTAACCCTGGATAAAATGAGAAATACCACTGTTAGTACATTTCTAACATAGTTTAAGATTTTCAATATATATCTATGGAATACAAAGAAAGCCAATGCATTATTGCTTGTTTAATACGGAACTTACAACCTAGTTCAAACCAAACTGAAGCTCACAGATTCCAACAGCAATATCCTTAAAACCTAATAGAGTGATGACAGTGAAACATTTTGCACACATTCCTGTGCTGAGTTTCAGTGATGTCTTTACACTGATGTGACAAGACTCTCTAAGTGACAGAAACGGGCACAATTTAGTTAGTTATTTAAAATCAAAATACTCTTGTTACAGAATGATTGAAACTTCTTTCAAAGCTTAGGGAAAGTTCATTAAGTATAACAACACTTCCTATATTGTATACCATCACCTTTTTGCTTGATTATCCGCATTTCAGAACATTCATTTTCATATTTACTAAACTAGCTACAAGAGCTTAAACCTTTAGTTAATTAGCTGTTAGAGAGTCATTTATGATCTGGTCTTTAAAGCCTGAACATAAAATCATTAGTAAATCCTATTTAATATTTAAAAAGACAGAAAACCCCACCAACCCCATCCATTTTATATGCGTTCTCTGAGATCTTTTACAAAGCTCAGGGCTAAGACTCAGTCCTTCCTGAAAAATCTACTATGGAGAATTTGTAGCCAACACATTGCAATTTCTTCTGCTGCTTTAGCTGCATAGGGGCACAAAGCTGCAAATAATGAACATTTTCTCCCCAAATAAAAGTATTTTTGGTTTACTTTTAAAGACCTGCAAAGGGTATTTAATAAACCACCTACTAAGTGCATAACTTAACGTTATGCATTATGATTGTTTATATCATAAGCAGTTTCATAAACTATAAAGATATTTTTCCTTTGCAAAACATGAAGGGCTGCAGTTGAACAGCTATATGATAAATAATATTTCTTCTATGTTCAAACAGTTAGTGCAAGTACTAGACACAAACTGATCAACGGTAAGCTTAGACTGCAGGTACTTTATGTGTAAAGCCAGTAGTTTGTCATGTTTGATTTCACGTAAAGTGCCTTAAACCTGAAACACTCTGCAACTAGTTATTTAATGACTACTGATTCATCCAATATGCAGTTCTTGTTACCTCTGGAGCTCCTGTTCTAGTCTGTTAACACTTCAGAACGTAATCACTCAGATCTACTGTTCTGATAAGGATGCTAGTTAAATAACCCGATTACAGATTCTTTAAATCCATTTTTCCCCCTTCACAAGTTACATGGCAAGCATATGTAGAAAGTTCTGTACGGTTATGAGAAAATCTGAGTAAGTAAGTAGCTTTGGAGTAAGTTTTAGCATACTAAAAAATACTTACAATGCAACGACTGCATTTTGTGTAATTCTTAAAGAGTTGACTAGTCAAGATTTGATTTTTGGAAGTATCAGCAATTGTTTATCCCTCAGAGTTTAGTAATTGGGTGATAAGTTCTAACTGCATCAAATGCATGGCTGAATAACAAGACAAAGTACCTTGCTGAGAATTATTTCAGGTGCCAGGTATTCTGGAGTCCCACATAACGTCCAAGTTCTTCCTTTTACTCTTTTTGCAAAGCCAAAGTCCGTGACCTGTCATCAGAAGAAATAAACTGATTGTAAGTGCATTTCTACAACAAAATTTAAAATTAAGTAATTTTGAAATATTTTGGAAAGCTATTTTACACAGAGGAAAAATTTGTCTCAAATCACATAGTATCATATAGTCAGATGTGCCTTTAGTAGCCAGTCCTTCTGATAGTTCTAATTCAGACAGATAGAAGGTTTCTTGTGATAAAATTAATAAATAACACAAAATACGTATTTTCCCCCTGACGCAAACTTCTATTTATAATTTAAAAAATCAGTGGGAACTATGGCTTACTAATCTTCCACATGTACTGCAATTATATTAATAATTTTTCTTATACTTTTCACATCAGACTGTTTATACTGCTGAAAGTTTAAAGAACATGAATATGAACAAGATATTTATCTTTTCCTTTAGTTAACAAATGAATCACAAAAAGGGTCAAGAGATCCGCCAGTCTTGTAAATTTAGAATTTTATTGCAGAAGTGTATAAAGATTATATGTAAAATTAGTGTGGGAATAAGAGAACATAAAAGAGGTCTTCCAGTAACTTCGGATTCTGAACGTCTTTGAAAGCATCACCAGAGTCAAGCTTGTTTATTTGAGGACTAGGGGGGAAACGTAGCAGTAACTGTATTCACAAATGGCAAATTCTTGGCCATTACAAATTCTTCATTCCACTTGTCATGTTTTCTGCAGTAAGTTTTCAGAACTCTGTATGCGATATCATCCTCTCTGATTTCTCCTGGACCGTATTGTGGAATACATACGGAAGCCAGGGAGTTACATATGAAATTCTGGGATCAGTTTCAAGCTATCAAGCCTATGCTTGTTTGGAGATCCGCTTCTTTTGTTTCCTCCTTCTTGGTATCATTTTCAACCCATTCCCTCAGAAAACATACTGTACAACAATGATAATCATTGCTAATTGTACAATAACCTGTGCTGTTGTTTCTGATACACTAGTGTCACAATTAAACAAGCCAAACTCTAAAGCATAAAGGCAGCTTTTGCTTCATTTTTGGTAGAAACAACAGCAATCACAGCTGCAACTGAACAGAGAGGGTGATGTGCTGACTAGGCAGACCTGCTTCAGTCAGCAAAGAATCATTTCTGTGTTTGTGAATGCCCATCAGTCTATGTACAAAGAATACACTGCAGACGGGGGACAAACGGTAATGGCTTTAAAATTCAAAAAGAAAAGGAATGTAGTTTCTAAACAAAATTTAGTTGGAGCTGTAGTACCAACATATAAACACAACCCCCCCTCTCTGTTCAGAAGCAGAAATGAACCAAGTTCACATGGGAAGAGTGACTGCTGGACTCATTATCATTTGCAGTTTGCCCACCATCACAAAAACATACTGTTCCATATAGAGAGTCACCAATTCTGGAGTAAGCCGTTCATAGCTTTACATTAATGGTGCTCCCCAACCACATTAATAGAGCTTGTATTTCTCTTCTCCCTACAGTGTTACTTTATTCTCCATGCCAAATTATTTTACAGTTATAAACAACATAAGATACAAATCCTTTCCACTTCTCTTGAACATTTTTATTATGTATTTTTCTGTTAGATTCTGCTATGGCAAAAGGTGACACAATGAGGAAAGAAGAGCTTCTATAGTTTAAGGACTGCAAAGCATTGCAGAGTGCTTGTTGCTGTCTACCACCTTCCCATTTGCCATTTAGATCAAAAACATAAGAGCTAAAAGGAAGATGAGGAGGTGCCGTGAGAGGCTGTTGTAAAACCAAAGTTGTTATTTGCAGCACTGCAATTCTGATCTGATCTCAACTCAGTTCTTACTCCAGATGTGCTGAGAAGGTTAGGACTCTCCAAGGGTGGGATTCATCTGACTGAAATTAAGTACTGTAGTGTTGGTGTTGACATCTAAGCTGGTTATCCTGAACTACTTATATAGACAATGCAGAGAACCAGACTTTTAGGGCACTTTTCGTCTTGTTCTAGGGCAGACGTATAAAATAGGTCAGATGAGCAGAGCCATGTAATCACCTGCTTCTCACCACAGACCCCAAGGGAAATCTTGACAACTCGCTCAGCTGCAGACAGCTCCATTGTGCATACTTAATTTCAGTCAGAGGAAGTACAATCCAATGGTTTTAACCATTACTAAGCAGCGGGGCATTTTAATGCTCCCTGAATACATGCTAACATGACAACCAGCTTCAGACCGTTTATTCTGAACACATTTGCTAGAATTACTTAACCCTACACTGTAAGACAAGACTCCACTCCCTAAATATATGAAGAATATCATACCTGGATGTATCCTTGCTGATCAATTAAAAGATTTTCAGGCTTTAGATCTCTGTAGATGAGGTCTAACGAATGGAGGTACTCAAATGTTAGCACTATCTGAGCTGCATAAAACCGTGCATGTGGTTCACTGTGAAGAATTAAAAGAATATTAAGTACCCCAATACTATGCTAAGATACTGAAACAACCATGTAACTGCCAGGGATAGACAAATTCAGTATCTTTTAACTGGTTCTTTTACTGTGTAACAAGGGAAAAAAAAAAGCAAACAGCAAACATTTTAGAACTGATACACTCATTCCCTAAAGTTAATTTAAGTTTTGCAGCTAAAATACACATGCAAATCAAGATGAATGTATCCCACAATACAGAGCTTAGACTTTAAATTTTACTTTTAGAAAGTATCATCAATTTCAGTGACAATATGCATAGGAATTCCAAGATTCTATCGTGCATAGATCATGAATGCCTACATTAACTAACTGAAAAATAAGAAGTAATTACAAGTTTTTCATTGTCTGACTAGTTTAAGTCCACTGAAAGAGGGGCACTTACCCCTTCAGAATGTTTTCTTCAATGCTAATGAATTTTATAAAACCTTCTTCCCAAATTAGCAACATAAGCCTTTTTAAAGGAATAATGTCATTAATACTCTTACCTGAACCTTCCGATTCTTCTTAGATGTGAAAACATTTCACCACCAGGAACATACTCCATTACCATGTATAAATTAGAATTGTCCTACAGAAGCAAGTAAACACATGCAAATACATATTAGACATGCTATAGTCTCTATAATTCCTACCTACAGTGCATTTTATTAAAGAATGAAAGTGAGAAATTGTAGCCATCCGATGACCTTAACAAATACGAATTATCACAGCTAGAAATTCTCAAAAAAGCGCAGACACGATAAAAGGAACATCATATATCTCAAGAAATCTATTTTAAAGTAAATTTGAATGAAGATAATTAGTGAGTTCCTGATACAGAATGGTGTGTAAGTGACCTGAAGGAAGAGAGGGTAAGATGCCTACTGCAAGACAAGACCTTGCACTCTTAAAAGTTCAGAATTGACACCCTGAGGTATTCTCGTCTCCCCCAGCCCCAGCCCCAAACCTCAAAACTAAAGATTAAGGTAGAACATGTTTGTTCATTTTAAATGGTATTAAAAAAGAAAAAAAAAAGAAGGAAATATATAAAGGACACATATCACTCTATAAATTAGGAAAATACCCAATTTCTTTACAGACTGACTAGCACATACAGTCATGAAATTAGAAGCTAACCTCAAAGTTCTTTCCTTCATGGTTAAGACTGTCATTAAGACCTGCCTCAGGTATAAATCTCAAACAAAAAAATCTGCAGAACAATTACAAATTTACCATTCCATATATATTGGTACAGAAATACATCCTTTGGCTTCTCTCAAAAACAGAATGATGCCTAAAAGCTCCCTGCTGTACAAAAGCCGGTTTCCCTCCAAAACAAGGGAAATCTTTAAGAGTTCAATTCAATTTAATTTTTATTTATTTATTTGGAGATATCCTTTCAATCATCACCTGGTGAATTGGGGTGTATGCAAGTGTGCGCACAAGTGCAGGAACTCCTGCTCAAGACCTGGCAACAGTGCCAAGTGAAGCATCTTTGAAAACAAAAATACTTAAACTATTTACTGTAAAAGTTAAATGTTTTAATATCTAAAGTTTGAGCACGCGCTTCCCTGAAACTCAAACAACTTCTTTCAAAATAATGATTACCTTAAAAGAATACTCCAGTTTTACAAGGAAAGGAAAGTTCACCGCTTGTAATATTCTCTTCTCATTCAGTGTGTGTTCTATTTGCTTCAGTTTGACGACCTAGGAGAGAAAAAACAATCTTCAATTTAAGTATGACATTTTATAGTTGGTGATAAATTTTTCAGTGTAAAACAATTAGTTGAAAGCAAGCTTGTAACTTTACAGATAATGAAAAACCTTATGGATTACTAGTACAGTAACAGTGCCAAGAGAGGATTAAAAAGTCTAACGACATTTTAAAGAGTAATACTCATGCAATACAGTTTGCAGATAACCCTAGAATAGTGTTTCTTACTACATGCTGAGTATACAAATCAGTAAGGGAAACATCTCTTTACATTTTCTTAAGAATTGCTTGCGTTTGTAAGGGAGATACTTCTGCAGGAAGATGAAGTTCAATAAAATCCATTTGATCTTTGGACCCTTCGCTAAGAAAGGCAGGAAATTGTGTCAGACATTTAATTATGAACTTTGTTATGTGTGAACAGGAGTAAACTGACTTATTTTATATAGCTCACACATTAGTGAGGAGAAGACTAAGGAGAATACAAATTCAAAATTTCCATTCTTATAAACGATGGTTACTTCCGCCAGACCTTTCAATGGGTTTTGCTTTTCTGCTTAGCAAACCGCTTAGGAAAAGTATTAAAAAAAATTAAATGCTACCTTCCTGGAATCCATTACACTGTTAAGCTGTTAACAAGGCAGCAAGTGGCAGACCTCTGATTATTGCTTTTTCTCAGAAATTAACAATTGGTTTCCTTGTGTTAAACCCCAACACTGCACAATCGATTCTCTCCATTTTACTTAATCCCTGTTGCACAATTTATCTATACCTCATTTTGAGAACGGCATGATTTCCAAGTAAAGTTACTTTTTCTTTTTCCCCCCATAGGAAACAAGGAGAAAATGTACAAGTGTGATCAAAACAAGCCTGTTTTTACATGTTCGGAAATCAAATCTAGCTGCTATAAATAACAGATAAGCAAGATATTCCAACCCTGACTGAAACTGTGTTTAAATTTAACTTTTAGATGCAAAAGGTAGTACCTATAAAAAAACACTACTGATTTGAAATAAGTGTCATACAAAAGAAATAGCGAGTTAAAAATATTAAATCTCTTTTGAATCATGGATCTTTAGGGACCAAATAAAAATTTTGCTCAAATCAGCTCATTTGTGGGAAGTGTTCCCTTCATCCCTAAAAACCTATGGCACTGGAATTCTTGGCCATCAAAGCGAGCAAGCTAAGGTTTTAGTTGGATATTGTGAAGCGTTCAGCTGCAATGCTAAACAAGACTTTACCACCCTTCCTGCATCTTCTGCTGGTTAGATACCGGAGGGTGATGGCAGCAATACCACAGGCTGAAGCTGCTGTTTAACACTTCATAATATCAAACTGGAGCCTCAGATAACACGGCTTTGCTCACATTTAAGCTCAAGCTCAGGGCATGTCCAATGACAGCATCCTGTAGGTCAAATGATACCTCTTAACGGCAGATTGTCCAACAATTTGTTTGTGTCTGAGCTTTTATTAACAGTATTTTCTTTCCAAAAACAATTACGTAATGAAACTAGCCACGCAATGTTATGTTACGGCCTTCCTAAATCAAGGCAGACAAATAAAGGAATAACAACCCTACACACAAAACTACTGGCTGCATCAACATCTATTACTTTTTTTTTCATATCCTGATAAACCAAGCATAAGATTGGATAACAAAAGGACACACAATATGCTTTTTCTTGTTTCAAGTAAAATGTAAATGAAAAATTATAGGCAGCCTGCACATTGTCTAATTGCAGACAACTGTATGTTTTCTGTAATATACAAAGCGACAGAAATGTGTTCTCCCTAAACCACCTCCTATTTTTTTGATCAATTAATATAAGTTACTAATATAACACTAATACATTTCTAATAGAATACATAAATATATGCTAAGTTGAGTTGAAAAAGCGTGTATTTTATAAAGGAACACTTCAGACTTCTGATTATAGACAAAATAATCTAATTTTCTAATAGAAGACTGATACCTGGATGCAAACATCTTTAATCCTGTGAATCTTTTACTGCAAGTCCAGTGCAATCATTGAAAATGTGAATTTTTGCTTTTACCAGGTAATTTTATAGCTATAGCTTTCCATTTTATTTTCAACTGAGAGGTAGCAATTTTTTTTTTTTTTTAAATCCTCAGACTATTTTTATGGCAGCTTTCTGAAGTAAGATCTAATTTCCTATATTGCCCCAATGACAAGGACTCAGCCATTCATGAAAAAGGGTTCAAAGAAAAAACAGTTGAAAATCTGAAATTTGTCGATGGGCTCTCCGTGCAGCAGTGGGGTGCTCATCAGACCTCGTGTTACAGCAACGCTCCCAACAGGATGCCACCAGCCATACTTGAGGTAATGATGAGGTAAATTTCCACACGGGTGGAAATGGTCTGGGCTGTCTTTCAGTTGGACTATGTTGGAAGGTCTTTTTATTTTAATTGGATTTTTTTTTTTTAAATAAAAGTCAGAAACCATTGTTATAGGAGAATGCTGAAGTTGCAAAAAATTGAGCTTTTCCAAGTAAAAAAATAACGCCAGAATTGATGCTAAAAGGTAAGTTTATTTTAGTTTCTTCTTGTCTGACCATTGTAAAGCAGTCTTTAATTAAATGACACATTATTCAAGGTCCAGGACCCCAAATCACATGTAAAGAATACTGGAACTGCAACTCAGGGAAAATGGTTTGATTATGTCACTGCCATAGTTCCATTATATAAAATTACTCAGGAATGTAATAATGCTTAAGTGCAAGAGTCCACAGTGAGGCAACGCTGACTTTCATTTTGTCAGTTGCTGATTAAGTTCTCTTTGCCAGATTAATAGTTTCTTACTATGATCTTTGTTATACAGCAGCAAAGTTATGTATAGTGTCTTAGAAAGTAAGAAGAGCTTAGAAGTGACTAATCTAAATAATGTACTTCTGAAAAACTTCTCAAAACCATTAAAAACTATTTGTACTGATAAATTCCCTAAAAATACTTCTTAGCATTCTGGAATTCTGGAATTTATTTAAAATTCAAACTTTATCAAATGACACCACTTACTTAATCTAAGAGTAATGAACTGTTAAAAAAAGTGAGGCTGGAGTAACAATACAGATTCAGACTACAGCACTTAAGTCTTCAACACAGAAAATGTCTATTGTGTGACAGCTGTCCTGAGAGAGAGACTACTGTTCTATCTATGCAGTTACTATAGATGCAGCAGGTTTATTACATAATTATGCATACAAAAAGTAATACCTCATGGGATCAGGAGTGTGGAAGAAATTATTTGTGCAAACAATTTGTTAAATTATGGTTCACAAATGAATATTTTGAGAATTTCTGATTGAAAGAGTCTTCCAGAATTTTGAGCTACCCTGCAAAAGTGTATTTATTTATTTTAACTACAGTACTTCATTTTGCTTTTGCCAAAGAACATATAGGCCACCTTACAAAAGCTAAGCAAAGAATTTAACTGATAACATTTTCTTAATGCCTTGGACACTACTTAGAGCCTCTTCAGCCTGCCATTAATGTTATTGGCTGTTGTAAGAATTCTACACAACCCCAACAACTGAATCTGCTGGCTAAAAAAAGAAAGTCAACTGTTTAAAGTATCACCAGTATTCAAGTGCAATATGCAAAAGCACAGTAAGTGCAACAAAGTTTAGCCACAGTTACCAGATCTTTGTACATCAAACTCTTTTGTACCACAAAAACCACTATAAATTACACCAACCTTCTGTTTGTCCAGTATCTTCATAGCATAATACTGTTCTGTGGATTTATGTTTCACCATCATAACTCTCCCGAATGATCCTGTTCCAAGGGTTTTTTGCCTCTCAAAATCATCTAGGCCAGCAGTATTCTACATGTACAAGGATATAATGACATTATTTACAATTTAATACCCAAAGACCATTTTAACTGCATGAATTGAATTCATTTATGAAAGAAAATTGAGTAAAATTACATTTATCAAAGACAACTATAGCCAACTACACTGTTGTTATAATTTCATGCCTATCAAATTTTAATAAGAGATTTTACATTGCACTCATTAAAACAGAAAAAGACTTAACTGAATTGTATCAACATTTCTATAGTTTGTCCATACAGATGACATGTTCAGCCGGCTGAACATGAGCCGGCAGTGTGCCCAGGCGGCCAAGGCGGCCAATGGCATCCCGGCCTGTATCAGAAATAGTGTGGCCAGCAGGAGCAGGGAAGCGATCGTGCCCCTGTACTCAGCCCTGGTGAGGCCGCACCTCGAATACTGTGTTCAGTTTTGGGCCCCTCACTACAAGAAGGACATTGAGGTGCTGGAGCGTGTCCAGAGAAGGGCAATGAGGCTGGTGAAGGGTCTGGAGAACCAGGTCTTATGAGGATCGGCTGAGGGAACTGGGGTTGTTCAGCCTGGAGAAAAGGAGGCTGAGGGGAGACCTCATCGCTCTCTACAGCTCCCTGAAAGGAGGTTGTAGCGAGGTGGGTGTCGGTCTCTTCTCCCAAGTAACTAGAGATAGGCCAAGAGGAAATGGCCTCAAGTTGTGCCAGGGGAGGTTTAGATTGGACATGAGGAAACATTTCTTTACTGAAAGAGTGGTTAAAGATTGGAACAGGCTGCCCAGGGAAGTGGTTGAGTCCCCATCCCTGGATGTATTTAAAAGACATGTAGATGAGGCGCTTAGGGACATGGTTTAGTGGGCATGGTGGTGTTGGGTTGACGGTTGGACTCGATGATCTTAGGGGTCTTTTCCAACCTTAATGATTCTATGACACATGCTTAGTAAGAAACATTTAGCAGTAAACTGATCATGAATTTAACATGCAGATAAATAACCCCCTCATGCTTCACAAACAAGAATATTAGAACATGCAAAAACCCCCAAGCTCTAGAGACAGTTCTACATGAGAGTTGTCTGGAGAGCATATCACTGAGTGAATTTTCACAGATATTCATTACCATAGCATTTCAAATGCTGCTTTAAAAACAATAATGACCCTTCCTCAAAAACCCAAACCCCCAAGTTCCAGTTTTAAAAGATTTCTCTCTAACAAGCTCCTTAACCTGCCCCCAAGCTCCATGCAGTAGACTTAATACCCTTAATTCCCCTTAATACCATGGGGGAAATTATTAACAGGGTAAATTACAGATGTGCCAACACCTAGTGTTATAAAAAGCCAGTTAAAACATGCCAATAGATTTTGAGTCTTGTCATGTTGATGGTGAACATCATTCTCAGTAAGAGAAAGCTGTTGTTCAGTATGGGCATTTCATCAGCTCAAATCTGGAGAAGAACTGAGTCTTTGCTGGTGAACTTCAACGACAAAACTGACATTAAAAATGGAAACTCCTTTTAAAATGGCATTAAACTTATTTCTGTTTTCTGTGTTGCTCATTACAGACTGATAACATTATCCAAAAAATGCAATAGAGAAAATTATTGAACGCTTAAGTAACTCATACCTGAGGGGGGCTTTCCCATTTTCTTAAAAAGTCTTCTTTGGCTTTGGCTAGGAACTCTTTCACTGAAAACACACACAAAAAAGTACATTTTAATTAATGTAATTCATCATGGATGCAATGGAGATGCTTTGTTAACAAAATATGTAAACTACATTATCAACTTCTTTCTTCAGCTCATAATATGCTATTTTACCATGTATGAAAGCAAGCACCAATGCCTCTAGAACTTCTACAATATCTCCAGGTGATCTCTAAGCTTTCTGGAGTAACTACATCATTCTACACAAATGACTTGAACTACATCAGCTCTAATAACTCACAATACTGTACACGCAAGCAGGCTTTAAGGTGATGTAAGACGTTCTTAATTCGACTGGGGAAAAAAACACAAACACCTGACATATTTATAAATAGCCATTCCACAAAGATAACCTTTTAAATCTATTCTTGTTAAATAAGTTATACTTTCTTTCAACTGATTGAGTGTAACGTCAATCTCATTGCTTTTTCCCCTCATCACCTTTATTTAAAGGCTGTTTGCAAGCTCAAGTACCAAATGGACGGCATTACTGCAAGCAAAGACAAAGCACAGGGCTACGATGACACTGCACATTAGGCATGCCCACAGTCAGAGAATATATATTTTTAATATTGATTTTCCATTGAAATTGAAGGAATGTATAATAGCAAAATTCTGGATGACCATTTAAAATGTGCACCAGCATATTTTGTTCAGATCATCTTTCAGCTGTTCTATTTTTTGAATATCAATTATCAGCCCGATCAATGCAGATTACTTAATGCACAGTCATAAACAGGAGGTGTTTCAGACATTGCTGTGGTTCTGAAAGAGTCACAGAATCAAGAAGAAAATATCATACTGTTTTTGTGTTATCTGAATCATTTCACATAATATAACGTTAATAACAGTGGATTTTCTGTACTGCGATGTTCCACCACAAGCAATTTCTAAAAATACTCAGCAACATGCCGAGATTATTCTGGTCAATATCTAGAAATATATGTTTTAGCAACTGTATTTTACCTTCTGACGGTCATAAAAAATTAGGTTTATAAGGGGTTGTAAACAATCATCTGATGAATCAGAACTTTTCTGTACTTTTCCTTTTCAGAGAATACTAGTGTCTACACAGAAAACTTTTCAAAAATTCTCTTATCACTCTTCTATTACCAGTACAGTTACAACAGCAGTAAAAACAATGGCAGCCCTGGAGAAGACCGGTTGTGAATTTTTTTGTTTTCCTTTTTTTCCCCCCTCTCAAGTGTGCTATGGGACTCAACTATCACAAAATACTCAGGGGAGGTTTATGGCTCCCGCCGTCACTGGCTCTGACGGAGCAGCATCAACATAATGGAAATTTCAGAAAAATTGTCAAAAGTTCTGGCAGACCTCAAGGTCAGAAAAGCGTTTAAAGCATGATACCCACTCAGTAATTTTTTTTTTTTTTAAGAGAAACAAGCAGTATCAGAGAGGAGGAGCATATTTATTACCCTAAACTTACGGTTAAGTAAGAAAAACATAGTTTATATCAAAGGAACTATTTTAAATTGGCATTAAAACTCACTGAGAGATAAAAATATTGTAGTGGGTAATCAGTAAAACATTTGACATATTTATCCCGTGTGGGGAAAATATTTCCACTGTTTTTAAATTATGGGGGTTACTCATGTAATGACTTTTAATGATCCTAATTTGAGAAAAGGACAGGATTTCCTGTAGCGTTAAATAATTTCTCAACACAAAAAAGGGAAGCTAACAATGTCCAAATTCATGCCTGATGATCCTTCTTCCATCAGAAGAACAGAGATGACTTGATGAAGTGATGACTACTGATAAAGTTTTTTAAACATCAATTTATGTCAAAGTAGCACGAACGTTATTTTCTCTTAATGACAAGAAAAAAACCTAAGGTGATCATTAAGATTACCAAAAAGCTGAGCCTTCAAACTTCAGCGGCTGTAGCTTAGAAATGAACATTAACTTTAACACTATATAGCACAACCAAAACATGAAATAACTGGTCTCATTTTTTTTATGTTATTACAGTATATATGTCTTAAATATCTCTCATGCTATCTCCATTGTTCATATAAATAAATATTTTAAGTTTCCACATATTTTGCACTGAAATATAATTATTCAGTATTTATAAAAATATACAGTGACATTTACATGTAATCATCTTTGTCTCTGTTCTACTTACGGAATAAAGAATGCTGTTTATGAAAAAAAAGTGATCCAGCTGGAAATATTCAAATTGTGGAAGCATGAGAAAAATCTCTCATTTCTAGAATATCAATAAGCCACAAGCTCTCCTTCAACGAAACTTCTACCTTAATCTAGTGCACTTCTGCTCTCTTTTCTTGGAGAGCAGCATTGAACATGTATTTTCAAAGTAAAGCTACCTAATGGCACTCATTTATCTTAAAATCGCTATCTTTTAAAAATGATTTCATGTTCTGTGGTGTGTTTTATTAGAATTATTTTCTTCCTAATGAGAAAGTGGGTCAAATTGTGCCCAGTTCTCATTTTCAGAGGTCACCTGGGCTCCTTCACCACAACACAATTCAGCAGGTGATTTCAAATAGCATTTAGGCAACTGAAGTCCATACACTTCAGTCACTTTGAAAACAGGACTTAGAATTTGAAACGGGATAGGTACTTTTGAAAATTATATCTCGATCACAAAACATTAGCTCTTGCTACAGGAGAACACATTTCATTTCTACTTTTCAAGCACAGAATCAAAATTCACGCCAACTGGACAGTAGTGGCCACTGGTATTATTGTGATGATGCAAACAAATAGGTTTATTAGATGATGACTTAGAAGTTTTCCTCAAGTGCACATTTTTAGCCACTTCACATTGTTACGATGTGACTCTTGTTTGCTTTTCTAGTCTTTAAACTGTTCCTAGCATCTGTGACTTTGGGCACTAATGAAGGAATGAGCATACCAAAAGTCTCTATAGGTTCCCCAAGGGTTTGCAGGAACAATCACCCACACAGATGAGATGATGAAGAGAGGAAAGAAAGAGAAGAAAAAAAAAGTTTTATGCATTTCCACAACAAACACATAGAAAACACAAATACATTCCACCCTTTCCCCTCCCCACTCAAGAACGGACCCTGTAATAAAGCAGACCTTTCCCACACAGACAGAATGACTCATGTTAAATCACAGAATGTTTGAGCAAAGAAAAGAGGGAAAAAAAAAAAACCCCAAAAGCAGCTAAATTCAGTATGAAAAAAAAGATGATGCATCACAGAAATAAGCACAGCTTACAAAACTTCAGGAGATCAAGTCGGCATCTTTAATAACTAATCTATTCCAAGACACACACACCCAAGGAACTGCTGCTAACAAAAGTGTATCTATCTTCGTCGCAGCATGCTGGATCACAATAAAACCTGTAATCGGGTGATCTTCCCACTACTTAGCACTTTGTTCCAAAAGACAGCATGTGTGAATTGCATGGCATTTGGTGGATAGCACAGAAATGGCAAGCAGTCTCCAAAAAAAATTCACAATCAAATTTCAGTCCCATTACCCAACAGCAGCAACAAAACCCCTTGAAAAGTCTAAACTGCACAGCTGAAGTTGCTGTATGCAAACTGGAATGCATATGGGAATCCTGTATGGTCACCATACCAGTATGATTTAATTTTGTAAGACTGTCAAAAAAAGAACCCAGGAAAGAGATGTTGATATACAGGTTCCCATAAGCACTGAAGAGCAAGGATCACTCATATATGGCTGAGCAAAGTGAAGATGAGGATGCAAGGAGCATATGCAAAGGCCAGCGAGCAGACCCTATTCAGACTGGTTTCACTGATATAGCAGAAGCTGGAGCGAAGGAGCTGAAACTAAAGGAGGAAAAGCTGTTGCTCAAGAAAGGAAGGTGCTGGAAGGAGAGGGCAAAACTCGCGTAACAGCACTGGCGCCACGAGGGCCACAGAAGTGGTCAGAACAACTGGACGCATCAGGAAGGACACCAGCTGGAACTGGAGAGGAGACACCAGCGGTCCAGAGATTAGGTAAGCACAAACACACAGCGCACACCTAGCTCTTCATGACCAGCAAGAGCAATTGTTGGCAGGAGAAGCAAGTTTTATGCAACGCAAACACCCAAAGCATATAGTAGGAAATCTGGGGAGATTCAGAAAAAGGTAGTAAGAAATGGGGTAATGGCCAAGGAGTTACAACTGAAAGACTTGAAGCAGTTTTATAACTTCTGCCCGCTTCAGTTCAAACCCTGGTCAGAAGAAATGCTACAGGTGCATCCACAGCTGGACAAGACATAAGCTATCCCCTTGCGTATCCCAGGTGGCATGAGACTGGGCCTGCGGAGATCTGTACTCGGAACCAAGGCAACGTGGTGATAAGCAGGAAAGCCTGCTGGAAGAGATTTCTAAGGGAAGTGGATCTCAAGATCCAGAAGTTCCTAGGTAATACTGACATACAAGGAGATATTAAAAAAAAAAAAACCCACAACACAAAAAAAAACCCCAAAAAACCGATCAAGAAACAAATGAAAAAACCCTACCACACACAACCCCAAAAAAACCCTGAACCCACCCCCAAACAGCAGGAGACTTGTTATCTAACAGTATATTCACACAACGTACACCACTTTTGTTTGTTTTATCGATTAACTTTTGTATGAAAAATCAGCAAGCTTATAAAAAAAATTGTTAACAAATGGTATGTGAGTACTACAGAGTACTCTGGCCTAAAATACAGTTTAAGAGCGAGTGAATCAGAGGAAAGCTCCTGACAAAAAATTAAAAGGTTTAGGACCTCTCAACTGCAGGGGTGCAATGACAGCAGAGGGAAAGGGGTCACAGATGGAGCAGTCCTGAAGAGTTACCATGAATTACTTTGCCTTTCTCCCACCTCCCACGTGCACTGTATTTGTTATTCTCAAGCACATCTCCCACAAGAGCCAGCAAGCCAGAATTTTTTTGGGGGAAGGAAAAAAAAAAAACACCCAACCGAAAAAAAGTATTTGGATAGGATTCATGGCAAGAAAGCGAGAACTAAACTGATTAAGACTAAACATTGGGCACCACTACAAACCCCCATCTGCTGTGCTAAATGCCAATCTCTGCTTGGTATTTAAAATGCCCTTTATCAAAATACAATTCAATTTCTGTTCCAAAACTGTAATATAATCACTTGAAGTCTGGAATTAAATGGGCTATTTAATTAAATCTCCACATTTCATTTAATGGAAAAATAAATATGTATGAAGAGATTCTGGTAAATATATGTGTATATTGCATTCTTATAAAAACAATTATTTATAGCCTTAAACGTTATCAAGATGTATATAGTTGCCTCAGTGAATCCTGTGGTTCTGGTACCACATCTCAGAAGCAAGTGAGAAGCGTACGATTCAGTTCTAAGTCCCACTCTTACACCATTAACCTGTTGTCTTAAATATCTTCAAATTTCTCTTTCGATTAGCAGGAAAAATATCACAAGGCTTACAGCAAGATTTTTCTACCCTGGCAAGTCTTTGAAAATACACACAACTAAGTGTTAACACACTCAAAGGAAGTAGCCTGAGCACCAGTTAACATTTTAATAGCTGGAAAACTCTTCAAAACACAAACTAAAGCGGTACCATTGAAACAGACCGTCAACAAGAACAAAACACTTTGTTTCTCACAATATGAAAACAGTGGGGGGAAAAAAGTCCAATATGATATAAACCTGGTACAGGGCAAGTCAATCTTGTCTTAACATTGCGGTGAGACACACTTACTGGCTCTCTTGCGGAAAACCGACCAGCGAGAATTTTGTCTTGTTTCTGCTCTAAGAGATGCAAAGTCACAAAGGCTAGATTAATAAAACTCTGCATCAATTTAGTATCTCATTTATCCCATTTTTTTACTTTGAGAGCAAGGTTTTGATCTTATATTTCTGTTTAAACATTAATTATGTTAAAAACCGGTGATGCAGAGCAAACTCAAACCCCACTGCAATGTATAAGAACCTTCAGTTAAAAAAAACCCGCAAAACATACGGAGCAGTTCTGAAAGACCTTACTTGCTGGAATACAAAACCTGAAAGTTCTTAGTAAATGAAGGGTCACATAAGAATTATTAACTGCATACAAGTTTGCTATTAAAATGGAAGTGCTATTAATTAATCTAATTGCACACTGTAAACACTTCTGTGGAATACTGGGAAGGACTGGTAAGAAGCGGAGAAGAGAAGGGCATGGAAAAATCATGGAGAAAAAGGGAGAGGAACAGGATTAACAGTAAATTAAGAGGAATTACAGCTGCAGTGCCTAAAGACTAGAAGACAGCACTAGAATCTGATTTTTGGGGGAGCACATTCAGGAATTAATTTACAATGTGCAGCAATTGTAAAATACAAATTGTTCTCACCCATTACAACTCAAAATTTGGAATGCAGGCAAAATCTTATTTTAATCCTGTCTGCGATTTTGAAGTCTTGAGCTAGACAGTATTTTGTCAGTCTTATAAAAGCAAATTTGCAACAGTTAAGAGCTCTACAAAGAGCCCATCTTTTCTTATTTTTTTTTTTTCCCCTTAATTTTCAGTGCTACAGGCTATAACTTTAAGCTGTAAATTAAACAAAGCTGAAGTCTTACTTAATTTTTACCTCTTTACTTGGCTGGCTAGACAGCAACAGCCTGCATAAGAGATGTCACAGATTTAGACAAACCAAAACAGGGGCCAGGTTTTCAGCTATCAGAGATAATACCTATCTTTGTTGAATTTTGAGCAGTAGATACTCTACTGCACACAACTGCCACAGTCAGACTGACTTTCTTCTCCCTTCTTCTATTTTTATTAGAGATAACAAAATCAATTTTATTTCCAAATCCAATTTTCAGTCTTTCACTCTTATTCTTTTTCTTAAATCATAAAGTACTGGTCCATACAGAGGCAGTGAACCCTGCTAATGCCAAAAGTACAACGTAACAGAGACCGCTCTGGGGAGACAGGACTGAACCCAACTAACACCAAATCACCTAAAAAGTGAATCCCTGAAATTTTGTTTAAAAAACCCCAAACGTAGAATGTAAATCAGTAAATTTATTCAGTCACAAACACAGTCAAGTCTTGTATTAGCTCTGCTCAGCAGAGTTGTACACACATATATGTCCCAATTCAATCATTTTCCACCAAGAGACATAAAACCTCTGCTTTCTTAATCTAAAAGAGAATCCAGACCCAATGCTCATCTAAATTTATAAATTAATGTACTTCATTAAAAAATGTGACTCCTTCCTCAAGACACACACAGATAAATGCTACATTTTCCAGTTACACCAAAAGCCTCTCGTCCTCTCTGCCAAAAAACCTGAAACAAACAACCAAAACCTATGAACCAAGCTGGGATTTATTATTCGAATCCTAAATTATTGATTATATGCAAGACTTCCTCAATGCAGACAAGCAGAATAGCTTCATCTGAACATCCAAGCACATGACATGGCCTGAAGTCTCTCGCAGATTCCTGGTGGGTGAGAGCTGTTCCATCCCTTTGGGCCTTTTGGTCCTTCAGGGTGGCACCTCTCTTTCTTGCCCAAGCTTTCCTTTCAAATTAAAGCATTATTAGCAACCTTTTGCTGATTGATTAGAGTTGATTTTTTGTTCCAGTTCTCCAAAATGACCAGTTAGAACTGGCATCCAGTTAGTTCTGGAATATGTTAAAACTAAGCTTTGGCCTAAGGAAAGGAGTCTCTCTCATACCTTCCTCCTGCCCTTGAAGTGTTCATTGAAGGGAATTATTCCAGACTGCCAGAGACGACACATTTGTAAATCTGCTTCCTCTCTTGCAACAATCCACATGCTTTGAGGTTTAAAAGTCCAAGAAATAACAGTTTGGTTTGTTAGGCTGCAGTTCAGTGTTCAGTATGGGCTGGTACAAATACAAAAAAACCCAGTCCTGTCCTTCCACAGTCACTGCCTCTTCTCTATCACGACCTTCCTTGAAAGAGCAAAAGCATCCTTGTGGCTGACTGCCAAGCCAGGTCAGGGAATTAGGCCAGATTAAAAAGGAATGGACAGAAGGCAGGGGAGGACAAGGGAAGCTTATTTTAACCCACAGCAGCTCCCAGTTCTTTTCATCACATGAATGCTTCTCCTGGGGTGAGGGAAGGGAGAGGTGGGGTGGAAATGGGCAAATATGTGGGGCCGGAGAACTGCTCCTTTTCTGAAGGAGTGCCAGTTTGTGCTAGTGTAACGTGACCCTGAAAGTATGGCATTGGACTAGGCTTCTGAGAAATAATTCTAGTTTTTAGTTATTAATTTTCAATTATTGTATTAGATAATTAATTCTATTAACTTAAAATTTTAAATTAATAAATTATAAGTTTAATACAATTACTTTCAAATGCAGTACTTAACACTCCCTACATATAAAATTAGCTCATACAGAAAAGGTTATGTGAAGAAATCTTAACAAGTAAAATCCTCAACTATCATACGTTGATGTGCTTTGCAAGCAATTAGGAATTAAGCTTCATTTGTGCAGTACCACCCTCTACAGTTGTAGCTGAACTTTATCCAGCAAGTAATCCAAAATGTTGCAACTACCACAGGACCTACAGTGCAAAAGACCGCCTTCCTGTGTGAAATATAACAGGTATTACTTTACAAAGAAAACGGAAAACTGTGTGAAAATTGTGAGAATTCAAACACCTCGTTTCTGCAGCGCATATATTTCCATGGTTACTGGGGGTGGGGGGGGGGAATACATTTTAAGAATGAGTTGAAGAACAAAATTTTCTAGGGCATTACTATAAAATATCTTGTAAATGTATCACATTCTTGAGTAAAGGTTTTTAGCAAATTCCAGTAGTTAAATACAAATATACAAAATAATCAGATTTTTCTCTTACAGTCAAAACCACGTACCAAGCAAAATGTTTACGGCACCTGCTGCAGTTTTCCTCTAGTTAAGCTATCCACCCCTCTGCACTGTTAAGACACTGGATAACACCCACCTTCCTCTCCATATTATTGCCTCACCTTCCCTCTTTGTAAAAGTTCAGTGACTAAAGAGGATAACGTATTACTGGGCAGCTATCACTGAGAGCATGTTTTATGGTTAGATTATTAGAAACAGTAAGCATAAATCTGCAGGTAGTTGATCTGATCTGCATATTGACTAATAAATTCCCTGTAAGCAGGCAATGCCTCTCATAATACTAGATACACTCATGCACAAGTACCCTTTTCTTCAGAAGTAACCCAAGTTTTAATAAACTGATTTCTTCCTTATGCTCCAAACTAAACAACTGCAGGGGCTGTTCACTGTATAGATGCATTTTACAAGTTACTTGAAAAAAGCAACTCCTGTGTTGCTTTTTCTTTTTTCAAATATTTCATACAAGGCATCAAAATAACAGCAGATACGCCAATCTTGGTTTAACTGCACTCATGTCCACATCTGCTTCCCACAAAGCTACTTTATCCCAGCCCTCGCATTAACAAAACTACACAAATTCTGATATACATGAGCTGGGATCAGCAAGACATCTTCACAGCTGTCAGGGTAAACCAGCAAAAGAGATCTTCATCTCTTTGCAAGATTTGAGATTCTGACACATCGCTATACTGACGTATCTCCCGCAGAACACACTTTCAATATTTACAGGAAAGGGTTGCCTGCAGTAACTAGCCAAGCAGGAGAAGTTCATTTATAACTTTAAATAGCAGAGAGACTGACTTCCTGAATAAGGAAGTCTTATGTAAATAAACACATTTCACAATTCAACACATTGAGGGAACAACAAGTTTTTGTTTGCCTCAGGATTAGGGCAGGCAAAAAGTAGGTAAAAGTGTTTATTATCCATTCTGATAAAGAATGGGCCTTTAGAGAGAAACTGGTTAAAGTCAGTGGTTATTTGGATAAAAGGCAGGCATAAAACTTGCACAGAATTGAGTTGCAAACCCTGCAAAAAAATTAAATGAAAAAAACTAAACCACATGAATTCTTAATGGGCTGGAGTATCTGTCAGCAACTAGAATGAATAAAGGAAAACACCAAAAACTATTGTAACTATTCTAGTTACAAAACTGCCCCTAAGAACTGCAGTAATTAAAGCTGGGAAACTCGTGTTGCGAACTTTGGCCTGCAACAGCAGTACCAGCAGCAACTCTTAGAGGAAGCAGCAACAAATAATTATATAAAAAATTTGAGATGTAAACTAAAAACCAAGGAAAGAAGAAAATCTTTCTGGTAACAAAATATATGTAAGAAATGTAACAACACGGACTAGAGTAAGTCACAGTTCAAGAGATGCAAGATTACAACATACCAGATACCCCTTCCTTTGGAAGAAACCCCAATTTTAAACTCATTTTTTGCTTATACTTCAAACCAAGCACCCTGAGGGACTGTTCACTGTATGGATGCATTTTAAGAACTATGTCAACGCAGCAGCTCTTGTCTTGCCTTTTCTTTTTTCAAATATTTCATACAAGAATCAGAACAAAACATGAACCCAGGTCAACACCTAAGAAATTATCCTAGTCCGCTGTCAGAGGGTAACGGGTAACATTGGGGAATTTTTGAAAGGAAGAAACCGTTAGTCCCACGAGACGCATATAGGAAGATGTATAGTTCTGGCACCTGGACATTCCATGGCATCCTTCCATTTTCTATAGTCTTTTCAGCACTGAGAATAATTAGTTGCTACTTGTTGCCCCTTGCCCTTAAAAGATGTTCCCAATGCACGTAATAAGACATTTATACCACCTCCCTTCACCCTCACTCCTGAAACACTCCTATTCTCCAGTGCACACAAAGCTGGACAATAATTCAGCAGAGTCCATCAGCATTGCTCATACTCTTTCCTCTTACTGCTCCACCTGTCTCCACACACATTTGGTAACTATTATCTTACGAGTGTAAATTTCTGTATCAGCAATTACCTCTATTTGCAGTATTTGAAAGTACTAGCCCAATCATGTACCTGGTGATACTTGGGAGTATTAAGCCTATTCCGATGACCTAGCAGAGTAGCACCTTTCAGAACTGGGAGCTGGGGCTACTGAAGTTACTTGGCCTTCCAGTTTTATCTGTTCAAGAATGTTCTGCTGTTCAAAACAAAAACCCTAAACCAAAGAAACAAAAAAACAGTTTGTCCTTCTTTCCAGAAAAAAAGTCATATAACTGGACCTCTCCTGAAAAAAAAAAAGCCAATTGTACTTGCAATTGAAGAAAATATATCACTTTTTCCATCGAGGCTTCACTTGCATCTTGGCAGTCTTTCACAAGGAGAGCATCTGATTTTACCCACTGACGGGGTGTAATGTAACACTGCTGCAGTGAAGACAGCCACAAAGGTACACTGAAAAGCAGAAGTGGTTTGAATGAGGAAATGTTTACAGCGAAGACTTAATCTAATCCTCACTTGATGGAGGAGGAAATAGTTACCTTTCCCTTTGTCAAAATTAGACTTCTGATTTATAGATCCTTTTGACTGACACTTGGTAAAAGTTGCAGCTATTTATTTCTATTTTTAATGGAACCGGGAGCCTGGATGTCAAGATGAATGAAATCTACAGATGCAAATTGCAGAATAAAGTCCCAGGGAAAAGAAAAGAAAACAAAACAACCACCACCACCACCCAAAAACCCCAAAACAACCAACAAAACAAAACACCTGCAACCTCTTTTTCACCTAGTTTGTAAGAAATATATTCCCTTAAAATGACTCAATCATAACAGAATACCAAAAAAAAAAAACCACCCCCACCCAAGCAGCAAAATTCAAAATTCATAGAGCTGATCTCCACAAACCTGAATTCCTGTGGAAGCTACAACCTAACTGTAAGAGAAACAGAGAAAAAGGTGATGGAAAACCCAGCCTGGTAACTGGTGAAAAGCAGAGACTTTCTGACCCGAGAGACCTCCCCATCAGTAGATGAAGGCGGCCGCCTGACGCCGAGGGAGCGCAGCAAGGCTGTAGTTTTACCCTTGCTTTCCAGAGAGGCTGAGCAGGGGCAGTTGTCGGCGGGGAGGTCACGCTGCCGCCGCGTCCCTGTGGCACGAGCACAGGCTGGCGTGAACCTGTGAGGCCACACCAGCTCCCCACCGGGCTCCCGCCTGCCAGCATCCCCGCAGGGCTGCGGGCAGCACACAAGGGAGGCTGGGCCACCTCTTCCAGGGACAGCCCGCATTCAGGCTTACTTGAACAGCCATGATGCTGTAAGATAAACCTCCATAACGTACGTACAAAGTTCTGAAACCTTGTCGTATATCTGTACCAGTTTTGACACTTGTATATTGTTGTACTTTGTATACTGAGGAAATGACAGCCACACTTTCCATTTCAGGGAAGATGACCTCAACACATTTATATGAGATAAGTGTATATATAAGCTGATATTAGATAAGGCAGTGGGATGACTCTTCCCACTCTTTATCTCATGCCATGTACAAAAGTGAAACATTCGTAAAAATGGTCCTTTAAATTTGCAGGAAAAAGCAAAACCACACACACACACACAAACCCCGTATCCATGATTAACTGTTTTTTCTTTTCAAGCAATCTCTAACCCTCTTAAGTCATTTTCCAAAGCTCCAGACTACCTGCTTGAAACAAAAAAGGCATCATTTCAGAAACTAATGTATTTGGGCTTTTTGCAAACAATTTTCAAAGGATATCTGTTTCTAAGGAAATAAATGTACAGAGTTTATATAATTAGATACAACTTTCAAAATATTCCAAGTAAGAATAAAGTACTTCATAATTCCATTAAATTCAAAGTACATTATAATAAGTAGTCACAGTGGTTTTGGAAAGCAAATACCTGCCTGATAAGTTTATTAGATCTATTATAATATCTCATTTCAAATGAGACTCCCCTCCCCTACTTCCATGAATGACCTCAACTATTCTGCTATCCCATCATTTCAAAAGAATAAAAACCATAGAAGAATAAGCTGATTCAGATGAAAAACAACAAAAGCCAGTTCAGAATTTTTAGGTGATCATTATAATAATTTCAGAAGGCCTCTCTATTTGTATCAATTCAGGTAAAATAATTTATTATGAATGGCACAGAAAATTAAGTGAACTGACACATACTACATTCAATTATAAAATTTTCCAAATCCAATTCTGTGCCTTATTTAATGATGTGGAACAGTTATTTCCAAAAGAAAGCTTTAAAATAGAATTTCAAATACTAAATAGCAGTTATGCAAAGCAAAATGTTTAATAAAAACCGCAAATCTTTAAGGCTAGTAATTTTTAACAGAAACCCACTGTGAGTCGATTACAAAAACAAAGAGATCAGTAGTCGATGCAGCTATGCAGACAAGAAAGGGAAACCTGGTAGATTTTTCCTGATTGTGAAGACGGAACAAAAAAATAGTGCCAAAGGTAATAGAAAAGACTTACCATTCATGCTGAAAAGCTAGTTTTCAGAAACATATTGCTCCTAATATTAATCCAACAGTTGATGAAGTATGTTAATCTCTACAAAATCAGTGCTTCGATCTCTAAACACACTTACACGCTAACTGGAAAGAGAGAGCACACAGAATCCAGAGAGCTGCTCTTCCTTATGAGCTCCTTGTGATGCAAAAAACTATGAAGCACAAGACACCAGTAGTAAACCAAAAATCAATATTCAGGACACGGATATTTGGTTTTGCTCATTAACTACTTCTGTTCTGACCAATGCTACCTATTCATGTCTAAAGCAACTCAAAATGGCAGGGGGAAAAAAGCATGCAAACACCAGGAGGTTTTAAGATGTTCTCAATTATATCAAGCACTGGTTGTTTCCATGGCAACCTTAGACCAGAATTATCTGTTGACTTGTACCCAACTAGTAGTTATTCTAAAGCTTTAATCAATTCACACAATGTACTCTGTACATTATTTCATATTTCACATGTATTTTTCCCTACAGATATATGTATCTAGTGATTATTCAGCTAAATCTCTGTACAGACATTCCACGGTATTTGAAAGTATATTGATACTATTTTGAATCAGTTAGAGACCAAATAATATTCCTCTGACTATTCATCACCCATCCATTTGCAATTTAGAGACTATGAAGATGACGGAAAGATGCAGTTGTGCTGACTCTCCTGACCATTTCAGTTATCCAAGTTGTTAATGTGTTCTCTTATTATGCACAGATTTGGAAAATATTTGTACTAGTTCAAGAATAAAAGTCACACTGATCTTACTGTCTCTACATTCAAAACCAAGCAGCCTCATTCTCCTTTCCTTTCCCATTTCAATCCTGCAAAGAGCAACAAGCCATTATGAAAACAAAACAAAAATCAAAACATAGGTTCCATATAGTTGCAAGTGGTCATAGTCAAGACGTCTAAACTAAGAATGAAATACATCGTTCTGATGACCACCCTTTCATCCTTCAGCTGTGCAGCACAACTGACCACGTTACCGGTTCAGGCTGTACAATCACACACGCACTCAGTCAGCTTTTTAAGACAGATTCCAAGGCTTGCGGTGTCCTGAGCCACCTCAGCCCTAACTGGATTCCGAGGATTTTACAAAACACATTCGTTTCATGCATCAAGCCAGAAACCAAGGCACTTTCGAAAAATTGTACGGTTTACATATCAAAATAACGAAGCAAAGATGTTAAATTTCAAAATTAACCACTGAAAACCCCCGAAGGCCATAGACCACATGGCAAACTACTCAAACCCACACCACTTGACGACTGACAATACAAACAGAGTCCACCCAACAAGGGGCAGCTCCTTCCCCTTCAGCAAACCCATAGCTTCAGCAGTAACTGCTTGTGAAAGGACATACGTAGAAACAGACCTGTTACAGTATTTCATTACAGCAGAAGGTATAAATATATTAACTTTCTTTTTCTTTTCAAATGAATTCTACCTCAAACCTAAAACAAGAAAAATTCTGAGAAGTCACTTTCCAAACTTTTTTCAGGAATTAAAAAGACTGCTTTTACCTTGAACTTCAAGAGTAATTCACACTAACTGTCTGCTATGTCGCTTCACCTGAAACCTTACACCAACATTTCATAAGTTGCTGTGATATGGGCAAAAGAGTTGAGAATATTCAAATATCCTTACAAGGCAAACACCAGTGTGTTTCTAAAACACTATTAAACTTCCTGTGAAATGAATCTATGACCTGAATTCAGTGACCTGTGCAATTCTATGACAACAAATTCTCAGGTTAAAAAAAAAAAAAAAACAAAAAACACCAAACTGTTTCTCTTCCATTTTTCACAAAGAATTTTCACAGATGATGTATTTTTCTAGAGATATAATTAGGAGTCAGTAGTAGACAGAAATAGTCCCTCCACTGTACTCCTTATCTTCTCTATCACTCCTTCAGCTACAGTGGTAGTGAAATGAGAATCTTGAAACGTAGACTTAGTCCACGCGTACCTACAGTATTTTCATTTATTATTTTTTAAAAAGAATCTATAAATTGAGAGTAAAGGTTCAGGATAAAGATTCAGAATTTCACCCCGAAACCAAAGCTACATCATCAACCACCATTCGGCTACCAGCTCAGTAACTTTGGCTCAGAAAAACTGCATGCAACCACTGTGCTTATTTATGACTTAAAACAGCCTTCGCGGAACAGCCATTTTCACCATGTTTATCATCAAGAGACATGACAGTCCATTTCCTCATCAAGCATGTCATAGGAGGAAGCCTGCCTTAAATAGAGGGGGGGGAAAAAATAGCAGAGACTTGTACACAAACAGGTCACAATTTGTAAGTGTCAGTAGGTCAATACCATTTTTCTCTTCATGTTATATAAACAAAAATGCTTCAGTGTTATTTTTTCAAATGGCTATTTACATAAAAAAGAGCTTCTACATAAACACAAGTATGCCTCTATTTTTACCAAGCTGAAAATATTTTGGAGAAGTGGAAGCTCGGAACTTCTGCACTTATCATTTATCTTCCCAACAAAACTAGACGATCCTTTCCCATCTCATTTAGGAGACCTAGATTTAATCTATTTTAGGTCAATGCATTAACACCTTTTTGTTTCCATATTTACTGCTTATCCTCTGAGAACAGATTCACTCCCTACTCATATAATATGTTAAATTGCAAGCAGGGAGATGTATAAACATTGATTTTCTTCATGGTAACACTGTGATGCTAAGCATTTCCAATAAGGCCTATTTTCAACTGAAATAATTGTGCCATCTCAAATCCATCAATGAATCTGAAATCTGGAACAAAATTATCATCAATTACCATATTGTAACATTTTAAAATGAGTATTTAACTACAGAGACAATATTTGCTTTGCAAAATAATGCATGGCTTTAAAAGAAAAAAATGAGAATCAAATGTCAATTTACTTAGATTGTGATACTTTTTGAAATCTCTCACTTTTATTACCCAAAATGCAATCATGAAAAGTTTTAATCCATACAAATAATACTGTAAACTGTTCACTAATTAAGAAATTAAAGCTAATGATAGTCAGCATTCCAACGCTAAATACATAATAGTTAAAACCAAACACGATTTTATATTGTTTACCACTGTATAGAGCGTTCTGATGTATACAACCCTTAAAATAAAATGATGAATGATAAAAAGCCCTATAATTAGAAGTTTAAGCTGTGCAGCAATGTCTGCCTATTCCAAAGTTCAAAACATTACAACCTTTAATGAGTTTTCTATTTCTGCTAACTAGCTGATTGAATTTGAAAATAAAGGAAGTAATTTAGAAGTAAAAATTGGGGTGGGGGCTTGCCAAAACAAGTCAACTGTGCTTTAAGAGAAAAGAAGGGACGAGGGATAAATTCTCCTGCCAGCCACCAGTCCACGAACCAGCCCCCACCTTCCCCTGCCTGATGCAATATGCTGTTCTTCAAATTAATACCTTTAGGCAATGGATTGTAAAACTGCCCCCGGCACAGATCAGTGTTCGTATTCGATTACAAATATGCGAGTTCTTCCCTTGCCAGGCAAACTGAAGAGCGAGTATCTATACAACAAACAAACCCCCTACTTACTTGATTTGTCCCATAGGACTGCAAGTTCAGAGCAATGTTGGCTCTCATTTTCCGGAGCCGCTCTCTGTTCATGCGCACCACTCTTTGAATGCCTATGGAAAAGGCGATTAGCAAAGCCTTCCAGTCTCTGCAGCGCTGTGGCTGTCCCTGTGCACTGGTTACAAGGTACCTCCTTCTGAGCTGCCATCTATACACACCGGTGACTTTTACAAAAGCAAAAGAGAAAACATCTGAAGGGAGCTGGACAACCCAGAGCCACTAAGAGCTATGCATGTGTCAAGCTTCCTGTATGCAGTGTTTTCTAACCACTACTCTCTTCTACTTCCTGTTAAGAAAAGCTCTATAATGTACTGGTTTATACTGCTGAAAGTCTCTTCTCATGTCAATCGAAAAGTGCTTTTTATAAAAAAATACGCAATAATTGCTCTAGCATGTTTTCACGGCTTTTTAATGCATCACGTATTTTATATTTAAATACACACTTTATGTCAAACTACTATAAACAACTTGTTCAGAAGTAAAGATCAGAAGGCAGATATATTTTTTTTAATTTACCACAACCATGCGTGAAAAAAGAAAAGTGACTATTTTGCAATTCTTCCCCTGTTATTAAGATGGAGTACTACCATCATCATAGCACACAAACAGTTGTAATCTAATCATTAGTAATCTCATGTTTTCAACTAAACAACTTTATAAGCAAGGAGGTTACTTGCAAAAACTACTGAAGAAACTATTATTTTATTATTGGGGGGGGAAGTATTCTTTTCCTCCTTTGAGAAAAAACAGACTGAAGAAGTTGAATTCTAACATACATATAAACACGACTGCATTGTACTTGTAGTAGAACCCTAACTGGGTTCTACTTACTCCCAAAGAATGAGCGAAATGCATTTAACTTTTTCAGTAATAAAGTACCAGAATGACCAGTGTTGGCAGATCCTTATCTAGCAGCGTGCTCACTCTCCCAGCCCCAAAGGCAGCTGGAAGGAGAGTCACAAAGTCACAGTCACCAGCTCCTGACATTGCTTATGTAAAAGCTTTGCATGCAAGTCTCCTGGAATTGCGTAAGAAAGTTTTTTCATTCACAAGAAATTCAAGTATTTTCAACTGTAGAGTAAGTCTAGAAAGCATCATTCTTAATGCACAGAACATAGGGGAAATAAATTGAAAGCTGTATTTAACATTAAATTACATTAATTTGCAAATGATGTAATTTTGCACACTTACAACGGGTAATACTAAACATTCGTTTTTGTGAAAATGGAAACACACACATTAGGCAGGTTTCCCAGTATATCCTCTGCACATATAAGATGTGGCTTCTTAAGAATTTAGGCTATTCTTAAGAAAGATTGAAATAACTTTTCCACAATCTGTCTCCTGTCTTACAGTCAACACATGTTAAAGACATAGCTCTCATTTTTCACCACCATACTTCTCACTGAATAGTTTTCAAATGTCAGCAGATATCCATCCTTGGACATTACATAACTATTGCATAACAGCTCTGCGCTTCAGAAAAAAACCCCGTAAGGACAAACCACCTATGATAATGATAAAACAATAAAAATGCCAAGGGACAGGCTTTACAAATTTGGCTACATTCCCCCAACAGGCACTTCCACAGTTGTTGTAATTGGCCTCAGTCAATGCAAGAGTTTAAATTTCTAGACTCTACACAAAGCACAGAAATGCCGTTTGCTTTCAGGCTCCAGAAACACTCTGGAAACGTAATTTCTTTCTCCAGCACCTGTTCAAAATTTGAAACCAAATTTCTAAACGCTTATATTTTGCACACTGGTTTGCAAATCTGGATGAGCACCTGCTATGTTGTTGGTGACCAGGCTGCTCTCCCCAGCCAGGGTCAGGCGCTGCAACCTTCCCTGGATCCCATTACAGGTCCTTTTCCACCTTACACCTTCCAGCCTTTTACCTGCTTTGTCACAGGATCAGTGCTGACTTCCATGGCAACCCGTCGGTTCAAGGCTCTGCTGCCAGAAACAAGAGCTAGTGAAGACCACGGGGATCCATTTGCCTTATCAGTGGTCACAAATAGGCAGAGGGGATATATTATGTGCCATATATAACCAAACACTTTACGATAGAGTAATGCTATGCCACCTTCCACAGAGCAGTATAAGAAATACTTAGCAACAAGATGCTTATTTCCCTGCCTGGTGAACTTTCCTCCCGGGGCTGTAATAGCCCCTCTGGAATTGTACAGCTGTGCTCCTCTGTAGCTCACCGCAAGTCCCTAGGCATCCAGGGAATCCTTCCAAGAGACTATTATTTTCTCTGACCTTGGCTGTTTTCTCCAGTAAACAAAGCCACCTGGTATGATGGTGTGCTCATCTTGTCTCTCTCCTCTCCCATGGTTCTGAGCCTTCACACTACTGTTGTCTTATCTTTCACACAAGTCTTCAACTAAACCATTTTGTTTCCCTGGTCTCAGAGAGGGTAATTTACAAAATTCACATTACTTCACATTACGTAACTTAGAGTCTGCCAACCCTCCAGAGTCAACGGAGAGATGCGGGAACTGCCAGAGATCAACTCTGCCCACCAAAATTCAGAGCTCTGAATGCACCCAAGTGACTAACCTGGACACTTGAATTAGGTGCCAAAAATAGGAAGCAGAAATATCCACCCTCTGAGACCACAAAAGTGAACTGGTTTAAGTGAAAACAGGTTATCAAAAAGGGATTATTAAAAGATATCCTAAGGGAAAACTTGGATTTGTCAGAATTTTACAAACTACTGTCAGTGAACTCTGTTATAGAAGTTCCTCTTCACATGCAAAACATGAAAAGAAAGTAGTGGTCATATTTATACACAGATAGTAATACACTCTTCCTAATCTCGGAAATTTTTGGCATTGACTGGCATTGCCCAATGATAATACAAAATACTACCACACTGACTTGCTGCGAAGCCCACATCCCACATGGACATCAATGTCTTCAAATGATTGAAGATTTAAATTTAAAAATCAAATCATTGATTTTTAAAGGTGCAATCTCCTATTTCCTTTTACCTAATCTTTCATCTTATTGACATACTAATCTTCCGAATCAATGCAACATTAATTTATCCACACCAAGTATTTTGTATGTTACATATGAAGCGCAGAGTCCACAAGCTCCGACATAGTATCTTATGCCCAAAAGCTCAGTAATCAGCAATGGATGGTGCTTTATCAAAGTACCTGCTTGTCTTAGAATTTCCACTTGCTAGCCAGCACTGCTCTTCCTTAGAACAGTTTGTAAATCTTTAAATACAATTAAATGCTTATACGGACACGGGCAAACAGACTTGAGGTCATCTTACTCATGCTCCAAGCTGGAAGAAGAACCTGAGCCAGGTCTGACCTAAAGCTGTGCAGTGCTTGTGGTTAAGCTCGTATGCCCTCCCAAAAGAGCAAAAGCTGGCTGTGCTCCAGCCAGACCATGAACATCCAGATGTTCTACCCACTCAATGCAAGTCTCATCAGGTGTGTGTCAAACTGTGCACAGGTATGACCCATATAATATCAAGCCTGATTAGGTTCACTTAACTTTCACTGAATAACTTTTACTCTACAGACAGTCTCTGTGGCCTAGGAAACCTTTCTGTTACCAAAAAAATGGCCTACTTCAGGTCAGGTATCTAAAACAAGTAATGTTTGAAGACATTAATTAAGACTAGTCAGTTGCCATCCAGGTCTCCTATTAGTTTCTACAGCCAGGGAAGTGTTGAAAATCCACTCTTTGTTCGTATCTATTGCAAAATAAGCCCAAGCTGCCCAGGCTACACAGTGTATGTGCTACCTGGTGTACGCCAGGGAGCTCATAACCCCAGTGCCTGACCAAGCAACACTGGCACAGGGGCTCAATGCCGGTGCAGTGGTCGCCTTTGCCTGCAGAGCTCCATCTCTTCCAAAGCACTCCCAAACACTCAGTTCAAACCGGCTAGGCATACAATTTAAGGAAAGCGTTACTCAGAAAAATCTAAGAGAGAGAGTTGCTTCAGTGTTTCTAACCAGTTTCTAAAATTTCTGTTCTACAAGAGATAACGAAGCTCCAACTTCTTCTTGCAGCCAAAGTCAACACTGAGATGTTAAGAATTTCCCCGAGGCAGAAATTTTATTTTCACTAAATTCTAGCCACTAAATCTTGACAATATTTTAAAACACATTAGAACACCCAAAAAGGTGGGTACGAGATTCAGCTATGAATGTGAACATTACATGTGAAAGTTATAGTATTTTGATAAATAATATTTCAGTAAAAATTTTTAAGGTACTCTCCCACAAATTTATAAAAAACAACGTAATGATGATAGCCACAGAAAAGGGCTAACACTGTGGTCCTCTAATCTGATGAAGGCAACAAAAACATTTATACTTTTCCTGATGGCCAACCCAAAACCTTGTGTGCATTTCCCAGCAGCTGATGCCCAGTGTATCTCTCTCAACCACAGGTAACAACACACAACACTATAACCCATCCACAGACTTTTAGCTTCTTGCTGAAAAAGAATCAGGAATAAGGTAGCTACGCGGACAATTTCTTTTTAATAATTTCTGCTAAAATATCATTTCTCAATTTCTAAGAAGCAATCCTACCCTACCAGTCAAGCCCTGAAAATCAAGGATTAAGAAAAAGAGCACCCTCCTTTCCTCGAAAAACCTAGATGGTTGAGTAACGCCATGATTTGTACAGTCCTGCTTTAATTGAATACAGAAAAAGGCATACATTATCATTTTAAAATATTTAAAATGTTTCCCAAGTAAAGTTACCATGAAATCCCTGAATTTTAAAAGAAGTACAAAATAGAAAAACATTAAAAACTACAGCACACCTATATATCTTTGAAATATATTTATTTTACTTCTAGGATCTAATGCCATACTACTTAGTTTCATACACAGATCTGAAATTCTCTCACACTATGTCAAAGCTGGGAGCGTCTTCTCTAGTGTTTAATGAAGGTTAACCATGAATTTCTTGCAATCGAAGACATACAGGAGTTTTTAAGACAATTAATTGTATTCCTTGACAGGACCTTGAAAAATGGATCCATGATGCAAAATAAATTTCAGATCACCTACAGTTAACTAAAATTTAGGTCTTACTTCCAAATCTTGAAACCTAATATTTTCCTGGTTACCTACAAAGCTGACTCTCAATCTACCTGTTTACGCATGTTCTACTTCTCTTCAAGGGCTAAATAAAAAATATTCTTTTCTATCTTCTTATTTTAAATATTTAAAATTAGTATTTCTCCTTTTCAGTACTAGCCTTCATCCACAAGTAAAAAAGACACACTGTGACATTTTCTGCATATTTATTTTGTTGTAATCTATGGAAAAATAACTTAAAGAAACCTTATAAATGAATAATAAAGAACTTTTTTTCTAGAGGTTAAAAACAGTTTATTTATTTGCTTTAAAAACGTAAAAAAGGAAACATCGTTTCCTTTATGCATCAGTTATTTCAACAATGAAAGTCCAACTTTAGTATTTATTATTTATTACAAAAGGAGTGAGCAATGATTTGATACAAAGTGTTAGTGAGGGTTCCTCCATTTTTAAGAGCTTGAGGATCTTGCTGAATTTAGCAGGTCTCTTATTGACCAATAAAATATTTGTAAGTTGAAAAATGCAGTCAACACATTTAAGAAAAAGAAAATAATTTGTCTAATTTTGAATTATAAAATACAAGTTTATAAGCATTTAATAACTCTAAAATTTGTTAAAAAACCTAGAGCATTCTGTGTTATAAGCCTGAGGAAATATGTATGATATTTTTCTAGTTGTTATATAAACATTGAGAGAAAAAGGACGTAAAATGAAGTATACAGATAGCCATTTCATAACGAAAAAATAAAAGAACATTTTCATCAGAAATTATGTAATTAAAAACAATCCATTTTGAGTCTTTCCAGGCATGCATATTTCAGAAAGAATTATGGGTAGAAATAGAGGCAGAAAAAGGGTCCTTGAAAAAGCAGATGTATTTTGATTTTCACTATACGTCCAGCACTATGACACTAGCTTGCATTTCTTTTTAAACACACGGAAGGAAGAGCAGTATTTGCTGGTATCTTACAGATTTAATGGCTTTCCATTTTGAAAGAAAGATTTTTCAAAATGTATATAAACAAAATAAACACAACCAATAACTTTACTGTTTAATAAAACACAAGGAAGTAAATCCATGCAGTCTTTGTGTACATTTACATGCACTTTTTTTTTTCCTAAAAAGGTTAACCCTTTCTAGAGAGCCCCTCTGAGAGCAGTACTAAGGCTGGGACTGCAGCACTTCTATAAATAGGACTGCCAAGAGGAAGTTGTTGCTATGGAAATGCTGGTCATATTTCTATTTTCACTCAGTAGACCTCTACTGGCATCTACTGTACACAAACTTAATTGCAGCAGACATCTAATACCTTCATCTCTCATCGGGAAGCATAAATTAAGGCTCGCATGGTCCAATAGCACCGTTTATTCTTTATCCATGATGATACAAAAGGAATAAAAAAAATGACTAAGAATGTAGAGAAGAATAAACAAAAGGAAAAAATGTCAAACCCTCCTTGTATTCAGCATCTGATTTTTCATATGCAAGCTAAAAACTCTCACTATTCCCATCAGTTTTCTTGTCAGAATTTGACAAATTCATCATGGAAGATGATGCGATTTTCCATGTACACATAACATGGCAGCAGATCAAGTTTCCTCATTTCTATCAACACATATCCAGATATTTTGAAGTCAAATAGCTTGTAGTCATAGTCCAAAATCTAGTGTTGAGAAGAAGGGGACAGAGAACTCTTTCATTACAAGTCAAATCTTCCACAAAACTGTCCAACTTGCCAAAGAGAACTGGATTCCTCTCCTTTCTAACACGGCTCCTTCCTCCTTGCTTTTCTTAAAGCTTCCTTCAAGATGATGTACTCGCTGGTGCTTACGGTCTGGATTGTCGCATTGCAAGATAGAGGTTTTCAGAGTGTGAATAAAGATTACACAATAGCTCCATAATAAAACAAATCCTAGTGAAGATCCATCTTTGAAATAGTTGCTTTCACATTAAGTATAAGAAATCTTCTGAAAGTACTTGTAGAAATCTGTTTGGTCCATGCCCTTGCAGATCATAAGCTACTCAAATAACCCTCCATAATTACTTCATAGCAAGACAGTTCGACATACAATCACAAGTTTTGTACAAACCCTGTTACTTTTCACCAAAAAAGAAAGTACCCTAAGACCTGTGTAAGTGGTTCTTGTTATACTTGCATAAAATAGTTGTCTGCCAAGACCAAGTAAGATGCTCCTGGTTTTGGACAAATGAGGTCTAGAAAAAACAGGTAAGTGTGTGGACTTATTTAAATTAAAATCCAAGGTTAAATTTTGAAGAAATTTAGCATATGACCTCAGTAACTCTTTCTCTCTGAAAGAGCTAACAGCAGACAAAGGTTTTGGTCCACTTAATTTACAACAAGATATACTGTTGATTAATAATGAGCATTAACGGTTATTCATCAAAATGAGTAAGATGAAGTTCCTGACTTAGAAGAAACACCCTAAGAACTTGGACATTTTGCTCAATATCTGACTGGGTTGAAGGAGAAGCTACTTGCTTGAATTCTGGCCGATCTCCCATCAGAACAATGATGCTGGAGACCTGTCTCTCCCACAGAAACAGTAAAGGCTCCTGCAGGTAAGCAGCTGCTGTGGAGGGGATCTTGGCTACAGAAAGCTTCAGGCTGATGAGCTCTACTTTTTCTAGAATCTGCAGGTTTGGTCTATCCTTCCTTGGCTTAGCCACTTAGTTATATTAAGGAACTGCCCCAGAAGAGGCACATTAATGTTTGAAAACCACTGCTCAGGACAAATTAAGCATTACGTGTCCTCAGTCAAGAGTGCCTCACATAACAAATGATAATTAAACCCGAGAGATCTGGGGGTCACGCTTAGAGCTAATTCTTGATATAGGCTAATGGGAGGAAGTGAGAGAATGGACAGTAGTAAAATGCTCACCAAAACTGAAGTCTTGTAGATAAAAATTCTTTACTATAGTAGTAGTTACACTCTGCTATCAGATTCTGTATTGTACAGTAAAAGACCAGAATGATAAATACTAGAGTAACTAGAATCATTTTAGTCCCTCTTTCAGGAAGCCTGTCTGCATTTTAAATCACCAGCACATTCCCTAGAGGAAAAAAAAAAAACAAAACCAACTGACTCCACTTTGGGCTAAATATTTTAAATTAATACTTTGGTTTTCCTCCAAAACCAGAGTGTTCCCCGGTTATATGACATTGTCCTGGTTTCGGCTTAACCACGACAGACATTTAGGTTCAATTAGGAAAATATCCAAATAAGAAAGAAAGCAAAACCAAAGTTACTTCATCGGATGGGATAGTGCTTCTTCATAGAATGAAAGAGTACAGAGTGCAAATCATAATACAGTGGTGGCTTTCATAAAGTATGATCTAAAGTACAAAACATTTGGTCATGTGATGTGGAGGTACACGCGTGCCTCTACTTGTATTAGGAACAGATCCTATATTCCTGCGCCTTACCGCTAGACTACAGACTGCCCTGGAGCGTCCTGGTCCCTCCACTCCTACCAGCCTGCTCAGCTTCAGATATTCTACAAAACAGGGGAAAGACTGAATTAGTAGAGATCTAGCACTACCCCTCACAGCAGCTAGAGTGGAAAATTGTCGCTAAATCCCTGAAAAGTAGAAGGGATGCTGCTGGTCCCAAGACAGGAAGAGGCTGTAGAATGTGTAAGAGGATATTTCGAAGTTTGTTAAACACTCCTAATACACACACTGTGCTAAGTAAGCAGTATCCCAGTTACAGGAACTTGCATTAATACAGAGGCATCAGAATTACAGCTCAGACAACAGGATTTCTCTATATACTGAAAGTAATTACACTAGGTTTACAGAATTTATGTTAGTCTGCACTTAAATGGAGTAACAAATGCCATCTGCTGGTTTAAGACCAAACTGTGAGGCATGAAAACTGTAATACCGAACAGTAAGTTTTAAAAGTACTCAGTCATTTATCTGTAATGTGTTGTATAAACACAACTAAATAGCTCAGGTTTTTTTAGAGGGGAAATAATTCACGCACCAACTTTCTAATTACTGGCTATTTTTCAGTGAGGTAGTAGCAAAGTGCACAGATCTTATTTTTTTTCCTATCTGTGATGGGGTTTCATTTATAAATTACAATTTATATCCAGTTTGCTTTATGTAAGGTGAATTTATTTATTAGCAGTCTGGATATATTCTTAAATAGTATTTGCATTTGGATATAACAGAAATCATTTACCAAGTTAAAAAAAAAAACTTAAAATGAAACATTTCCCTTTTGCTATTTATGAAGTGCATTTTCCAGCTACTGGTAAGCAAGCAGGCACTTTACTTCTCAGTCCGTAGTATCCTTTGGCATTCCCAAGTGTTACTTTACAATAAAGGCCAAAACAACTAAAGCTTAGACGAGTGTCTTGAAATTAGGAAAACTTTTTATTGCAAGATGCAATTGACAGTAGGCAGAATGGTCAGAAGATCTATCTTTCACTCTTAACACTTACTAAGAATGAGAGAAATACATGACTACAAATGTATTTAATTTATTCTAGTATTTGTTTAAAGCACGGGAAAGCAGAAAGCACTTTCCAGGACAGAAACATTACAAGATTAAATACATAGCTATTTCCTCTTCTTTTTCTTAATGTAAACTTGCCAAGATGCTGTTTCACTTGATATTTAGTAATACAAGTAAAGACAATTTTAAGAATAATAATAAAGAATTCATAAAACAAAATTCTAAAAGTTGCTATATAAATGTATTTATTCACAACACAGAACTCTGAGAAAAGCTTTAGAAGCAAGTTGTGCTGGTTTTGGCTGGGATAGAGTTAATTTTCTTCACAGTAGCTAGTATGGGGCTGTGTTTTGGATTTAGCATGAGAATAATGTGACAACATAGGGACGTTTTTGCTATTGCTGAGCAGTGCTGACACAGAGTCAAGGCCTTTTCTGCCTCTCACCCCACCCCACCAGCGAGCAGGCTGGGGGTGCACAAAGAGTTGGGAGGGGACACAGCCGGGACAGCTGACCCCAACTGACCACAGGGATATCCCACACCATATGGCGTCATGCTCAGCACATAAAGCTGGGGGAAGAGGAAGGAAGCGGGGGACATTCGGAGTGATGGCGTTTGTCTTCCCAAGTCACCGTTAGGCGTGATGGAGCCCTGCTGTCCTGGAGATGGCTGAACACCTGCCTGCCCACGGGAAGGGGTGAATGAATTCCTTGTTTTGCTTTGCTTGCACGCACAGCTTTTGCTTTCCCTATTAAACTGTCTTTATCTCAACCCACGAGTTTTCTCACTTTTACCCTTCCGATTCTCTCCCCCGTCCCACTGGAGGGGGGAGTGAGCGAGCGGCTGTGTGGGGCTTAGTTGCCGGCTGGGGTTAAACCATGACACAAGTATGGATAAAATACACTGTTACTTGTAATTCTCTGAACAAAATCAAACAATTCACATGGCATGTCAGCTCAGCATGCAGTATGAATGACAGCAAAGATACAATACCTTAATACTGTATCTTCAAGCAGCCACAACCTTGCAATTGCATTTTCACTCTCAAAGCAAAATGATCAAAGATTTTTTTAATAAGATCAAAAGAAATTAGTGATGTCCTTTACCAGCTTACAGGGAATAAGTTACAAGCTGTGCTAAACATACAAACTTAGCTTATTTTTAGTGCAAAATCAGTGGTTGATAATACATAACATCTTTATTCCAAGAAGTCTGACAATTTTGCATTTTGTTTAAAAATCAGATTTTCTTTCTAATAAGCAGGTTCTCATTATGCTGGCTAGCTCTATTATAGCTCATTATTAGATTACACATAGAACAAACTTTTCCACAGTTCAACAATATTTAAATTGATCTTAAAATATTTCTTTTCTTAAATGTAATATAAACTTTTAACTGACAGGTAAACCGACAGCAAATATTCCTGAAGTTGTTTTTTAATTAGATACAAAAACATCCATTAGTTGTAATTGTATTTATCTTTAATTTGCTTTAAAGAGAAATAGGAGCAAACAATAATTAAAAATGCATCCTGAAAATCACTGTATTTCATGCTGTGAAATGCCACTAAGAGTAGCTTCTCAAAGTAGGTCACCTCAAAGCACTGACACTCAACCCCATATTCTCTTCAACAAGGATACTGCAAGACTGTTCTATACCACTGTTATCCAAAGAATTCCCCAAACTCGTATTCAAGCAACATTTGACCACGCAGTTATCTTTCCCTTTGCCTACTGAGGTAATGAACACTCTAACAGGTAAAGAAATTTTTGCGGCATAGATCCAATGCATTTGATACTGAACAATATTAACTATCAAAGTTCACTCTCCAATTTTCTTTCCACTGGTTTCTATTTCTGGTATTTAGAGAAATGAAATGTTCATGACAACGTAAGTCATCTCAACATATACACACCTTTAACTCCATTCTCACCTTAGTCTCAAAAGCCAAGAGACCTACCCGATAAGAAATGGCTGTCACAGACCCAGGAGCTAACAATTCCCAGGCAAAGAGCTTTCAGAGTCTTGCTCTGACCTTCCACAGATTAATTATAAATTGCTTAGGCTTATTACGTCATGACTGTATGTATGAAAGCAAGGCAAGAAAAACAAGTAACTATTCAAAGACAGGTTTTTTGTTTGTTTTTGAGATGCCACTGGTATTTCTTTTGATTTGTCCTGATCAGCAGAACTCCTGCAAAGAAACCCCACCCCAAACCACACACAGGAAACCTACGCAGGTCAGAATTTGAGAATTGTGACAAATGACAAACGTCCAAATATTTTCATCCTTAAATGAGAGATCTTTGCCAAAAAGTCTGCAGTCACAGAAATGTGCACGTCTGAAATAACTGACAGCTTCACCGCACACCTCCACTGCAGATTGCACACAGGGAAAACAGAGAATTTGCCTACACAGGCCTTTACCATTTGGGGGGATTCCCACTAATAACTGGGAATGTTATCCTTAATCTTGCAGTGATATGGGCATCCTATTCATGATTACTACTAAAAAAAGTTTTGAATATTCCTATTTTGAATAGGTAAAGTCTACCTTACGACAGAATCATGAGAGCCCTTCTAATTTCTGGGAAGCAAAACCCCCTCTAATTTGCCAGAGCTGGAAGACACGTTCTCTCTTGAATTTATTATCTTAATTTACCTGAACCACTTTGAGAAAAATGCCTAAAGTTTTGTAACTAGCCAGAGGCTTCTTTTCTTCCTCCTGGAAGAACAAACATGTTTCACTTAGAGCTGCTCTCAGATGCTCATAACTTTTCCTAACAACCTCAACACAGAGTGGTTATTTCTGGGAGTCACATGGCATGTGGGAAGATTCTGGTTTTCTTCCAATTCCTCTCAAGTTAAACTCTACCCAAGAAAACTGCCAAAATGAGGTACCAGTTGCAATACATTGGGCCAATTTTTAAACTTATTTCCACTATAAGATCCACCTTCCTCCACTCTTGGGGGGGTGAGAGGACACACATGGCATCCCATTGAAGTGAAATATCAAAATAATGAACCTGGTAATTGCAACTACTGAGCCCTCTCCTCACCTTTCTTATATGATAGAAAAAACCCAATATTTTAATTACACAGAAATGAAAGCCTAAATGAATACTTATCTGAAGTGAAAAGGACTGCTTATGTATTATTAGGTAACCTACTTTGACATTTCCATTCTTTTGCCTCTGTAAAGACAACACTTTCAGAAGAAAATATTAACTGATTTATCAGCCAAATAAGGCAAATGACATATTATTGTAATTTTTGAAAACGCTGCTGGTACCTAATTTTTCTGAAAAGTTGTGAAAGGTCAACAACGCTAATATGCTGTCTAATGCAACTCTGCGTGGTTCCCGGGGGGTTTGTTGGGCATTCAGGATGTCAAACATGGCCAAGTTCTGAAGGTGAATGGCTTTTGGCTCCACGTTGAATGTGATTAGAAGTTCTACTCAGTTTGAAATCTACATCTGAATTACCTTTTCCTTGCCTTAAATCTATGCAACCCCTACTATATCCACTGAAGTAAAATACTACTTTGGCACACTGAATACAGTTTCTTATAGAACTTTTCAGAGGGTAGAATGAATAGATAGGTCCTGGAAAACACATCAAAATGGGAACATACTAAAGTAGTAACTTTAGTCCTTAATGATCCAATTCTGAACCTAACAAGGTGCTAAGGATGTTGGGGGGCTAAAATGCACATATGGAAAAATGGGTAGAAAGAGAAAGAAGGAAATGGGCAGGAGGTGATAATGAAGGAAATTATTTGAACTAACTCAAATTGTGCTTCTCTTTCCTTAGTTCAAACAAAAGCAGCACTAGAAGATTCATTACTCATCTGGATTTTGCTAACAGTTTATAACCTGCTCACTTTTTGTTCTTTCTGGAGAGTCACTTGACACAATTACTGGATTAACTACATCTCTGTACCATCCTTATTATCTTCAGGTATGTGTTCATTAAGACCTCTGTCCGTGAGCAGATTAAATACAATAGTAGTCCATACTCCATTGATGACTGCTTCAGTAACTCTAAATTACATCCACCAGCAATTGGACTCGTCTGTGTGCAGCACTGGCCCCTATAGAGAACAGTATTCCAAACCCAGTAAAAATATACCATATGGATATCAAGCTCTGAAGGTATCTTATCTCCTCGTTTTGTGTAGGATAACCCAACTCATGAACTCTAGGAACAGAGCAGCATACTCTACTCTTGTAATTGAAAAGCTACACCACTAGTTCCAATTCAAGAACAATCTTTATTAAAAGCACCTCATTAATGTTCATCATCACCCTCCACCAAGACTGTAGCATTTAAAATTGTATATTGTTCATCAATCTGTTATTTCACAGAATTAACAAAGCAGACTTGGCAAATCGTCCAAAAGCAAATACGGGATACCAAATTTGTTTCCACCTTCTCTTACACTTGCTTCACACACATTCACTTGGATGTAGCTTATTGAGTTCCTTCCTAACACTCTACCCAGCCTACACAGAAAAGATTTATAAATCTAACCTAAAATCAGTTTCTCTTACTCCTTAATTACAACAACTTCAGCTAGAAGATCAAAGCTTTACACATTGCTGGAAAACTTGCAGCCTCATAGCCGTTCATGTTGAAACACAAAGTTTCTCTTCCTTCCCTCCTCTAAGGAAAAATGGGTATGTATACACTCACCCTAAGAAAAAGAAAAGAAAAGCTGATATCCTGGGTACAAATTTTGTTCTCCTTAAAGCAACCAGCTCAAGGAATACAGATAAGAACAGCATACTTCAGTAGAACTCCAAACAAAACCATAACTAACAACCCTGATAACAAAATGTTGGCAGTCACCTAGAATAGATATGAAAATAGCAGGGCAACAAACTCAGCACGAAACTTTAAATCTTCTCCTTGTCTACAGAGACAAATTCTCCTCGATACTATAAAAAAATGCAACCCATGTTTCTTGGTAAGGATTTTAATTCTGAACATCATATATGAGCATCATTATATGAATATACATGTTATGCAGTGTTTTTGAAAACCAGAATCTCTCTCTCCCTCCCTCTCATGGACAGTTTTTATTGAAATTATTTGTTTCGCTCCCTTAAAGGAGTGAATTCACATCTAGAGGTAGAAGTATACAGACACCCAACTGGGACACAGCCATTTCGAAGACAAGAGGCCACATATCACAGCCTGTACAGTGTGAGTGGGTGGCAGTGGGGGCACGCTCAGATGTTGTCTCTGCCTTTCTTCAAAGCATCCTTTTGCACCCTTGGTTTTGCAATCAAATAGCTCTTTGATATAATTTTGTTCCACATATTAGATATTAAAATATTTTTCAGTTCAGCCTGACTGCTCAATATCTCAAAATTTCTAATCATACATTCCACCTGTTTTCATTAATTTCTAAGTGTAGTCTAAAAATAATTGGTAGCCTGAAATTTAATATAAAACTAAGGCTTAAATATGGAAACAATTTCAAATAAAATTGACTTTTGTTTAAATTAAAAATAAGACTTATTTTAGTGTTTCATATGCTTAAAATGGCATCCTCAAGTTCAAACATTGTTGTTAATTTTTTTTTTGCATCAGCCAAGAAAATGGATTAACATCAGACTTCTGAGAGTAAACAATTTAAATTGGCTGACATATTACAGATTAAGAGAATAAAAAGTATACAGAAACAAAAGCTACATTTAATAAGGTCTGATTTTTGTCCTAAGTCAAACAAACCCCAAATTAGGGCCTCCTAAGAAAATATGTTGATTCAAAAGAGTGAAATACATCTTTTAAAGATATGATAGTAATTTACACCAGCAACCTTGAGATTAATTATTGATGCAACAGGCTGATATACAAAAGATAAAGGAAACTATGCTTTCTTCTTTGCTTGCAAATAATTAGTGAGCTGTTAATACACAGCTTAAAATTAAAACATTTTCCTATTCTCTGCCATTAAGTGTCCACTTCAGGAACAACTATGATACACACACGGGGAACATACGATATTAGAATTCACCAGAATGTCTCTGACACTCAGTCAAAAAAAAAAATTTCGCAACAGAACTGGGGGGGGGGGCGGCGGGGCAGGGAGGAAAGGAAAAAAAAAAAAGGTAGAGGAAGGGCTAACAGGCAAGGAATTGGGTCCTGATGCAAGACTGCATTAGGGAGCTGACACAGGACAGACGTAAAACTGAAACAAGATGCTGAGGAAGGACAGGGTGAGGGCTCTGCATCTGAAACAACTACTGTGAGTGGAGGCAAAACCTGAATTTGAGTGTAAGGTATAGAGCAAGAAAAGGCATCTTCACCAGTATTTTCCCAAACAATTAGAATAGCTTTATTTTCTTATGTTAAAAAAATGTCAGGTGCCAACTGTGGCCTCATTAAAAAAAAACAGAATCAGACAAAAAATGAGAGATGTTGTACAATGCAAGTCCCCAAGAGTGTAGGCAAAATTTTTCTAGATGAAAAGAGGTCTGCCCTATAACTGTTCATGAAGAAGAAAAAAGCCTAACCCCTCACTGCCCTAATTTTTCAGCCATTTAAACTTAAAGGACAACACTCTACATCTATATAAAATTCCACCCTTAATTCCGTTTTACACATTAATTTTAGAAGGTCAAAGGCCAAAACCTGATTGAACACAATCTCATTATCTCAACTCTTTTCATTTCAGTTCTCAAACCGATATGAAAACTGAATTTAGTTACTGACTGCCAACTGTGCATAAATGAAAGATGAAACACCCACTTCTTTAATATTCTTCAATATTTTAGCAACTTCTGACTTAGCAACAGCTGACTCAGGATATGAATACCAAACTACAGATACACTTTGGGCATGCTGAGAAAAAAGAATGCCTCAAACACTAGTGTTTGTTAAATCTGTTTTACTATCCTCCTTAATTTGTATCTGATGTTGCTACAGATACTGATTGAGATGTTTAAGTTGTAAAACTTAGTGGCTGCAGCATGACTAACATGTTGATGTCTTTATATGAAATAATAAAAAAACACCCGACCTTGGGGTGCTATCTCTTCAGCCAGAGACAAGACTGCAGCATGAAGAGTGACTTCAGAAAACCCACATAGCACTACTGCTATTTGGCTCATAAGCTAAGCAATGAAAACATCCACAGTCTATTGTGGATTGTGTTTGTCAATGTTCGTCACCTAAGGGTACTCCCTTGGATCCCAAATTACAATGCAGTTCAGACTGCAAAGATAATTAATGTTCCTTTATCATGTTCTGTTAAATACTGATATCATCTCTGTGGTGCTGCTTGTCCTTGGTATTTTTGTCTTTGTAACTCTCAGACTGAATTACTACAAACGGCAATTACACAGATTTACGCTCAAAAGCCAAACTACAATTAGCGTACAACACAACTGCATACTCAGATGCAACCAGGGAACCAATCAGTTCAGTAACATTTCATCTGCTCTCCTTAGATTTATCCATCTTATTTTACAGCTGCCTTCAACCTAGAAAATACTAAAATTCTTCACTGCCTTGGAGATTCTCTCTTACTTTATTCATTTTCAGGACTGTGATAATTTGGTGAGGTGAGATCCTGCTAGAAAAGGCCTAACATTTAACTTGGACCTCATGCGGTGGAGCCAGAGATCCCAATTGACCGTTACAAAGGAAATATTAACCCATACATAACGTTTGAGCTGTGACTCCATGATTACAGAGTAAGAAAGGTGAAGACTGTTTGCTTTCCATTAGTCAATATGTATTTTAATAACAGACATTTAATACGTTTTGAAAAGCTTAACATACACACAGGGAAACAATAATTATTTCTGTGGTGTTGAATAGAAGTTCAGAGAGAAAACGTTTACAAAACAAAATACCACAATACAATTCTGAGCTCCTGACTTACAGCATACATCTCATTTTCCTTTGTAATATCAGGACATTTTCAGGACTGAAATGAAGAAGATGTAGTCTCCCCAGCTTGCTCATTTTGAAAAAGGATTTACACAATTCACCTGAGTTTTATTTCAGTTTTTTTAATTAATAAACATAAAAGCCTTGAAACATGGCCAGAAAGACCAATGGATAATACAGGACCCCATTAGGAGGCACTTTACCCAGAAATACATAGGAAACCTGCGCTCTGCGACAGAAGCCAAAAGTTTGCAAAGTACTTTCCCAGAGTCCATTTAGATTTAAAAATAGATAAGTAGTATTATGATACAGCAGTCACATGTGGTACATTTGATCTATTTTGAGCTAAAATTAATAAGCACTTTGAGAACGTGAAGTAAATTGATATACTAATTGCCATAAAATAAGGTATAGTTTTCTCTCTTAACAGACTTGCCAATTTAAATGCATGACTGGTGAAAAAATGAAGATACACATTATTTTACATTACTAGAAGTGTTACTATAAGCCTACAGTAATTATAAGAAGTCACTTCACTGTATTGCTGTATGCCTAAGTCTTCTAAAAAGTTAACTGTTTAATAACTATTTGCAGTTAGTTGCTATAGTTTTCAGATGAAAGGTGCTTAATAGTGCCAACTAATTTTAAAAAGCTATTAATTCTCCTAAAAGCTGTACTTTCCGTAACAAAAATTCAGAAATGGTTAAAAGCAATAGGACTGCTAAGCCTGATTGCATTGCCTCTGCCTTGTTTTTCCGGAACATCGCGACTGAGAAGTAAGGATTTAGACAATCATATGACTCCCAAGTTTAACAGCCTAGATTTTCAGTGCATCAAGCCTAAGTAGGAAGGTCAACAAATACTGTGGTTTGACCTCGGATAAGAGCCAAATCGTATCTACAAACAATTTTCATACTGTGATACCATAGCCCGATGCATTTCTCTTATTCTTACAAAACACAGACAGGTGGGCTTTTAATGGGGTTTTTAAGAGTACTTCCGAGTTTAGCAAAAGAGCTTCCTAACAGTCCCGGCAAGCAAAGGCTTATCACCAGTACCTATTCCCTTCTCACGATCCCAAGTTTTCTTTTTTAAACTTGAGGTAATATCTATACAAATTGATGTCTTCTCAGAATTTTTAATAAATTCCTTCAACTTGAGCATAAAAAAATACAAGCTACAACATTTGTCACTGAAAAAGCTGTGTTACCCCTTTGCTTTATTGTATGTTCGATAAATAATAAGCAGAAATTCAACTGACATTGGATAAAGCGAACTAATCCGCTATCAACCTATTGTCATACTAAGGATGAATATTTACGAACAAAGGCAATAACTGGCTAGTAAAAGTTACTGCCTCTTTATAGGAAGACATTTACAAATAAAACTGTATAAACAAGTACTTGTCTGTGTAACTTACTTCAAACAGAGAACTATGTTTTAAAAACACTGTTTATATTTCATATTTTGGTATTCAAAAGCATTAAAAAAAAGTCAGAATTAGCATCATTTTAGTAACCTCAGCATGGCCCTCTTTTACACATGCTTTGTAACAACAGATATAGTCATGTATTCATTTTTCCATGGACTGATACCTCCTGCTGCACAGCGTACTGAACTGCCCTGGCACTCATTCAGGATTAGGCGGTGAAGGAAATGTATCTGTAGGGCTCCTTTGTGTAGGGTGGAAAGATCTACACAACTCTGGGAAGCAGCAGGACATGCTGATGATGAAGGCCACTGAATGCCGTCCTTGAGGCGTGGACACTATCCCTGCTCTGTGACAGGTTCCTTAAACCATACTATTTTCAGCTGCATGTACTGCTGCTTTTCTATCCCCCACAATGACCAAATGGTATTTGGGTGCCTGTTTCACAAAGAAGAAGAAACAATTGTAACTGCCACAGAAATCTATATAACCAGCACCTGAATACTATTATGTGCCCCAAGAAGTAAAGGCTTTATCACATCAAACAGGGCTCCCTAAATAAAGGGAAACATTTTACCTTTATCTCTCTGTGTCTTAGTTCCCTATTCGTAAAATGGGAATAAGAAAACCTCCTCATTTAGCAGGATCTTGTAAAGGTAAATTCAGTGTTTGCAGAACAGTTGTATACTAAGATAACGATTTCTGTAAAAAGCTCCCAAGGAAAGAATAATGTGCAGTAAATAAGGCAGACAGACATGCAGTGAAAATAATAAAGAAAAGATAAATAAAACTTGCTTAAGGAGTACTGCTCAGTGTCCTGTGCACTGAAAGTAGCAAGATCCTTTGGGGGTGGGGGGGAAGAAGGAGCATATAATGATACAATTTTCTCTCTACAACACATAGGTGCAAGGGAGCTAAAATACAGTGACCCGGGTAATTTTAATTCTGCATTTCCTGCTTTTTAAAATTTGATTTTGCAACATTACTATTTTTTCTTTCTCATTTCGATTACAGAAACTTAGAGATTTTTAAAAAAAGAAACCTAAAAGCTAGGTATCACCTTCTGGCATCACCTAGATTAAGAGGTGGTTCATCAGCAGACCCTCCCATAAACCTCTGTCACATCAGCTATGAAAGTCTCTCTCAGAAAAGTTTTCAAACAGAAGAATGGCAAATTTTTAAAATACTGGGTACCTTTCATATTCCTGATGATAAACAGTTCGATTGATCTCCTTGCCTTCTTTTCAGATTTCTTCCTAATCTTTACATTTACTTTACCTGCACTATGATTCTGAATGGTACCCAGTACATCTACAGCCACAGAATCTTACGATTCCCTAACTCATAACAAACACAGGAATAAAACAAAATTGTAGCATACCAGCTTAAGAACTCTGCAATGCCAAAATTGCTAAGATTTCAAGGCTACTTGAACATTTCACTTTACAGTACAACGGAGAAAGTTGGTCCGATACTGCACTGAAGAATTATTTTTTGTTCCACAAAGTGATTAGAACAGTAAGAACATAAGCAGGGAGGAAACTATGGTTTCATTTTATTCTCTATCCACTGTATTGCTAAACTTCTGGTAACATATCAAATCAAATAACTTTCACATAGAACTTCAATAGAAAATAGTTTGAAGTGATGTGTGTGTGTTATTATATAAATTCCAATCTGAACAAAAACATAATGGAGACATAAAACTAATCTGGCCGAAAACAGACCTAGATAGAAAGACAGCTTGAAACAAAGGTGCAACAAAAAAAAAAAAGGTGTGTGTATGCTAATTACATCTGAAAGAAGTTCAAGAAGAATCTAAGAAGAATACATAGGAATAAGAGAAACAAGTTCAATTCCTTAACAAAAACCTTCCCGCTCCTCCCATGATACTGATTTTAATTTGCCCAAGCAAGGAATCCTCCAATTGTTATCAGAGCTCTATGACCATAAAAGTTCATTTTTAAGCTGACTCTTTATTCGTGGACAATAAAGGTCTGACAGAACTGGAAGAGTTGCACCAGAATTTTTTTAAAGCTTATAAATTTATATAAGAATTGCGAACTTTCTTAGCAGCAAGAAAGCATCAGTTTTGCAAAATAAACTGACACACTGTATACCTGGTGGCATGTGATCACAAACTCTAAGAAGCAGTTTCTATAGAGAAAGCATATATTGGTATTTAACTGCCCAGGAAAGGAAACAGATGTATCAGTTGAAAATTCATGTTTGAGCTTGTTAATATAAATAATAAACCATTAAATCAAAAGCAAAGAAATATGACTAGGTAGTACAGCAAAATAATATTCAGGACAGTACATATCATTACAGCTGTAAGTCAGTCAAGAAAAAAAAAAACCCAAACATGCTGCTTACACAAATGCACACTGCTGCCTACTTGACCTCAGCTGGTTACCTGTTTCCATCATCCACGCACCAGTTGAATAGAAATAGGTGAGATGCCACTCTCTGCAGGTTGTCTCGATTCAATCTCGGGTATTTACAAAGAATGCATAAAAGCCTACCTCTACAAAGAAGAAATGAACCTGAGAAGTCCGTAATAAGGCTTTTTCAGCCATGCTCAGCCAATAAATACCTTGCTAAGTTTTTCACAGGCCATGTTCCACTGTTTGCTCAAACTGCATCTGGAGCTTTCTTGCTGTGTCTTTTGATTCTCCTCTCAAACACACATACACACATCTTCACCAAATGATATCCAAGTACACTCCTCAAGTGCTATAGTTCTCCTTCCTGAAATATTTCAAAAGCGTGCTGCCTGGTTCTTTTATTTGAAAACATTAATTTGACTGGTTTGAGTTTTGGTGAAATTTTTTTGTTTTATTTACCAAGAATAGGAAAGCTGCATTTCCATCCTTCACTTTCACTAAAAATTTATCCAACCCATAACACCACAAGTGTGATAGCAAGAAGAGGCAGCAAAAGAAATGTTATCTCCAAAGGGTTTGAATAAACCTATTCTTATCAGGCAAAGTAAGATATTGAAAACCACACTGAAATAATGTAATCTTTACTATAAGCAAAGCAAATTTTATCTAGTAGTTAAAAATACTAAAATGCAAAGTTTTTAATCTGAAATAAACAGCAGTTTTTACTACTTAAAACATCCCTATTATCCTGAAATATGAGGTTAAAATATCTTCTTGAAATACAAAGAGTTAAAAAGTACCCTATGACACCTTGTTTCAACAAGACGTATGTGTCTTCTTTTTAAAAGTGGAAACGTCTTCCTGATTACCTGAATAAGTGCAAGATTTGAGGGGTAAAGTTCGGTAAGAATGACAATCTTGGCAGCCTGTGGTAATTTCTACACTAGATTTTAGAAGACAGAAGACAAAACAGAAAAAGACAGACACATGGTGTTATAAACACCTGTTGGCAGGAAAGATACATCCCAAATTCAACGTATTTTCTTTTAGTGAGAATACTAATAGTGCTTGTGATTAAAATCACTTAATGGAAAGAACTTAACAGAAAATACTCTTCAATAAAGATATTCACATTTTTGATGTTGCTACATGTACTAAAATAGAAGCACTGAATTAAGGCAAACTGTCTCAATACTCACAAAATAATTTGTTCCTAAGCTAGAGTCTCTTTGTTAATAAATCTCCAAGTAATACTGCATGATGAAACTTGGATTAATGAAAATGTTGTACTTATACACTAACAGAACACCAGAATATCTGATTTCATTGTAAAAAGCTTTTCAGTTTCTTAAAGTGAAAATGACTTCTTAAAAATGCTTTTGTTAAGAGGCTAAAAAATTCATTGAGGTAAGAAAAAAAATTAATTGTACCATACTAGTGTGAACAGGTGCCAACAGAAGAAAAGCAGATCCCTTACTCATTAATGAAATAATTTTTAAAATTCAACTTTGAACATAAGTGTCCAATTTTTTTCCACCCTTAACCAGACACCCAAATTACAAAACACAACTACCTTACCACCACCACTAGACTGCCAATGATTTATGGTCTATTTACAGGGAGGTTACATATATACCATCATCTTCTGATCAAAATTACTGCTGTTTGGAATAGGAGTATCATCCATACATTCTGAGATTCAAATGAAAAAATAAAAAATTTATTTAAGAGTATAAATATTTCAAATACACTTTATTTCCTTTTATATAAATTTAATAAAACAAATATACCTGATTAAAAAAACCCAGCACATATTAAAAGACCTTCCCTTGAAACAGGCTTATTATTTTGGTCGCTTTGTCAAAAACAATGATTAAGATGTGAATGGAACAATAACTGGCTGTCATCTCCACTCTTTTGTGCGTTTACTTGAAAAAAGGAAAACTGATCTCTGATTTCCTGTAGTATCTCACATAACTCTACAGAATATTAACGTATATTACAGAATTTTAAATTACTAATACATGAATGCTTCAAGCTGTAACTGTTGATATATTAACTACCATTTCTTCCTGTTTTTCTAACTTCAACTCAAATGTATCACTCGCCAACATGTATCTGTCAAAATACAATAAAATGTTTACAAACAATGACCTTACCTAGAGCATAATTAACATTTGTTGTAATAAAACTGTTATCCTTCTCCTCACTTTCTTTAACCTGAAAAATCAAAGTGGTGGCAGGGGCAAAATTTCCTCTTCCCCTTGTTCAGAGATTTTCCTTCAGTTATTAAGTGAATTCCATCTATGCATACAGTAAATGCATACTTCAGTATAAAGAAGCTATAAATATTAGGCTACTGTTAGGACTACATTTTTGCCTTCTTAAACTGTAACAACTTGAAGGACCAGATTTATATCTGCCTGTAGGTCATCTTTCAAAACTGTTCTAATTTTGCTGTCCCTTCTTAAACTCTATCACCACTGAAGAAGTACTCGAGAAGAACAATTAGCTGGAAGTACTTTTTAAACAGCAACAATGTCTAATTCTAAGCACAATATTTTAGTACTTCACATAGCAGTCCTCTAAGTTCAGTTCTAAATTATCCAACGCTGTGACAATTAAGCTCTGTTTAGACCACAAAACCACACCAGTAAGAACAGACATCTATAAAAATGAAGTATTGTTTTCATTTGTGGTTCCAGATTGTCTCCTATCAAAGGATACTACAAAGTTGTTGCTGCTGCAGCAGACAAGTAATTATGACTTGGATAACCCTCCTCCAAATACACAAAGAAACAAGAACCTCCCAAACAGCAACCGATGTCAGCAGCATCTGCAATTTAATCTTTCATGAGAGAATATGCTCTGCCATATGACGAAACACCAGAAAAAGTTTAATGCTACCTTTTATTCAATAGTTCTTGATGCAACCACAAATAGGGAGATTTACTGTTTCATCATATTCTTGGAGTACAAGTAAAGGTCCAACGGCCTCTTGTCAGCAAGGAAGCGAGGGTCCCAAAAAAGAGTAACATTAAGAGATTTGCGTAACAGAGGATGATCAGACCTTTTTTCCTACCACATCAAGAAGTTAATGCTCTTTATTACCAATAAAGAAAAATTAGGCTTTTATGTGTGTCAACAGGGGGTTTTTGTTTGTTTTTTGTTGTTGTTTGTTTTCTGCTGTTTTTTTTTTTTTTAAACACATAACACTACTGTACTTCTGTATTTTGGAAGAGGAAAAATATTCCTCATGCTATAATGCGATTGCTGCTACCTAGATCATTAGTAAATACCTAATAGGGACTAATAATACTATTTCTTTATTCTCCGGCATCTTCCTTCTTCAGTATTTACTACTACTTTGACTCTCAGAAAACTGCCAATGTTGTGTCTTACACCCATAATACTGAATATATTCCGTCTTTTGCAACTGCAGTATACATTTTCCCCAAACTCACTAAATGTCTCTTTCATGATTAAATGTACATTCAACAAGAAATCAAAACTGCTTTTCATATAACTCTTGCCTTCTTCAGGCTATCCAACCACCACCGTGCCACTTGAGAGAAATCCAAATTCTCACCACAGCTCTATTTCTCATAAATGTACCTGATCTCTATCCTCTCCTCCCCAACTTGCAGTCACTTTCTCTACACCCCTCTCAAGTGCTGCACAAGTAACAATCAATCTCAAGCTCAACAGACTTGCTTTGCTACTCAGCTTCTCCATAACATGTCACAGAATCATAGAATACCAGGTTGGAAGAGACCTCAAGGATCATCTGGTCCAACCTTTCTTGGCAAAAGCACGGTCTAGACAAGATGGCCCAGCACCCTGGCCAGCCGAATCTTGAAAGTGTCCAGTGTTGGGGAATCCACCACTCCCCTGGGGAGATTATTGCAATGGCTGATTGTTCTCATTGTGAAAAATTTTCCTCTTGTGTCCAAGTCCAAAGGGACGGCGTGTGAAAGGCTTGTATTTATATCCTTTCTGTACTGAACATCTACTACTCTGTTTTCCCAGACACTGCGTTTTGGGCTAGTCCTCTTAACAAGAAGACTGGCAGCGGAACAAGTAAGTTTGTATGTATTAGTGGAAATGAATGAGTCAATTTAGTTGGTGGAGAAAATTACAATGTTCTGAATAGAACTGTGGAAAACCAGCCAACTACTATTTTCTGTTTGGTATTATTTTCACACAAAGAAAGGCAGAACTACCACAAGTTATCTTTTGAAAGAAAGGGCAGTAAGGCTACAAACTTTACTTTCACTTTAAATGAAAAATACATCCTGCAGAAAATCGGTATCTTCACCATTAAGTGGAAAATTCAGTTCAACTGCAGAAAAGGTAAATGCAAGAGGTGCCTTCATTTTTCTTGTCGAAGATCATACTAAATTTGCAGTGCTTATACCTCTAGCCTTACTGTATCATTTAGGCTAGCTTCGATCTGGTTCTTTCACATCTCTCATTGTGCTACTGCACAGATCTGCATGTCTCTTCTTCCTCCTGTTACTCCCTACTCACATGCTGTACCTAAAATGAGTGTGTATGTATTAGTCATCTTCCAGTGTTATCTTCCTAATAAATACTTGAGTAGATTCTGGAATAATTAAAAATATGAAGAGGAAAGCTGGTGATCCTTTTGGTAACTTTGTCAAAATAAATTTTGCTCTGATGACCATGAGGGCAATCACATTTAACAGAACTAAAATGTTACAAATACTATTTTAGTCTCAGAAGTAAGCAAAAATGGGACAACTTTTGCTGATAGTATTTGAGAATGGCATGGTGATGCATATCATTACAAAAGCCAGTCAGCAGCATCTCTGGTTGAAGAGAAGGCTCCAAAGAGCCCCTCTCAGGTTAACATATCTAAAAGCTTAGATCAACACTGTGCGACGCTAGCATTTTCTCCTTCCCTTCAGTGAAATGCTTAGTACCTTTTCTTCAGTGACAAAATCCACTTACAACAACGTTTGACCCTTCCTTTCACATCCCTCCTTGTATCAGTCCAACACAAGGTGGGGCCATATTTTAAGAGGCCCACGAAATTAATGGGTTAAAATAGCAGAGCCCGACAGGAGCAAGGGTTTTAACCATTTCGGTGACACTTCAGAGCAGTCCTCAAACAGCTGTATCAGCACAGGAGGAGCAGCAAATTGTAGCTGCGAGCAGAGCAGCAGGGGTGATCAGGGCAGGAATTTTTCAAGTCAGCTTTACTGCCAAAGAAAATTGGTCATGTAACTACTCCGTAAGCAGCAAGTTGAAGAAAGTTTCGTAATTATAGCCTCAAACCTCAAGTTGGAGACAATACAACCATGGCTTGGGTTTGTTTTCAAAAACCATCACACCAGCAAAAATCAGGTTCTACTCTGAAAACACAGCTCTTTTCCAGCAGAAACTATAAAATTGCTTCTAAAAGAGGTCCTGAAAAACCATTCTAAGTAATACCAACAAGTAATTGTGGCTATAACTGATTTAGAAATTCAACCAAATGATCATACGACACTGTCCTATGGTTGAAAAGCACAACAGTTACTTGGCCAAATTATGTTCTATATTCCTGCTATCAATTACTTAGCAAATGCTTTTCTATAATAAATGGCATAGTTTCAAGCATCTGCTTAAAAAAAGAACAAACAAAAAACCCAAAACCACCACCACCAAAAAACCCCAACTCTTCTGAAAGGAACAGCTTTATAATATCAGTTTAGCTCCCAAAAATAGCAAGGTCCTAAAGAGACACCATTCATTAAAAAAAAATAATCCTGTTTGAAGGTATACAAGTAGCACCTACAATTATCATGATAAAAAGATCAGACAAAAAGTACCACTTTGGTACAGAAAACAACAGACTTCTTCAGTGCAATGTAAAACTGTCTTACGTCAGACTACAGGAAAACATAGGCGAGGACTGCTAGGAATACAGTTAGGTGCACAAAGAAGATTAGGACTGTAGGTAAATAAGGGACTCACCATAACAGCTATCAGCTATCAATGGAAAACGCTAAAGATAGCTGAAACTACAACACGCCAAGTATACCTGGCATCTGTCGCACAACCCAAAATATGGAACGTGGCTTTGGGTATCTGGCACGAAGCTAGTCACCGGTGCCCCGACCTGCAATGCCACCTTTACAGCAACAGCGTAACTCCTGGTTACAAGATTGAGGGAACTGTAACACCAGCAGAAGACTGTTGTCCCTGTGATATACACATGCTTCCCCACGCAGTATTTCAGTAGGCTTCATGACATCCAGTTCATCTTCACACCTCGTCTTAGAAAATTCCACTATGCACTCATACTTCACTATCTCACCTTTTGCCCTGCCGAGACAGCAGGAGACAGGATCTCCTACCATCAGAAGAGGCAAGACGCCAGGTAGACCGGCTTGTACTCTGGGCTAAATCCAGAGCCCAGCCAGGAAAAATACTTTAAAGAGATGGGCACATCCATACTGCTGTTCATGGGGTCCCGAGAGTTTAGCTCCCTCTGGGATAAGGTGGAACACACATGTGTGCCGTGGCCTGAGTGGGACAAGTGGCAACCCCTCCTCCAGCTTCTCCAAAACCTCTTATTAAGATGCTCTTCGCTCACTTTTATATTTATACACTTCCCCTCGAAGGCTCTACGTGATGCAGGATCTCTTCATCAACTCCACTGGCTCTCACCAAGCTGCAACTAGGAAGAAGCAGCTTCACAGGATGACCCTGACACCCGTGGCATCTACTTCCACCTCCTCAGGCAGAGCATCTCTGGCCAGCGTTCACCAGCTCCCTCTTCCGGGACAGGAGAACGGGGACAAGACCCAGACCGTACTCTGCTTAGTGCTCCTTTTGGCTCCCTATTTTTTACATTTCTTGACCCACACTCCTCCTCCTTTTGCCAGCTGTTGCCTGGTTTCTCTCCATTCTCTTTTTCTGTAGTTCCTCATTCTCAAGGAGGGCTCTAATGATTTATTAGGAATAAATTGTTATCTGTGTCTAATGAAAAAGCCAATAGAAAGCGGCTGCTTAAGAAAAGCAAGAACAGGGTAAGCATAGCACACTTCTCACTTCCCATGCCACACACAATTTTACAGATCATACCCTCTGTCTATTCTAGATAGATGTCACTTACATAGTAATTCTTCATATAGAAATCATTCAGTACCTTTTGCCATCCTTGCCAACCTTTTCCTGAGCATTCACCTTAGATGCAACACGTTTGATATGTTTGTTACCTACAAATGGTAACAAATGTTACTCAGCAATGAAAACAGAAGGAGAAAAAACCCCCCAACCTGTGGACACATTCATTTAAAGTTCAAGCATGTTCTACCTTGGAGTTCAATATCAAAAACCTAAGTTAATATGAAAATGAAATAAATTCTGCATTTGAATATTAAATGAGCAGTTGGATAATGATGTAGGTAGAATCAAAAGAGCAATCTTTTGGCAGAAAGCGTGTCATAACAATAGAAAAAACGTAGATAGAAATTGAACTGTATTAGAGCAATCTGTGTGAAAAACTGAAGCTAATTTTGGTTTTGTGTCAGTTTTGCATCCGATTGTTAGTCCCCAAGAAATTCAAAGCAGAACAAAAAAATCTGCTAATTTGCAAAAGAACCAGCAGACACCATAAGAACCATTACAAAGCACTACACACCCTGAACCTCCCAGGCGATTCCACATCCCATGAAGCTGCTGTGGACTTACACTAATGGCAAAACTTGTTTTGCAATTTGATATTCATATAGGCTGCTAAAATAAGCTAAATGATTTAGCACCTTATTTCACTCTGAAGTTCAGTTCACCTAAACAAGTACCACTAAAATGTAGATTTTTAAGCCAACGGATAGAAACCAGCTTGACCACAGGATGCACTGTTGCAGTCTACTGCTTTAGGTTGTTTAACCCGTAATTCCCAAAGCAGAGTACCAGTGCTGGGATCTGCAGTGCATGCATAGTGCTGCATTTCAGTGAGACCCCCCCTTCTCATTGCACAAGTTTTCACAAGGACCAAATGTATGACTGAAGCATTGAATTTTTAAAAACTGCCTGATATAAAATAGTCCTTGACAAGTCAATGAAAACATATCTCCTTTCATCATAATGACACCTAGTAGAAGGAAATACCATGATCTTTCAAATTGGTTTGGCATGATTTTAGCTATGTAATGCTTTTTTTCACTCTCACCACCTACCCTGTTTTTCAATGAGAAACCCTGATCAAATCTATGGATCAGTTAATAAAATGCTTGAATACAGGTAATTTGCATTAAAACCTTTACCTTCATGATAGACTTTGGTGCAGTTAAGTCACATTTTTCCCCTGTGCAAAGTAAGGCTAGATTATCATATGCTTAACAATTAGAATTTAAATATACTATAAACCTATTACTGTTACCTGCTACAAGACAAACAAAGAATTTCACACTGCCTAATATCATAGTAATCAACACTAACCTTAATTACTATTACAATGCACCTGCTGATGTATCTGAGTACGTACACCCTTAATTATGTCATTTCATAAGAGGGAAGAGCAAATGGATTCTGGGCACAGGCAAAGTAACAATCTTTTCTATCTTTAAAGTTTCGTTCTTCGTTCCAGAAATGCAGTTTCCTTTGTTTTAATTTCTTGAACCACACTGCAGCTGTGGAAGTCTGTGGGTTTACAGACAAGTGCTAACAGCAAGTGCAGTAGGTTAACAAGTACGTACTTGCTGGAAGCAGCTTAACTTGAGTGAAATAAAATAAACAAAAAGTTCCTGATGTCCTCTGTTTAAACTTTACAGTATTTTTAACAAAAGGATAAAAGTTAACAAGAGACAGAGGGATAACAAAACTAACGCTTACCTTTACAAACCACCCAGCAGGTTAGATATTCATTCATCTAACAATGTGTTGAAGAAGGATTTTCTATGCCTCTTTTTCTAACATCGCAGGTAAGATATCTTACTATTTCAGTGTTAGTCTATCACACAGATACCATATCCCTCAGAAGAAACCGTCAGTGCAAGGTAGAACAGTAATTCTCTGCCCTTCCTATGGGGAGAACTTGGCTCAAAATGCTCATCAGGCTTTCTCTGGTAGAGAACAGCTATGTCATGGAAAAGATTTTTGCTTTCTCAGAGCCTGGAGGCACATTTGTCTCTAACATGCAGAGTGTATTTATATACCTCTATGATTTTCTGAAAGATTTTCTAAAACTCTCAAAACTATGGCTCAAAACTATAGATAGATTATATCCCAATATAAAGAAACACTGAAAACAAACTGGTTGTTTAGCCTGAAGTCATAAAAATTGTGGCTTTAAAAAAACAAAACCCAAAACACAAGGTGTTTCCACACCTTTACTACATGGTAAAATGTTAAGCAACCCATACAGTTAGCCTAACCCTTACAACATGTGTATCTAGGATTATATACCAGAACTCATTATCTCACAAGCTAGCAAGCCCTCTACGATTATAGATGAACCTCTCTGGGCAGGGAATAGTAGAAAATAGTTTAATGAATGAGAAAATGAATGAATGAAATAAAAACTTTGGTACATTTCTTGGTTTGAATATCCAAATGGCAAAAAGAGAACTGAAACTAAATACAAAATGAAAAAAATAAACAAAAAAAAAATCTTCTAAAATATTATTGTCTTAAAGATCCACAGAAGTGCGGAGACGGAAAGAAGCAACGTTTTGCTATATTCTTCTCTATCTTCATGTAACTCTAAAAGCTTGAAAAAGCCAAGTCCAGCTACTAGGTGCTAACACCTCTCACTAAAAACTTCAAGCCTTGAAGTAATTCATTATATGAACAAAGCCAGATGGGAAAGGGGTAGTTTGGAGTAACCATTTTTCCAAGAAGTTAGCAGGGTGAGTTCTTAGGAAACTGTTGAGTTCATCTAAGAGCTCAATGCTAAGAAGAGAGACTCCTTTTTCTTGCCACCTCGCTATTTCATTGCCAACAGTGCTTTCATCGCTTCCTTTGAATCTGTCTGTTGCCATCTGACACCTCAATGAATTGATTTGGCGTGCAAAATAACTATAGATAACCCAAAGGGATAAAAACCACATAGTTTTCTGCCTATGTAAAACAGCTTATCAATAGATGGGAAAAACACTAGAATTGTGACCCAGAAGGGTCTAGGAATAAAAATGTATTTTTCAATGGTACAAGCCACCAGATGGGCTCAGCTGTTTTGTGAAACCTTACTCTTAGTGGACGTTATTCTGCTGTGACGCTGAAGAAACAGCAAGCAGGATGCCAAAGAGACAGACTCAACTGAGCACCAAAGAGACTGTCGTCTACCAGTGCCGGTTCCGAACACCACAGGCAGGGCTACCCCGGTATCTTCCTTTTAGCTCCCTGCATAGCAACGTCTACAAACGTACCCTTAAACTGCTTCATCCCGATTGTCCTGCTACACAGACTACTAGTCTCACTTTCATCTTGTATTTCTCATCTGTCTGTATTCACCTTATTATCCAAAAGAGAACGTGTGGGTTTCGGAGAATAAATTGTCTGTTTTGTGTTTGTACAAAAAAAAAAAAAGGGGGGGGGGTCCTGATTCATGACTAGCCCTCTTGAACACCAGGATAACACAAATAAATAAAATTACACAGAGGATAGCGTGTAATCCTTTCCCAACCACAGCCGGGGGGGGGGGGGGGGGGGGGGGGGGGGGGAGGGGATTAAAAAAAGGAAAAAAAGAAGGGTGATTTTATCACCCTTTGCAACTCCTAAAACAACACATTTCTCACTCACTCACCTCCTCACAGCTCCACTGCTACTTTGTCCTCTCCCCCATTCCCCAGGAAACACTTCTACCTCACAGCATAGAAACCATGTATGGTAGGAAAAGACTTGCAGTACGGCCTGAGGCCACAGCACCACAGCTCTCCTTTCCGCAACAGCAGTAGGTCAGGCAGCCCCTGTTTTGTGCCCGCTATCCAGTCTCACCTCTGTGCCATACACCACCTGCACTGGTACAACTGATAGCATGGCTGCAGTGAACTGGATCAGGAAGCCAATCCAACTTAACTAAAGTCCCTTCTGCTTTCCCTTTTCTGCAGGGTTATTTTTAACCTAGATCAATCTCAAATTCAGTTCACCTTGTTGTCTCATAAATAGTTGCTCCAGCACACTTGAGGGCACAGAGGCAGGAAAAAAGTGGCAGGGGACAAAAAAGCAGAACTGCAAACTGAAAGAAATGCTTATGAAATAACACCTTGCACCTGTAAGAAAGACAAAGCTTGAGAGCAGCACTGCAGGGCAGACTCTTTGCCAAGTTCTAGCCCTAAGTTTCACAAGTTTATAAGAAAAATCCCCACCGATTCAAGGTTCCTAACGCTGAAAATTCTGCAAGCTTAAATGACCAGAAGCACTGATTAAAAAAATACACTCTACTTGGATCTCATCTGGAACCCACCTGCTGTGTAGCAGAGACAATATCCTTTATTAAACTAACTGCTGTAGTTTAAGAAAAAAAAAAAAGCTGCTGGGCAAACAAGCCCTTCATGATGTCTACAGTAATGGATGCAGACAAAACACACAAAATCTGACAGCCATCCAAAGGCCTTTCCACAGCTCTGTCCAAAGGAGAGATGTGTCAGTTACAGAAGAACTTAACTAACTGGAGAAGACTCCCCGACAGCCTCATGCACAGCGTGGAGCACAGCCCTCCACTCGGGCAGGGCAGCCCACGACACCTTAACTCGCAGCACTGCATCCTTACAGTTTTTCCACTTACTTCTCTGTCCACATTCTGCTCCCTGTACCAATAAGACGGTTAATTTCTGCGGCACAGACATGGCCTTAATTACACTAAGGAACAATGTAAGTGTTACCAAAAATATGAGAAATCTGAGTATTTTTCAAGATACTCTTTTTGATTGTGTCATTTCTATGAATGTGGATATATGGCTAAATGAATGAACACTAAAGAAATCCAGCAGCAAGGGAACGTCAAGTACTTTAAAATATTCTGTCTTTAGAGCAGTCTGAGCCTGTAATAAGGGCCTAACTACAACAGCTAAATACATAAACTAATTTATCACTTGGGGGTCCTTCTGACCTTTTGTTATGCTACCAGGTGGCTATCATTTACTGAATGATAGCCTCTCTCTTTGCTAGTCCAAGCTGTAAATAAGCATTTTGCTTTTAATTGAAGCAGAATTTCAGATGGTGCCTCTTTTTAGATGGTGCATACCGGTAGTCTTACATTGGAGATTACAGCAAAGGAATTTTTAGATATTTCTTCAGCAAGTAATTGTAACTACTTCTGTTTTTCAGATGATGGAGTTCCATATTGCTGAAACCTAACTGATCAACAGTGAGACAATACAAGCTCAAAATATAAGGAATGAAGCTTTAAATACATTGTTTAGAGATGCTATCCATACAGTCCATTCCAGCATCACTGGAATATATATTGTTAATTACTCTTTATACAATACATACTATAGCTGATTTCTAAAATGTGTAAACAAGGCTCCAAAAGCTATCTATTTCAAAATCGGAGAGCATAAACACAATAAGCAAAAGAAAAAAAGACAACAGCTGTTGAACACAACTACACTCAGATCAAAACCACTGAAACAAGGGTCTCTGGAAAAGTGACAGGGAATCAGCAAGCTTGGAATAGTAATAGACACAGAGCTTTTCACCTCTGCTTCACCAATTTTAATCTAATCAAGGTCAGCAGTGACAAGAGCTTTGTCTCATCCAGTCTTTACAAGAAACAAACTTGTGGTCTCTTTTGGTCCTCAGTGAGTAAACACAGCAGAATGACCCAGCATTGAATGCACATAAAAAATAAGAAAAAAAAAAAATCTCAGTTCTAAGAAATGTCCCCCCGAGAAGGTTAAAATCTACTGGCAAAGGAAAATTAAGAAGGCTACATCTTCCTGTCAAGCACATTTCAAAGGAGCACTACTTACAGAATAATTATGAGAGTTAAAAAGAGAAGAATTGACTATAATAGGAACTCTGTCATACTGAAGATACTGTAGTGGGAACACTTTGAGGAGGAGGAGGAGGAGTGAATGAACATAAAACTCACATGCAGAATACACATCACACATGTTGTGCTTGGCTATTTAAAGACCACAGAAGTCAAAGTTAGTAAAGTCATGTTAGATTAATAAATTCCTCATGCACTGGAAGCTGGAGATCTGGCTACCAGGTAAGAAGATATGTGTACGGAATTGTGTTTTGAAAATCATGTGTAGTTTAATTTTAAACATACATTTTAAGAGCAATTTACTACCACATATTGCTACAGAAAAAGCAGCAAGGACCATTTGAATCCTGGCTAACAGAACCCCGAAGCCAAACTCATGTGGTTTCAAGACCTACTGGAAGAAGAGAAAGTATACAAATCTTCCAGTCACCAAAGAATGCATTCTAATCACCTGGTCTCTAATCCAGTTTGGTGATTAAAAAGAAACAAACAGACAATATCACAGCTAAGTGTTCTTGAATCCAGGAAAAAAAAAAAACCAAACCAAAACACCAAGTGAGATTACTATTGATTTCTAAACAAATTTCTTGCTGCCATGTATGACACTACCTTGCATATCTAAAGGGGCAAATAATTCAGAGGCGTACATAGTAATTACTTCAAAAATCTGTATTATCAAGTTATCTGAAGAAAAAAACCCAAAGCCTTCTACCAACTTTACAATTTGCAGGGCTGATATTCATTCCTGTTTAGAAAATAGCCCTAGTAAAGTTGAAACATTCCTGTTTCATATAAAATCAATAATGATCTTGAAAGTAACAGATCTAGTTACTGGATTAAAAAAAATACTATGCGACCTTTTTTAAACTCAGAGGTGTGTTGTAGTTACGTTTCTTTTATGTTGTGTGCTACTTTAACAAATGATTCCAAGATAATGAATATTGATAAAGCTAACATTTTCCTACATTAATTGCAACAAGGTAGACTCCCTGTGGCCTTTTTTTTTTTAAATGTAATTTACCACACGTTGACATTTTGCAAAAGAAGTTTTCTCAACCACTGTAAATTGAGCAGCTAAAAAAACCCCTAAACAATGAAGTGAATAATTAAATGAATATTAGGATGAGGGATCGAACTTAGAGAAACTTTTAAGACAACTGACAATTACGTCTCTTCAGATTTCAAATGAAAAATACTTATATTATTATTCTAAAAGACCCTCAGAATTCTTAGGCTGCTGTGCCCTGTGGAAAACCATGAGCCCACTTAAAACAGGTACAGAGCTTAAAATGGGTACAGAACCCTTAAGCTTCTCTTTTGGAAAGGATCACTTTTAATTTTGGTCCTCCAAATCAAAATCCACTGTATACGAGGAGAACCTGGAACAGAAAGGCATAGAAATAAAACCCTAACAGACTACACTGAAGCTTTCCATCTTCTGTATATACACACATATGTATCTTGCCCTCCCTGCTATGCAAGCTCGATTCACTTTTTTGGTGGCTAAGCTTAAGAAACTTAACCAGCATTCAGATTTCATTCACCTCCAACTTCTGCCTAGAAATACTCTGAAACATTTGCCAAATTCTACTACTGGTGCTCACACACAACTGGCTTTATTCCTCTTGACAGCCTGAGTGAAGTAACAAGTACTGAAGATACTTGAATATACGTGGAAACCCAAAATAAACAAGGAGAATGTAAGTCCCACCGTTAGGTGAACAGCATTTACTGTGCTGACCACAGATAGTGAAAGAGGTCTCAAATTACACTTCATGAACTAGTAAGTATAGTTATCAGTGGAAGCTGCGTTACCCTTCATTGTTCTTTCAGGGACCTTAGCATGCCCTTGATCCACACAATACCATACGCTCCATGCGTGGATCAAGGGCATGACATCACTTTTACAAGTCAAACCTGGATCTTTTTCTGTTACCACTTGAAACAACTTCATTTTCAGCGTCCTGAAGTTTGGAATATGTGCTACTAAGGACAACTTAACACACAAAACAGGAAAACTGGCTCAACAATGCGAATGTGTATCAGAAATATTAAAGCTCCATCACATTTTATGTTTCTTTAGTTTTTAGTTGCCGTGTATCGTAGGAATAGATTACACATCAACTTTCGCTGCCAGTAAACCAAATATTGCTTCTAATAATTTATTATGTGTATAGTATTCATATACTATTGATCCTCCATAGTAAGTGAATCCTGGCCTTTCCCAGCAGTATGTCAATGATGATCAATTTCTTCTCCTAGTTACAGAAGTTGTATCGTTACAGAGCTTTTTGCTGCTAAATATACTAACTGAACACCTGAGCTTGATGCCTCTAGCAGCGTTTCATTTTTAAACTCTAACAAAGGGAGAGAGAGTAGTTCTGAAGCTAACTCCTTCTGCAACTTAAAAATCACTGTATTTGGTAATATCAGAAAATAATTAATTAAAATGGAAGTAAACACCGTGCGGTGTAGTGTTATTTAACTGCGCAGACTAATAGCAATACAGCTACTATGAAGTACAAAATGCAGTGTTTTGTCATCTGAAGTACTTCAAACTACCCACCCTCTCTCTCTCTCTTCACACCTATCTTTATAGGTAGGCTAAAATACTTCCTATCAAAAATTAATGCACTCGGCTACATAATAAAAAATAAAAACACTGAACAACCATGGTCAAATACTCATAAAATATTTGGATTGTGAAATCTATAATAATAATATTGAGATAAGACACAAGAACCGAAAGGCAAAACCACACAGCAGAACTGGGCAGGTCAAGCTGAGGCCCTGGTCCCACAGCTGGAGACACCCATGCAGATCCCGGGGAAGCCAGAGGAATGCTGTGTGGGCAGGCACCGGCCTATGCAAATCGAGTTACCCGGTCCTACCCCAGACCTCGGTAGTAAACACACATAAAGTAAACAAACTGGAAAAAAAAAACCCCAAAAGCCAAAAAGTAACTTCGATGTTTAAACTTCTTTCCATTTTAATAATGCCCACGGAATTTCCAGTAACAAAGGGTATTGTCGCAGGAACACTGAGCTTGCACAACTGGCTGCTCACTACGTCTTGTCTTTGCTCTTTCCCATCACAAACATACCCAAAGTTTTCCACTAGAAGCAAAGTAAGGAAGTTAACTTACTAAAAATAAAGTCTGGGGTTTTTTCTTCCCCAACAATTGAATTGGCTCTATATTATTTAAAGATTATGCTGAAACACTTAAGAGAGGAAAAAGAAAAAAAAACCCCAACAAAACACCAGCAAAAAGCACCCTGCGATGGCAAGTTCAGATCAATGCTTTTGTCTTCCATTTTACCCAGGGATCAGGAGAGCACCGTTTGTACCGAGCGCTCTCCCAGCCGATGTAAACACGCCGCGGGGCTGGGGCTGTGCCACGGGGCGCGGGCAGGACCGGCAGGGTCACTGGGGCTGCACCACCCGGGCAGGCTTAGGAGTTTCTGACCTACATTCCCCGCAGCGGGATGAAAACCCTCCCGCCGCAGACGGAGCGCGGCGCGGCGGGCGGCCTCCCCCGCCGGCAAGGGTGTGTTCAGGGGTGGGGAAAGCGAGCTGGCCGGGGCGAGGATGGAAGCCGGAGGCTGGCGGAGGCGCTGACACCTGCCCGCCGCCACCCCGGCCCCGCCAGCAGCTCCTCCTTCGCCGGCGACGGACACCTGCCGCGGGACAGCCGGACGCGCGGCCCGGCGGCGGGCTCGGCCCGGCGGCCGCGGGCGGATTTATCCCGCTTATTTCCCGAGACGCTAAACCCCGAGGCGGCCCGGCGAGCGGGAGGGAGGGCGGCTCGGCGACGGGCTGGGGCCGGGGCGGGCTCCCCGCGGCGCCGAGCAGGCCGCGCCGAGCCGGGGTCCGGCGGGCGCGGGCGGCCGGGCCTGCGCGGGGCGGGGGGCTCGGCGCCTCAGCCGCTAGGCCGCGGGGCCTGCGGCGGCGGCGCGGGGCGGGCGCGCCGGGCCCGGCCCGCCGGCCCCTCCTCGGGGAGCGGAGCCAGGCGCCGGGCGGAGGCGGCGGACCCCCCCTCACTCACCGCTCTCGATCTCGTTGCCCTTCTTGGCGGTGGCTGCGTTCCCCATGGCCGGGCCGGGGCGGCGCGGGGCGGGGGGCGGGAAGGAAGGATGCCGGGCGGCTGCGGCGGGCGGGGGCAGGGCTCGGCTGGCGGGGCGGCGCGGCCCGCGGGCGCGGCGGCGGCTGAGCTCCCCTCGCCCCGCGCTGGGTCTCTGTGTCTCCGGCCGCCGCGGAGGAGGAGGCGAGCGCTCTGCCCCCCTCCCCCACCCCGACACACGGCGGAAATGACGGCCGGGGCGGCGCCTCCTCCCTGCTACGCCGCCCGCCGGGGGCGCGCGGGGCGCGGGACGCCGCCGTCCACGGCCCCGGCCGCGGCCGCCGCCGCAGGCGGGTGGCGCCGCCCCGGCCGCCCGGCCTGAGGGAGGGGGCTGCGGGAGCCCTGGGCGGCGCCCGCCCGCGCCAACGGCGGCTCACGGAGGGCAGGGGCGGGCGGGCTGCCCTCGGCCTCCGCGCCTGCCGCTGGGGCGGGGGCGCCGCCGCCTCCGCGTACCCCCGGTCGGCGCCCGGCCTCACGGGGCGGAGGCGTGGGAGCGCTCCCAGCGCCGCGCCCGCTGTCCGGAGGGCCGTCCCGCCCGCGGAGCGCGGCCGCCGAGGCGGGGGCGAGGCGCGCCGCGCCCAAGGTGACCCCGGGAGGCCGAGCGCGCTGCGGCCGCGCCCGCCCGGCGCCGGGGGCTCCGCCGCCTCCCCCTGAGCATCCCTGGCGGCCCGGGGACACCCACCCCGCGGAGCCGCCGCCGCCGCCGGCCGGGCCGTCCTGCCCGGGCCTGCGCCCCGGCAGCGTACACGAGGAAACCCGCACTTGCCGCCTGTTCGCAAACTGTATTTACGCGGCTCAACAGACTACAGAAAAAAATAGAGAAAGTAAGCGAGCTGCCAGGAAAGGTTTTTTCTCCCTCCCCCCTTTTGCTGCCACTCATGTCATAAATAGCTACAGCTACGCGTTTTCAAGCGGTATTGTGACTTTCAAGTTGATGATGGCTCTCTTTATATATATTTACCACGTGAAATGCTCTGAGTGTTTTAGCTCTGGAAGGAAATGCTTATCAAAAAGAAGGCTCTGTTTTATGTGCCTTGAAGTGGTGAGACTGGAGAGCAGAAGCGCTAATCTTACGGATCACAAACCGTATATATCCTGCCACGACAATGTATGCGATACCCAGCCTCTTCTGGCAGCATTCTTTCCCCAAGGCTGCAGGCTGCATGAGTTGTTCCAGCAGCAGCCGTCCTGGCTACTACCTTTCACAGGGGCTATCAAAATCCTCTCCTGACACCCCGGGCTGCCTGCCGGTGCAGAACACGCTGTCACTGCCTAACACTGAATTACCTTACTCTCTGAAAGACAGGATTTTATACATATACACTAATGCACGCTAGAGCAGATAGATACCTCTGGGAAATTTCCAATCTCCTGAGACTGCGCAGCAGAGTCCGTTGCATGTGAACACTGGGCAGATCTAGCCAGCGTGTGGCTCTGCCTTGATAGTGGTACAAGCTGTGTGGATTATCCAGCTGCAAACTTTTGGGAACACTTACCTGAATTATCTTGATGTTTTGTAGGTTGAAGTTCTACCAACGAACACTCAGTTGAGGGACTTTCTTGATTTTCACCTTTTCACTTGCATTATCCTGATCTGTCTGATACTGCTTGCTTCAGAGGAGTACCTGTGTTTTTATGATTCAAGAAGCAGTCTCTGGGGAAGCCAGGTCTTTATTGCTTTGAAGAACAGAAACAAGACTTAGACATAGGATTTAACCTGCAAACCTTTGGGGGCGGTGAAGCTGCTACTATTGAAGAGGGCTGTCTCATTTTGCCGAAGCTGGAGTCTCTGCATTCTTTACGCACTTACCCAGAGGTTCAGTGAGTTACCGGTAACTCACTCTGCCAGGCAAGGGCATGTAGATTGCAATGGCCAGATCTGCAGCAGGAGGAGAAGTTAAACTTCGGAAGAGAAGAGGTACTTTTGCCATTGACCATCTTGATCACTCAGACAATGACAAAAAATAGAAACCTGAGGTGCTGTAGTATTTAAATAAATGTCTGAAGATGCTGTAGGTAAACGGTAAAGGTGTTACCACAGTTTTGAACATTTTCCCCGCTCCAGCCATCATCATTTTCATTTTGGCCAGATGGAATCTGAGTCAGCTGATTCTCATCCAGGTGCTGACAGACATTTTGATATCCTTGAGAAGACAGCAGCAGCATCACTAACAAATGAGATACGCTGCAGCATCTTTAGCATATTCTTGGCATTACAGCTCATCCCTTCACTAGCAAATTATGCTGCATAGGCTCCGTATGTGAGGATCCACCAAGGTCCAGTAGCCATTACTGCCCTTCGGGATTTGCTGGACAGGGATCGGCTGTCGTTGCACGTACTCCAGCAAAATCCTATATAAACACACAGAGCACTGCATATGTGTGTGCAGCAATGCATGACACTGGTTCTCAGATAAGCACATGCTCTGAATACACATGCAGCACTGATGGGTTTGCATAAATGCTTATACCCGAACACTCTCATAATCAAAAACATAACAAATGTAAGTCAACAGTGCTGTGAAACATTAAATGAGCCACTTCCATGATCCTAGCATTACACATCTAAGCTAAGATAACAGAAACAAGGACTTAGGGCTGGACATTTGCATTCTCGTTCACACCACTTACACAACTTATGCTATATTAACAAGTTAATATTCATTAATTAATTGCAGAACATACCAATGTAGTATAGATTATATATGTTATGTATATATATTTATTTAGCATTCAGAGCATGAACTCTTATTCTAGCCCCAATCTTCAGTTTGCCGTAATTGTCTTATATAAAATCCCTTGGTTTTCTTATATAAAATCATTTGATGCTGAAATGCCTCATATCACTGCTCATGCAAAAGTAGTTTGTCTTCTTTCTTTCAACGCAATTGGTTAAAAAACCAAATCATGCAAATATGAAAAATGTTCTGTTTGGATATGTTAGAATATTTCAGTAATGGCGCAATCTAAAAAATTCAAATTTCATTTGTTTTGCTGATCTGTATAAGATTTTAAAAAATTAGCTATACTCTAGTAAAGTCAGCTCAGCAGTTTTAGAACTATACGCATTTAATGATGTCGTTTCAGTGACTCACAGTGGGTTTTAATCCATTTTTCTACATATTTGTTGGGCATTATCGATTAGGAATATCCTAGCAAGACCAATCTTTTTCTCTGATAAAGCCTAAAGCTCTGTAGCAGGTGTATAGTTCCCTGATAAAACTTGCATATTCCACTCCATAGAACTGAAAATGAGAGGGTCATTTCAGGACAGAAAAGATAAATTTCTGTTAGATCAAAGGCTCTCACATGCTTTTAATGGAAATCAGTTTTTCATACAGTAATTACTTCTAGAGCCACATATCATTTCACTCCATAACCATTCCAATTTCTAGATGAGATAGCGGCATTTCTGTAGCAACTACAGCAGTTGTTTTCAATACACATTTGAAACAAGTCACTAAATTTAAATCATGAGGCATCTTAATTTTCTTCCCTCGCATTTAAGGTGTACCTGCATTGCAAGGGATTGGCAGATACAGATGGATGGTTTTGCCCATCCGTACCGATAATTCTTACCCTGAGGATGTAGGCTCTGCTCAGGTTATGAGTATGTACCTGCCTTAGTTGTAATTCTCTTTATATGGCCAGCCTGCCTTACCATTGCAGCAGTGTCTGTAAATTGCAGGGTTTGAATACCGGATTTGACTGCTATTCCCCAAATCCCACTTTTTCCTGCATATCTGAATACCCCTGGCAGCCTGCTTCTCTACTCCTAAACAGACTGATGTATTTGGCATTTAAGTCTTTGTTTTCCTTTCAGGTTGTTCCAGACTACTGGCACATTTCCTGCTCTCAGCTAACCCCTGCTCTGCCAGCATGGGATGTTTTTCTAGCAGGTTGCTAACGTGCCAAGAAGCATATGTATCTCTTGGTGAATATGGAAGTTATTTTCCAAATTTTACAGCTTCTGACCCAGAAACAGGAATATTCATCACTGCAGCATAATTTCAGACCTGTCAAGAATATATCAATTACGTGATGTAGATGTGCTAATGGAAAGGATGAAAGCTGGAGCACGGCAATTCCCCCTGCTCCCTGCACTAGCTATACAGAGTGATGAAGTACATCCTTGTGCAGGTAAGACCAAATCCACTGATGCCCAATTCATTCCTGTTGAGGACCCATCCTCACAGAAAGGAGTGAAGGGTCTTACATTGTGTTTCCACAATATCTGAGATTGCTAGCCCCTGAATCCACAATGAAACTAGAGCAACTTGGCCAACAACTTGCTCTGCCAGATCTGCTGAAGAATGTTCTTTGATGCCCTCCGACTGTGAATCCAGGAGGAATCTGGAGCCTCAGGAAAGTGTTCTGCACGCTGTGACTGTTACAATTTTGAGGGACATTTTGGTTCAAAGAAGGAGGGATTCTTAATTAAGGGTAACTTGGGCTTCTTTCAACGTGACTAGGTACACTTAAAGCAAGAAGCTCCAAAGGAAGTTTATACCAGCAGCCAACACTTCACCACTGTCACCCTTACCTTCTTGGCATTAGATGTTTCCCAAAATAGCCACTGGTCACAAAAACCACGTAAACATAGAAGCAAAGGGTTTATATATTCCGTTATTGATTTTTAACTATGCTTATTTCACCACAAACCTCTCAAGAGCCATAAAGTTGCAAGGTGGGTTTTTTCCTGATGTTTTAGACAGAATTTAAAGAAACAGGTACATTTGGGCTTTGCTTTTGCCGTCAGTATTGCCCCTTGACAAGATAGCATTTGTCAAATTTTCTATGGATAGTGGCTATATTCATTCATAGGAGGTGGCAGGGCCTGTCTTGTGATCAGTGTCCTGCTGAGTAGACATGTTTTTTGCAGAGATAAACTGCAGACTTCCTTAATGGCCACGTCCAGCTGCTCAGTTCTTGGCCTTTATCCCCTATGATGATTCGGGAGAGGGGGTGTAGTCTCTTGCTATCAGCCAAGCAGCACTTTTTGCAGTTGCTTATAATTGCTCTGCAGATTATTCCGTATTTGTAGAAGATACGGCCTGCAAATTTGTGATGCAGAAGAAATCGCTAACTACTGTTAAGGAAAATTCTTACTGACCTGCCTCTGTAACTGACTTTGCGATCCTTTTGTGGGTATCTGGCTGCCATCAGGCTCATTTAAAAAGTTTCCTTATCCACATCAAGAGAAGTCCTTTGCTTTTCTACACGGGTCTTCCAAATTTTTTGAAGCCATGATAGATTGCTCAGCCTAAGAAAAGCAAGATATTTTATATTATCTTGATTTGCTGCACTTCCGAATAATTGATTGTGTACAAAAATCGAGTCGAGAAAAAAACAAAGAAAATTTAATTGCACATTTTGTTCTGGTATTTTTAGTAGTTCAGCAACGTATTTGGATTGCTGCATATGAACAGCAATCATATAGACGGAAAGAAACTTAAAACTGATGGTATAGTTGTCTGACATTAGATTCTAGTCTAGTCACACAGATTTGAATGGAAATACTACTTGTGTAGTCAAAGTTATTCAAATGCATAGCTATTTAAAAAACTATATAGTAAAACACTTTCAGGGTAGTTGACTTCATTATCTGCATGCTTACCATAATTGAGAGGTGATCAATATTATACTGATGTTTGTTTGTTCTTACTGTATATTGAGACTCTGAATCACTTACCTTTTACAGAATAAAGAAGATTAAAACCAAAAATAGTGGTGTTTTTTAATTTCTTTTTTTAGGTCTTTTCTACAGAGATCTCCAAGTTAATTACAGCTGTTAATTTAAAGTAGACTAAGCTATATTAAATGCCTCAGTATGTATTTTTCTTCAGAATTAAAAATGACCTTAATTCAATTTAGCCTAACTCACTTTGGAGGTGAAACAGGCTATGTTAACTGAAGGTCACTTTAATTCTAACTAAGAGGGTTCACACGACGAGTTCACCAGGCTTTTGTACATACTCCGCACCCAATAAATTAGGAATGACGAGGACTAGTAGTCGCATATGTAAATCTAAGCTTCACTGTATTCTGCTCAGATGCATGTCCTGTAAATTGTGTCCCACTGTCACATATCACTGTATTGGGTAAAGGAGTCTAGCTAAAAAGCTTTTTAATGCATAATCAGCTCTTCAACTGTAGCATATTTAGTAGTGCCATCTAAAAATAGAAAAACAGTCTAAGATGTTTTTTCTGGTTTATTATTCATATCTAGAAGCTTATTCTTTAAACAGAAACAAAATCACTTTCCTACACCTGGAATTTTACCCATTGATCTTTCTACAACCTGTTGATTTTCTCTTAGGGTTGCAGCACAGTTCCTAGAAATACTAGGAGTTGTGCACATACGACTAATTGAAGGTAATACATGTCCCATTTGCTCTCATGGTTATTATTTCTTCTGCACGCACCATCTTTTTCCGCAAGTATCCTTAGTTCTTAAGAAAACAGTCATCCAAGCAACATGCAGCTTGTTCATGGTTCAGACCCCTGGCGCTTGCAGTCAAATTAATACAAACTTCCGCTTAACGTTCAGCTTCTCCCATCTGCTTTATTTGTGTTGTTATTCCTTGCTTCTGATTTCAAGCTCTGCGTGCTTTTCTGCCTCTAATATCTTTGTCTTATGCTATTTTGAGCTCTTGGCCATATCTAAGGTGTCAGAGCACTGTCCAGTCCAACACTTGAATAAGTACCGGTTTCTTGGCAGATTCTGAATTGCCTCATCTGGAGTCTGTTTCTCCCAGGAGTCTATTTCTGTATTATTTGCTCCCCTTTCTGTTGAAAACCAGTGGCTTTTTAAAATTGGAAGGGTTTTTTTTTTTAATCTATAAATCTTCATTAGATCTTACCCTAGGGCAGGCTAATTCCATGCCTTATCGTAACACCTGTAACAGATAAAATTGTCTCCCCAATCTTATAAACTACAAAATACTTCAAAACCTTCAGGTTCAAAGCATAGAACTTTCATATGCTTCATTTGTATTTAGAATGCAATAGTCCTCAACTTTTTTGTAACAGCTTCATGAATATCCTCCTTTGCTTGGATTGCTGAAAACTGTTAAATACGCCAAATGCATCAGCACTTGCTATTTTCAGAAGGAAAACCTCCTTCTGGTTGACTTGCTTTTAAATAACGCTTACTGCTTCCAGATGCACATTGAAGTGTTCTTGCCTTCTTTTCCTGTAGTTTCTGGTATTTCCAGAGTTTGAGCCTTTAAATGCTCCAATTTCTTCTCGGTGTCTTTCTTTGATTTCTTTTTATTGCTAGTGCCACGAATGAGGAGTCGTTCCAGGCTCAGAGGATTACAGTAGACGTTCTTTAATCGTGTGTGTCTGCAGTGCCTTTTCCTCACACTTACAAGCCAGACAGCTAAACCTCTAAAGGAACGTTTACACCAGTAATGTTTCATTATGAGAAATAATAAGCGAAGAAAATTATAGTATCGTATTCATAGATACGAATCTGTTGGAAAAAAAAACCCATGCAAGAAACAAACAGTAAAAGCCACTTTGCCTCTGAAAAAAAGCAGCCAGGAAACCAACTTAGAAAGTTTATTTAATATTTGTAGATCTATTTTTGGTTTGTGTTTGACTGACAAAGCTAGAAGGAGAAATATCTATGGTGCTAGCCAAGAAGGACATATTAATCCTCAGCAACACAAAGAAGAAGTGGCTATTTCAAGTGGTTGTAATGCAAATGTCAATGTAAAAGCTTTTTCCTCTCAACTCCAGAGTCTGAGAAGCCGTTGGCAGAATGTGCTTTGATATTAGTAGATGTTCGGTATATTTGATAGATGCATGACTGATCTACCAAGAGAGAGAAATTGAATGTTTTCAAGCATTTTTTTATCTCATGAAACAGAGATGTTTGACTTCTACTTGCGTTTAGTCCAAGTTGGATTTTCTTTAAACTCAGTTTCGCATCTGAAATGTTGAGCTCATTTTCTAATAATAGTTGAAATAAATATAGTGCTTCCAGTGAAACTTTTATTTTTTTTAATCCATGTTAAAAGATGGTAACCATGTGAAATACATTTTTTTCACAGGAATGTGGAAGACAGGGCTTTTTAATTGGTATTAGGTATTACCATTTAAATCAGCACATTCACATGAAAGAACTCCATTCATTCAATTTTATGCAAAGGGCAGATCCATTCCCAAGTAATATATTAACCAATAAATGTCTACATATGAAAATCACCCTCAAGCATTTCTCATTTTCAATGCTGTAGTTCCTTTCAAGTAATTTCTGGTAAAGACAATCAATCAAGGTCTCTAATAGAGGATGTATAGAAGTCTGACCGTGTTAGGGATAATGTCTGCACTTATTTATGTTATGTACAGGTGCAACATTTTAACTCAGAGGTGATGGGATTTTATGTGTAGATCGCTTGAGACAGCTGCTTTTTTGCTCTTTGATATCTCTCCTCAGAAATATTCCCTTCTGTCTACTTTATTTTTATCACAATAAAAATTACCCTCTGATTTAAACATAATTTTCTTTTGTTCCCCCTAGTTTTACTTCTTTATGTTGCTAAAATTAAAAAAAAAAGAGTTCACAAAGTTAATGAAATTCAGCAGCACACGTCAGTGGTGTTTAGCATCCCTTGCTTCATCCAAATAATTGGGACATTAGATCTTATTTTCATTAATAGGTTGACCACAAAGATGCAGGCATGTCTAAATCAGCTGGGGCCCTACCTGGTCATTACTGAAAAGACAAACCACTGCTGAGGTTTCTAATTCCCTGAGCACACACACGCAGAGGCAAAGGCCGTAAAAGCCACTGCTGAAGAGAAAAGTATTTTTGTGAAGTTTTGAATGAAATCCTGCTTTCTTCGTAATTGAAGTTTTGCCATCAGTGACATCAGGATGTTATCTGCAACACTGGGCCCGGGTTGGTTTTCTATTTTTGCAGCTGTTACTTCTCATAAACTATCTTAAAGAAAATACTTTGCTTACATGCTCGCTTTCATTTCTGCCATAACATTCCATCAATTTATTGCCGAGACAAGAGTATAATTAGCCATATCCATTCCCTCAAGGTTAGCATAGGACAGTATACTGAATGGGCACAAAAGACATGTTAGAAATGGTTCTCCTGGGTAAATAATTTATTCCTATAATTTCTTAGGAATGATAAATGCAGGTTACATTGTTCTCCTTCAGCTAAAAGCACTTTCCCTATGGAGGGCAGGGGAGGAATATTGCCTTTCTATCCGCTACCTGTTTGAAGGGGCAGCTAAGTGTTTTGTATAACCATGCTTTAACATGCAAATCTTAATAATACAATCGATGCCAATACAAATTTTAATAAATAATGCCAATGCAACTATTAATAATACAATCAATGCCTCATTTATGCAGTGCTTTTTCATCCGTATGTCTCAGGGTGAGACAGACAAATGAAGTCAGAGGCTTCTGAAGGTTTCAGTGGTGTTGGAGAGTGGCAGTCCCATGGCAGCTGGGATTTCAAGGGGGGAGAGAGGAGAAAGGCTGGAGGAGGTGTGGGGTGAGCAGCAGAACCCCTTGGAGAGGGCAGCTTCACCCTGCTGCGGACAGGAGAGCATGGTAACTGGTAAAGGAATGAAATAGTGCAGGACGGAAGAGAAGAGGGTTTGAAAATGGTAAAGGGAGAGGAAAACAAAGCCAGAAGAATTGGAGCACATACATGTGCAGAGAAAGGAAAACAGATAAAGTCATTATGGAAAAGAACCTGTAGAACTTGCCTCATTCAACAGGAAAATACGTAATATGGTCTTTTAAGACAGAAAATGGTAGGGGAGGTAACCTATTTCATTTGGAGAGAAAAAGTGCTGCTTATGACTAGGAGTACTGGTGATTTTGTTACAATCTCGGCAATGCACGCGCGGTCCCGGTTCATCCCTGCCTGTGTCTGCTCTGCATGTGGAGCTCTCTACTCACTCCCTGATGGCTCTGAGTCGAATAATTTGCAGACCTCTGGTCTGGACACAGTCTTTTAATATCTGTTTGGACAGCTGCATCACAATGGGGTCCTAATTTTGAATGAGGTCTCTGTTTTGTACCGTAATTGAAATAATAAATCATAATCACTCAATAACGTCGCCACTATTGCTCCTTGGACGTAAAAATCCCACGAGATCATAAGGAATGTAAATTATGTTAATATTAACTATTACATTCCCAAAAATTACAGTCCATAGTCTGAACCAAAGCAAAAAATCATCATGTCTATGTGAAGTATAATTGTAGCAGTCTTTTGTTTCTTTGCTACAGCAACTAGTTGTGAAGGATTTGAAGGATCCTCCTACCCCAGGCTGTGCGTTTCTCCATAGGCAGGGCGCGCTGCAAAGTTCCTTTCCTTTTTGTGATTTTGGAGACTATAGCACGGACAGGACAGGCCCCTTTAAATCTCTCTGGTTTATCCGGTTGCTTAGTACAACCGCTGTAAACATCAGTGAAACAACATGTGGTCTTCAAAAAGCTGGGGACCTTGAGGAAAAACTAGGTCTTTTTGGAAGGGACAGATCCTGTGTACCCGTACCTGTGTGAGGAGACGTATGCTTTTGCAGAGACTTACTTTGCACATTTCTTTTGGAATGCTTCATGCTTTTATGGTCTGTTTTAATTTGTGATCTATTGCAAAAATAAACATGTTTTCTGGCAGCAGCTTTTTTTCTGGTTTTCTACATTGCTTTCTGTTGTGACATAAATATTTACTGATTAAATATTTATATATAATGAAAGAAGAATATGAGAAAGAGGACTGACTATACAAAAGTGACAACTCTGCTTATCATTTTATTTTGATAGTGTGCTTTTATTGTGCCTTTTGAGGCAATAGCTTTAGAAAGGTGAAAAGCCTATTAGAAAACTAATCAAAAATACTGGGGAAATTCAAATAAGAGTGAAAATGTTACCCTTTACGAGTTGCCAATTAGACATGATAAATAGAGGGGGTGAATACTAGCTATCTGATAAATATTTCAAAGCTTGTTCTTACTGATATTAAACAGCAGGTTCTTTCTTATACACAATTCTGAATTAAAAAAAACAACAATCTGGCAGTTCTGTGTCCCTGATATTTCAGAACTCAATTTTTTTTTTCAGATAATGTTTTAGAAATGAGATTAAAAGTTTATCTAGTTTGTCTCCTCTCCTGGCAGTGTTTCATTACAATGAGTTGCTTCAGAAAATTATTACTAGTACTGCTATATATGTTATTACACTACTACTTTTCTAAATTTAAAATGTGATATTCTTCCTATATATCCCTCCCTTTCATTGCTGTCTATAAAATAATTACTATCTGTGGGAGATATATAGACAGGTGAACTTGGTCATACATGAACAACAAGTTAACTTTGACCTCCATTTTATGTCTGTAATATTTAAGATTAAAACCTCCATTTAGTTCTTGTTATCATTGTAGCTCTATAACTTGTACTCGATATCAAAATGCACCTCTTAAACTTTAGCTATGAAAAACTCATGGCACAATGTCATATTATTTCATATATAAAACCTGTGGTTTTGTGACTAAATGATGAAAAAAGTCTGAAGGAGTAACTTCATTAGACTAACTGAATCTCACAAATGAATATTAAGTTATTTGGAACTTTTGTTTGAATCCTGTGAATGTCACACTTCCGTTCATTTTTCTGAGAGAAAAAGGAATTTGAAGTAATTCTTGTTTATGTAATCCAAATTCGTATCATCTTAAGTCTTATATAGTCTCTCAAATGAGAGCAAAGTAACTAGAATATATAACTGAGTCAAAACAGGGAAAAATGCGGAACAATTAAATTGATTGTGAATTTAAATCTTGTGTAATTGTGCATAGAACTTTGAAGGGCAAAATCTTGTCAAGTCTTCATGGACCTGCTGATTCCTGTGCACTTTTTATAAAATGTGAAGCTGTCCTGAGTAATTTCTCTTCTACCAGCTTCGTTGCAATAGACTTTTAGTCCAACATAGGGGTGGGATGGGACTTGGAAAGTAGCAAACCCATAATCTGCCACTGTCTGCTCTGGATCATCAGCTGAAAAACTCTTATTTTTAAACAGAAGCACGGTGCTTTAAATAAATGAGGGTTGTTATCAGGCTATCCTTTCTACATTTGCATCCTACTCATTACCTTAAAGAGGGATAAAACAGCTTTCAAGACATGAGCTATTTTTTGCATTGGAAACCCACATAAGCTCAGTGAGATCATTCCATAGCGTGCTATTCCACAAGTCCTCACTCCACACGTTTTGGTTTATTTTATCATCTTTGTTAATAGTTCCTGTTGGTGAATGCTACACAATAAAGACAAATTTGCAATCCCTAAAAATAATAGGACAAGAGCGAATAGACATTCAGCCTGTAGAAAATAAACCTATGTTGGGGTATTCTTAGTTCTCCTGTGAGTTAACCCCTATAGAGTTTATCTTTTCTAGAACCAGAAATTCCTGTTGTAAATAGCAAGCAAGTTTTGATTGAAAGGATTAGGTAAACAAAACTATTATTGAACAGGGAAGTTCCTTCTACAGTCTGAATTAAATCTCACATACCTATCCAGACAAATACCAATTAAGTTCATGTGAGATATACAGTAAGAAAGTTCCTTGTGAAAGATAACACAAACCAAAAAAATCCTGCAATCTGTACCAGAATTTCAAAGGAAGGATACTCAAATTCCAGGTTCTCAATCCTGTCGTATCAGGGCACTGAGGGCACTAATGTCTTAATGGCCCTGATGAGCCTCACTTGGAGCCTCCCCCACACCCGTGGGCTCAGGAGCTCTATTTAAGTTCAGCCCTGAGCCCTCAGTTCTTGTTGGAGCTATGCTGGAGGAGTGCTGATCTCCTGCACAGTCACAGCCTGGCCCTGGCCCTGGTCCCGGCCCCGGCCCCTGTTGGTCCTCACCCCCAGCCCATGGGATGGCTTCCTAGCTTGGTGTCAGCCCTGCCTCATCACTATGGATCTGCCTGGCAATTGCTGGACCTTAACCTTGCCTATGGGCTGACTTCCTGGCCTGACCTTGGACCTGCCTCATCACCATGATCATAGAATCATATAGAATCATGAAGGTTGGAAGAGACCTCTAAGATCGAGTCCAACCGTCAACCCAACACCACCATGCCCACTAAACCATGTTCCTAAGCGCCTCATCTACACATGATACTGCCTTATGATATGGGCTCTTGGTTGGGTCTGTCCACCATCTCCAGGTCTGTCTTGCTTACCTTGCTTGGGTACTGTGGGCCTGGTACCTGTGGCTGTGGGATTGCTCTTGGCTCGTGTTTTCTTAGCAAGCAGCCCTGCTCTTGCTGCCTCCTGACATGTTGCACTTCTGTAATATAAATCTGAACTCTGAAAGCTTCATTTAATTTGCAGAAGACTCAGACTGCTGCCCATAGCCCAGATCCAGTGAGGACCTCCTTTCAGTGCTTTCCTGTGTTCTGTATTTCTTGCATGCAGAGCTGTCCCATCTAAATAGATACTGATCCTGCATTACTTATTGCTGTACGGCACAAACTCAGATTTGCTAGGATTTACTTCATGTTGCAAAAGAGGCTGCTGTAATTCTAGACTTAAGTATTCCCATAAATGCAAATGGCTAGTCCTTGTCCCCGCTACAATAACTTCCACTTTCTCTCTGCAGAAATATCTTGCCACTTCTATCACTCTTATGTCCTCTGCTGTGACATCCCAGTTTGAGTGGGTGAGAAGCGATGTGTGCTGACTTCGTGCTGCCCACCTTGCCAGGCTAACAGGCACTCCAGGAAACTGAATTGCAGTGTAGAGGCACCTGAGCATCTGACTCTATAAGCAAGTCAGCCCCGATAGATCAGAATTCAGTATACGTAGTTAGATGTTTTTGCATTTTGCAGCCCAGTACTGGTATTAGGAAGATTCTTCCACTGTTAATGAAACTTCTCGCTGCCCTGGAGAAGGCTGTATTGATTCTATTGTCTTTCGCTATGTTGGTTTCTCTCAAATACCTACCTGGTAATGAAATGACTCTGAATACGGAAATATTTTAGCAGTGTACCACATGGTACAGATACATCTAACATGCCTTCGTAAAGAAGGCTATAAGTATTATTTCTATTTTATAGGTGAAAAAAATGAAGCATGTATACTAGAAAAAAAAATCTAAAAGGATTCTATAGTTCTGTCATTGTCATTAAAAAGTGTTTGTCACCATTGCAAAATCAATTTACAGTTGTATAAAAGAAAAATGCTTTCCCCAACAGCCCAAAACGTGTTATCCATGCAGCTGGAAACTGCTTTGAGGTACAATGGTAGGCCCAAATAAAGAGGTTCTTGTATCACCTAGGATTTTTTGAGAAACTCGTGTGTAGAAACAGCGAGGGACTAACATATTTCAGTATGTTAATGGTGCATATTAATGAAATCCAAACTTAAATTTAATATTCTGCATACAGTTTTATTCTATTTAAGTAAAGATCAACTCTTCAGTAGTTCTTTTCATATGAAAAATATTGTATTATTTCTGTAGTATGAAGTTCTCCATAGCTTAGCTAATGTAAAGACTTGTATCTAAAACTACGATTTCAGAAACAGATTTGCTAGTTAACTCTACAATAGGAATACTCCGCAGAACACAGATTCTGAAGATACTGTATGAAAAAAATAATTTGGTTTTAAACTATATTTATTAAGAAACATCACAAGACTAAGTTAATACATCTCAAGTATGTTAACTTTTGTAAGACAGTCTATGACATCTAATCTATTGAGCACAGGAATGGGATGTGGGAGGACTTGTGCACTTTGCTCTGCCAGGGACTCCAGAGGTCATGTTCCAAGCAGTGTACAATGTGTGAAGTAAATGAGATGAATGCTGAAAATAGATTTTCTTAACCTTGTACATATTTCAGATCATTATCTCCTGTGTGTCTTTTGACAATGTACTTATCTGAGAGGCACAAATTAATTGCTGACGTGACATTGAACCAACAGCATTGGAATAAATTTGAATCTGTATCCATTTCCTTAATGGAGATGCATAATATTTACCTGACATGATGTTGTGAGAGTAGTTCTTGTACAGTATTGTCAAGTGAATAAGTTTTGCTTATGACAAAGGTATACTAATCTATCCAAACAATCCTTTTGCATATAATATTAGAATTTTAATTCTTTTTCTCCCAGCCCAAATTTAAACTAACAAAGCATCAAGAGACCCTAATAATGAAAATAAGTGCACACTTTTCTCTGTCAATTGAATCAACATCTTCAAAAGACTTAGAGCTTCTTTAGGTGATAAAGCTTGGATACCAATTATCTTCCTTAAAAATGGTTATGGTGATAGTAATACAATATAACACACAATAGTTGTCACATTGCAATACATCAAACTAATGAACTGATCACTTCAGACTTATTTCAATAAACCTGTATGAAACAATTTTCAGTTTCACCTGGTAAAGTGTGGACTGAACAGATGCTGAGAACTTTTATACTATGAAAGAACACATTAATTACATGAGAAACAGTGCAACTTTGCTGGGGCAGAAATCTCTCTCATTCCCATTTTTCTTCTCAGTGATTTCTGAGCTTATTGCTTAAATAATGGTTTAATTCCTATGTCTAAAGGCAAAGGAGGAGGTGCTCACGCCTTGCTACTTGGGCCTGCAGGCCAGCAATAGCATAGGTAGCCTTTAGTAACACTGTATGATCTTACCCCAGTTTGTGAATATTTATGAAAACTGGTTTTATTTCCTGGATGACCACATTAACTTAGTTGACCAGCAGATATAAATTTCCACTTTCCTTCAATTTATGCCTCACTTGATCTTACAGCCTTCATACAGTAAAAGTAATTTTTTTTTTCTGGCTTGATTGCTACTCAACAAAAAGGAACGCTTCTCCAAACCGCTGAAGTTCTGGGACTCCCTTTTTCTTAAACAGGGGCAGACAACAGATGGGAACTTGAAGAGATTATTTGAAAAAGAACCTCGAAGCTTTGATTACTAAACAGATAAAGACACTCTGAAATGATATTTTTGTGGAGTTAAAAATAGAAGTGCTCATGTCTTAAAGCTGTTCAAAAACATGCCTGAACCAAAGGGGCCCCATTAAGCTTGAGTGTAACTGACTGTAGTCTATGGATACCCTTGGTCTTAACGGTATCTGCTTACATCAGTACTGAATTTCACCCAGAGCGTGTTTGGAGTGATGAGGACTATAAAAAGTCATTGTATATGAAATGCTACGTTGTGTCAATATACTGCTACAGTTTGTAAATCCACATTGATCTGTATAATAAAAGATGTTTACAGCAGCAATGAACTCAATCAAGCACATGTTGGCCGATACATAAAAAAAATAACAAGCCATCTTGCTGGGCATTTGATTTCCAGGAGATAATCCCAGATGGTACTCTGAAGATTAGAGAGACAGGAGATAAGAAGCTGTGACAGGCTGGCAGTATCTGCCTGAAACACCATCCCCTATTAGCAGGTGTTGGTGCTGCTGGGAAGTTGTTGCATGGATTTTGCTAATGCACTGAGCAGATGGCTTATTGTAAGAAATGGGTGGTGCTCTTTGAAATAATAAATATGGTTGGGCTGAGAAGTCTTGTAGCAAGAATCCTGAGGGAATATAAAGTACAGGGAGGGAACTTGAGCTGAACTTTTTTTTTCCTTGGTAATGTTTTCTAGTCAGTTGCTAGGAAATAGGCGATTTTTGACTGCACAGACTATGTTTGAACATAGTTTTATAGCAAGTGGGAAAATACACCTGTTCAGAAAAACATAATTAACTACTTCATAAATATATTCCAAGATGAATGCCGTGCAAACAGAAGAAAACACACTTGGAATAGCTAAATTTCATCTCATACAGCTACAGGCTGGCCCTGTTTCAAAGCTCTTGAACTTCATGATTGTTACTTTTAATGTTTTGAAACTCTGTCTTTTTGGCATTCCCCAGCACTAACAGTTGCATGGCAATACGACCTGTTTCAAAAGCAGAGGCAAAATGCAACTTTGAGTTTTCTGGACCATAATCACACTGTGCATGACTCTAAGCTGATGGTTGAGCGGACAGGAGAAACAGGTTTGCATTTCAAAGTCTATTTGGTGACTTTGTTCAACGACCAATATTCTTTAGAGAATTTAATTATCCGCTTTGTAATTTGAAGAAATTATATTTACTGACTTTGAGAGGGATTACATATATGCAGCATTACAGTGCTCATAATTATTCAGGGAGTATGTTACTAATCACAGGAAAGGTGAAACAGGAACTGTGCTCAAATAAATAATCAACCTTTCTCTGAAAGCTAAGATTGATCTGATTGCCCCCATTGTTCTTCTACTATAACAATTAAAAGTCATAAAAGTACCCAGGATTCCTGGATAGAAAAACAGGAAAAAACTAAGAAAATTCATAGAAATATGTAGATTACTGAGCAAGCACATTCTTCCTGATCTCTAGTTTTCTGGTTTGGCTACGTTTGTTTATTTGTGAAATTCGTAAGATTATCTTCATGCCATAAAAGGTATTTTCATTGCTAGTTCTATTTACAATAAGTATCTAGGCACATCTGTTGTCTCAAGTGCATTAATGTTCAATATTTAAACTTGCTCAATATTAAAAATAAAACTCTATTTAATGCTCCTAATCAATCATCTGTGTATTTAATACACTGTTTTGGTTTCTTACTAAATTTTGTTAGCTCTAACATTTCAACGTGGAGGTAGCGAGTACCATCTACTTTCAGAGTGATTCAGAATGCAGACCACATTAAAAAAAAGTAAATCTGATCTGCTTCTGGGAAACAACAACTAAAAGCACATTCTCGAAGAGATTAATGCCTCCTGCCTCCCAGGAATGGAGATGAGAAAAAGCATTTGAGCTGTCAGGCTCTGGTCTTTGCTGGGAGGCTGTGTCATAGGTTGTGATTTCCCAGTTGAGACCGGCATCCGTTTGTACCAGCCCTCCTCTGGAACGGGGAAGCGTTAGCTGCCCGTGGAAGTGAGGCTGTTAGAAAAAGCCTCCCAGGAGCAGAGCAGGGCACAGTCGTATTGCCAAGCTCCGGGTTTGCCTGCGAAGTATAAAGCAACAGCTGGGTACAACCCCTCATCATAAACTCTCATTTGTGGTTTGCTGCTTTTCCCACTATGTAACATAATTTGCTCAGCAGAGAGGTGCATCTCAGACTTTGGGGTGTAGAGACCTGATTTAGGGTACAGAATGCGGACGTACAGCTCAAACAAAGCAGGCAGGATCTGCTGTAGGCCTGAAGCAAGCTTTGACCCGGAGATAACATGCAATGCATGTAAACCTTGTAAATGGTTTCATCTGCAGTCAGTGGCAGCATTCCAAATGACTAACGGAAAGAAAATCAAACCTTTCCCTATAAGCATCCTGTAACACAGCTTTCTCACAGCTGTGAGGAAAAAAAAAAAAGCATGCTTACATGGGGACAAGCTTAGATCCCATTGCCTCTGCTTTAGCATGGGATTTCTTTAATTAAAATTTAGATCTGTTCCTACAAACACTTACCTACACAGACAAGCATGTGAATTTCCATGAGTTTACGTGTTTGTGGGCAGAAATTATACCTCTGCTTCTTTTTTGACAAGCCTAACAAAGGTTTGAGTGGTAAATAAATGATAATTTCTGCATATCAGTAAAAACCACAATGTAAACTGTAATCAAACCCAATGAAAAATACCATGTCTGTAAGAAGCAAGAAATTCTTCAACTTCACAAGCTACAAATCCATACCACACATGAGAAAACAGTCTGACATCTCTCTAGGATTCCCTAAAGCATTTTTTATGTGGCTTTCTGTCCTTAACAATCATTCTAGTATTTGCAAGAAGCCCACAATCTGTTCCTATTAAAATAGCAGCTTACCTTGTTAAAGTTAAAGCTTACCTTGCAAGATGTTAAAGTAGAACAAAAAACATAATGCTGATTAAGTTGCATTTAAATTTTCAACCAACTTGCTTCACATCATTTAACATTGTCAACTTTCTCTGTTCGAGTTCTTTCTGACCAAGAAAAAGAAAAATTTAAGCCTACTGAACATATTTATTTCTAACTACTTTAGTTGTAGAGATTCTCATGGAAGGCCTATTTTAGCCAAGAGATTGTGCAGAAAAGGTTAGACTGAAATTGATTTTAAAGGTATGTAGCAGTGAGGAATGTGTGATGTAAGAATGTAATAGTATGAATAAAGTAAGTTAATTAATTGAGAAAACAGAGAACCCAAACATTAGCAACCAGAGTAAGCCAATAAAAGATTATGGCTAGTTCCACGGCAAACACATCAGCCTAAATCCAATGCCATGGTGATTTCCACTGCCTGTGAATCTGGCTCCTAACCTTGATAAACAAAGAGAATACTACGTAATCTGTTGAGATAATGGATTAAATTTCAGTTAAGCTTTTATTTATTCTTTTCAAAAAAGATTGGGGAGTGGGTGGCTTTGAAAGTTCTTTATTCTTTTGGTAACATTCTTTAAAATCTTTGACAAATGTTTTTCCATTTTTTTAATCTTTAATGCATTTATCTGATTAGGTCACGTGCCTTATGCTAGGATGCAAAGTATTTTAGCAAAAGACTGAAACGTCTCTTTCACAGTGGCCAACAGCAGTTATGCACACAGGAGGAAAAACACTGGTTATAAGACCAAACGGGAAGGGGAAAAAATGGTTTGAAAACGCGTATAAATGAGCACAGACCCAGGGATTTCAGCAGGTGACGACAGGACCCACCAAAGCGGCAGTCTGTCCGCAAATAACCGCTGGCAGCTCCAGGGGCCGCGCTCCCGCAGTGCCGCAGGCCCCTCCACCTGCCCGCGCAGGCAGGAGGTCCCCGCGGCCGCCACCGAATCCTGCGGGCGCCCGGGGAGGCTCCCCGGCCCTCACGGCGATGCCCGCTCGGGGCTCCCAGGCCAGGGGGCAGTGCCCGACCCGCGCTGCCCCGGCCTGCGCCGCTCCCCGCCCGCGGCAGTCCTCCGCAGGGGTCCTGAGGCACTTCTCCGACGGCCGGAGCCAGGCCCCGGGGTCCCCTCGCCCCGCGGCGGCCGGGTGGCGCGGCTCTGAGGGGCCGAAGGGAGGCGGCCGCGCCCGGCCATGAAGGGGAGCGTGCCCGCGCCTCACGGCGGCCGCTCGCTGGCCCGGGCTGGCGAGGCGCTGCCCGCGCGGTTGCTAAGTCCTCTGCTCGCGTTCTCGGGCGGGGAGACAGCGCGGGCCGCTGCCGCCGCCAGCGGGGAGGGGGAGACCGGCGGCTCGGCGGGGCCGGCCCCCGCCCCCGGCGCCGCCTGCCCCGCTCCGCGGACACCGCCCGCCTCTCCTCAGGCACTCTCCTCGCACGTACCTGTGTGGGAGGGCCCGTCCTCCTCGCCCCGCCTGGCCGGCCACCGGCGGTGCCCCCTCGCGGGGAATGGTTTCTCCCAGCTCCCCGCCGTAACCTCCCGCTCCTCCTCCCGCTAGTGCCCGGCTCGGCAGGCGCCGGCTCGGATGCTGCCGCCCGGGAGGCGCAGCACGCTCCGCCCGGCCTGGCCCCGCGGCACCCCCGCGCCGCCCGGGAGGACCGGAGTGCTCGGGGGCCTCCCACCCCCCGCCCCGACAGGTAACGGTGAGGGAGCGGCGGGGCGCTCGCCCTCTCCGCCCGCGCTTCCCCTTACCCGCCCGCCCCTCGGCCCGCCGCCTCCCGCGCCTGCGGGGGACGGGCTGCCGTCCGCGGGGGGCGCGGGGGCGCTGGGCCTGGGGAGAGGCGGCGGAGCGGCTGCCCGCGGTGATTCAGCATCGCCGCCAGCGAAGGAGGGGCGGCGGGGAAGGGCAGCCCTGCCCAGCCCGGGGGCTGCGAATGCCGGGGAAGGGGCAGGGGTGCTGGGCAGCCGGGGGGTGCGGGTCCCGCCTCGAGCCGTGCGGGAGCGGGGTCTGTCGCCGGGCTCGGGGCGATGCTCCGGGGCGGGAGCGCGAGGAAGGGCCGCCAGCCCCCCGCTGCTCCTCGGGTGCCCGGCCCGAGGGCGTGCGGGCTGCGGAGAAGTGCTGTCCGCAGAGCCAGCCCCCGGTCCCGCAGCCCTCGGCGGGGGCGGCGGCGGGGCCCCGGGCGCGGCGGGCAGTGCGGGGCTGCGGCGCAGGTGCGGGCGGGACCGCGCGGTGCCGGCGGGCAGCGGCCCCTCGGGAAGTTTCCTGAACGCGGCGGGCAGCCCTCGTGTCGGGAGGGGAGGCTAACTGCGTGCGTGGCGCAGCGTGAGGAATAAGGAACAAGGAGGCGTTTCAGGGTTAAGGATACTAAGTTTCTCCCCTCCAGTTTTGCATGCGAAGTCCATCATCTGTGCAGGTCGCATCGCACGTACGGCCAGGTCTCTTCGGAGCCAGTTAAGGTTAAAATGGGATCGTCCGTTGGCAGTGGTACCCAGTGGAGGCTAAAACGTAGAACAAGTTAAATCTCCGGAGATGCAAGTCAAATATCTTCCCGTGCTTTCTGCGCTTAGTTGAAAGTCCGTAATCTGTGGGATCTTTTTGAATTTCTGCTATTGAAACCACACATAATTGTAAGCAAAAGGGGAAAGCGATTGGTGCTGGAATTTGAACATACTGCTGAACTCTGAAACCGACTTAAGGCTTTTGTGCCTTTCTCATGTATTTGCAGTTTGAGTACCAAAATTAGATACTATTCCTTCTCAAAAAAACCCTAAACCAACCAAGCAGCCCCCCCCCCTCCCCGGCCCCCCAGTTCAGTATACTTTTCTGCCTAAATCCTGTATTAATTTTACGTACCAGGGTGTTAGTACTTATCTAAATAATACTCAGAGAAATCCTGCTGGTTGTTTTCACAATTGAAAGACTAGAAGCACTCTTCTGTGTGGGAATTGGTTGTCCCCCAAATTCTACAGAGTATCTCAAAATATACAGTGACTTGGCATCAGTAGAAGCTTTTGCCCCTGTTTTAAGTAGTAGGATGTGGTTTTTAATATAAATAGGATATGTGTCAATGCTGCTTTGAACAAAAAAATGACAGAAGCAGTTATTATGCCAGGGGTTTTCCTACATGGTGAGTAAAGTATAATGTCTACGCTGACATATGGAAGTATTATTTTTGAAGCCAGATTCTTTGAAAACAGAAAATTACATGAGCTATTTCATACAGAATACAGAATTTCTTTCATAAGGAAAGAATGTGTTTTTACCTGTAGGTATCGGCAGTATGATGCAAGAAAGTCTAGAACAATGGTTGTCAATTTTTTATTTTATTTTTTTTTTTTTTTTAGAAAAACGCCCCCTTTCTATATTTCTGATGGTTTGGATACATTCCACATACTTCCAAAGGGATCTGCCCACCAATTTGGGAGTGTTAGAAGAGGCCAGGAGATCAAGCCTGTCAGCAGTTATTAGGTAATTATTCCAGTAATCTAGCAATCATTTTAGTAATCTGAGGCTCAGGTTTGCGATCAAATAAGGGTTTGTTCCCATGCTCTTCCAAAGCTGACAGTGTTAAATTGGCAGTGTAGATTAAGTTGTGGACAAGTCTGAAGGACTAGGAGATGAATTGGTCAACAAGTAGTTAGACACTAAACCATCTTGCAATCTTTTGTATAGTTAGGATTTTTTCTAAGATCTTTGTAATACTGTGTGTTGATAATGAAAGCCATAAATATATTTTTGAAGGTGAAATGTGGCAGACTAATGCTGACTGCCGAATGTGCTTGCTCTGAATTGTCAGAATCAAGAAAGACTGAAACACGATTTCTTGATTTGAATCTCCATCTGTGGATATTTATTATAAGTTCTAAAAATCTCTGTAGGATGCATATGGCAAATGAGTAATTTTTTGAACTTCCGCATTTTCTAATGTTCTGGGTTTTTTTTCTTTTTTTCTTCCCTATGTTTTAATGTTGTATTAAGGAGTATTTTTGCATTTAATAGATACTTGCAGATGTCTCGTACAAATTGAGAACACATTATTAATTTAAGGATGGAAATCCTTAGAAAACCAGAAAATTGAAGTGAAATCTTAATGTCTGAAATAGAGAAATTGATAACATTTCCCAAGCTACCTTGCATCTACTTTTATAAAGCTTCTGTCGTGTCTTAAAAAATGACAATGACAACGTGTTGCAAGATACTTTTTTAATATGTGAGTCACTAATGTTTTTTGATTTTGTGCTATAATTTTATCAGTGTAAAGACAGCTTATTGAAATCAGCAATACTTATTTCTCATATCTGTAAGTGTCTGCAAACCTTCAGAAAATTTTGAGTGTTATTACTGCCTTGAAGTGTTGTGACTTTTAGGCCAATCCTAAATCATAAAGACACCGAACTGTATCGATAGGCTTTGTATCAGTCCCTGAAGAAAAAGATGAATGCTTGTCAGTCTTCTACCTTTTTGATGAGGTATTTCCATCATCCAGAGTTGCCACAGTGACTTTATAATGATCTGAGGGGGGAGGGAATGGTCGTACTTTCCTAAAAGAAGGCTAGAGTATCTATGAAGATAGTGGAATTAATTTTATTTGGAGAGATGCGTACAAACTGTCAAAGTTAAGAAAATTCATTGCAGGTACCACAGCATACATATTGGGGGATTTTAGCTGGATTTTGGTTTTCCCTTGTGAACTTCAGAATATTTAGCCTCAGATTCGCTTTTATTTTCTGCACACCTAGGAAGTTAATTGGGGCCATTTCACTTCCGGCAGTAGGATTCAAGTGGCCCTTATTAAGCACGAGGAAGCTCTTTAGAGCTCCATTAATGCTTACTTAAAACCCTGCCAGAATGGTACTTTGCAGCTACTCCTTTTGCAGACATTACAAGCTTCCTTTAAAGTTTACTGGAACCAATGAGCCTTTTAAACATTAATATTTAAAATACTAATGTATTTTAAATTTAGAATGGAATTTGCTGATGTCTGCTACACTGATGGGTAAGAGAATCATCTGTAATTGAGAATGGAGACGGGAGAAAAAACGTTGTGACATACTGAAGTGGTCAGCCTTTGAATCTGTTGGGTATTAGAGCAAATCTTCCCGTTCCACAGTAGCACCCCTCTTGGAGCCAGAAGCTTTTTCAGATCAGGAGGTTCCGTAGTGCCTTGATCTACTGGATGCTCTTCTTCGTGGTGGTGGATGCAGGAACCTACAGGTTCTGTAGGGGTTAAAGTCTTAGCTTTTTGCTTGCTCCCAGTGTTCTTCCTTGCCTTCTCTTAAATGTTCATACAGCTGTACAAAATAGTTTTAAAATGCTACCACATTAATTTATACTCATTTATTGACATTTTTGCTCTTGCCTTGAATTCCGTACACCAGGAAACAAGCTCTAACATAATAGAATAAATTTTTTGTTTTGTGTTTTAAAGGACTACACAAAGCAGGCATAACGGTTCTTGCCTTCAGCATCAGTCTTAATCCAAATATAGGGTCTTCAAAATGAAGACCAATGTATACAGTTGTATTATTTCTTTTCCCAATGTTAAAAATATAAGCTCAAATAGTTTAAAATGTTAAAAATGTAGGTATTCATTTAAAAATATCTTTGCTTCAAAGGTAATATTTAAGAATATAATTACGTTTTTCTGATGAGCATTCATCTCGGGGGACACAGGAACAGTACTGCTTTATGGAGAGCCACATTAACAACAATAATGAAAGAAATACAAAAGAAAACAACATTCTGATTTAGGACTCACTTTTCACTTTCCTTTCTGTGAAGTAAGTGGCATGCTGGTTCCCACTTACGCTTGTATTTGGTTTTGGAAGGATATCAGATTGAAGTCTAATATGCACCTCTGCTCAAATGCAGCTTAGATGGCTGCATGACTGTTAATTGATAGAAAAACTGACTGCCTAAAAGGATGGAAGTGCTTTATGCTGCAGTTCAGAAGCCCCTTCTGGCCAGCAGTAGTAACAGAGTGCTAACAGTCACTCTTAAGAAGAAAGAAAGACTAAATCACTTTTCAAATATAATAAATGCTACAGAAAGAATTGAGTGGGGCGTGGGCTTCACAGTTAGACACAGCGATGTGTTGACAAGTTTATTTTCATCCTTGCTTAGTAGCAAAATGCTAAATATATTCTTCTTTGGTTACATTAAAGTATGTTTCCTTCCAACTTTGTCCTTGGGTTGACATGTGTTTGTTTTATTTTTAGCGCTTGAAAACCAGCACAGTAATATCCCTATAGGGTGCAGTGGAATCATTGGAGTATAGCATGAGAAAATGAAATCAGATTCTTAATACTGAATTCATGCAGGCAAAGAGGCAAAGATCTAGATACTGTTTATGAACACAGAAAAGAGTGGACTGACAGGGCAGAAGATTGTGAGATTTGATAGGGAAATTACTCTTATTTGCTTGCTTAGAATGGACTTTTCTTGAAAAGTATAGAATAGAGCTATGTGATGGAAGTCTGCATTTTCTTTGCTTTTGTGGGTGGTTGTCATGTGTTCAGTGGTCATTGAACATTAAATTTCTGTGAATTTGTTATATTGTTTTATCTTTCCAAGCTCATCTTGGTGGGGTGGGGGGGTGGGAGAAATGTGCTAAACCACTTTATATGAATTATTGATGGAAGAGATCTGAAAGATGTGCAATTTATTCACCCAGGAAAAACCACCCTTTTTTATTATGTTTCATTTCATGTGGCTTTTTGGAGGGATAGAATATTATCCTAACTTTTTATCTTTATGTCAACCTGAAGTCTTTGAAAAACTAGAAATTACTAGTGAGCATTAACAATTAGGCATTAATTTGAATAAAAGATTTTTTGCTTAAAAATGAACAAGAGTGATGTGAGAACATGACTTTGGTACATTTTGTACCATTTTAAAAATGGAAGCATCTTCTGTAAAGAATGCTTCTGAGGATGGAGAGGATATATTCAGCAAGTAAAATAAAGCGTTACTGCATGACGAGTCAGGAATCAGTGCTGTTTTGGACTGTTGCAAGATCTTTAGTAGAGTTGGGAATCTTGTAGGATATTGACGCAGAGCAGCATCCACAAGTGAAGAAATAGAAGAAAAGTGAGGGAACTATATAGAGTTAGATATGAAATTCTGGACACCAGTTGAGAAATGATGCAGTTAATGACCCCAAGCAGTGGGTTAAAAAAGCCTATATATTACTTTCCTCTGTTGCCTCTGGGTATGAAGAGAAAATGAAAGGACATTGTGGCCTTTCTGCCAAAAGCAACACTCAGGAATACAAACACATATAGGAAGCAAGTATTTTATATTTTCTGAGAAAATGAAATAAAATTTATGAGAAATGAAAAGAAAAAAGAAGATATATTCTTGTGAGTAGGTGTTTGGGAATGTCTGATGCAGATAGTCAGCACACCATTTAGTTTCATTGATAAAGAAGAAATATCTCGCAGCTAGTTGTGGGACATGCATGCATAACGCTGTTCCAGCTGTTTGAGGATAACAGATTAATGGTCCAGTTGAGGCTGATTCTCTGCAACAGCTGGAAGTAAGAAAATTGGAACAGTAAGACAATCAAGACAGCGTGAGGAGGCACAGGGAAAAGTTGTCTGTGGGAGGAGACTTCAGGAGAGATGTCCAGGTTTCACTACCAATTCTGTGCTTCCACAGGAAATTGTGTCTCAGTTGCACTGAGTTTCCTCCTATAATTTCCCACTGTTTCAAAGTCCTTGAATTCATCTCTTCCTCAGTTTTGGAAGATGTACCTGTCCAATCGTGGCCCAAGTAGAGGCCTTAATCCTTGGTGGGTTGTTTTTTTTTGTTTGGTCGTTTTTTGTTTCATTTATGTGGAGTGAGATTTTCATGCTGAGCAACTTGGACAGGATTCATCTCACCAACGTTTATACATCCGCAGTCCAGATACCTGCAGCTGCCTACACTGACTATATGTAGGCTGTCTGTGAAGGCACCCCAGAGAAACCAGCTCAAAGTCTACATTGTAGGGGTCTACATTTATACAGATGAATCCACTGTTGTGTCTTTATATCTGAGGAATAAATGTGCTTGCAATGTCATCTGTGGGATTTCATTGTAGTGTGTTTCCCTACTGGTTTGTATGAAAGGGAGAACCATACTTCTTATGAACCGGGGAAAATGGCAACAAACTGTGGTAGAGCTATCGAATTTTCAGAGCCTTATTTCTTTGTACTCATGGTGCAAATATGCACATTTGTTTGATTTTCTACTTCACTTGAATGGGCAAGCAAGAGAGACATTCTCTGTGGCTCAGAGAAAACATCTGCTCTTACAATTCGTAAACTAAGCGGAGAGGAATTAAGAGGAAATGTCTTTTACGTACATTGTAGCCATTGCACATTCTGCTCCCAGCTTCATTCTACCTGTATATGATTCCTGAAGGATGGCATTACAGCTAGTAGGTCTACAACCACCTTATGTGAATATATCCTTCTCCATCTCACTAGAATCTGGCTCTCCGCAATACTTTGTCTTTGTCGGACAGCTGTGACAGCAGCGGTGCAGTCGGTCTTGTCTGGCCCATGCAGTGGGCCTGACTGCTGTAAAACTGACACAAAAGAATGGAGTGCAGTTGATTTCCCAGAGTTTTCTCCAGTTTTTTTTCTGTGGGGAGAAATAACCCATTTGAACAAAAGAAATTTGCAAACGTTTTATTGTCAGATGGCCTCCGTGATCCACAGTCCACCCTTATTAAAATGTACTGAGCTGTCTGATCAGACCAGTCTTTTCTTAATGAAAAAGAAAAATAATATGACAAAGAAAAGTCATCTTGTGAAACGATGTCAGAAAACAATTTCTCATTGATATAAATTGACATCGTAAAAGAAAACAACCAAATTTAAGAAATGTGAATGATTTCAGAATACTACAGAAAAAAGTTATCCCAGAAAGGAAGTAACGTTTCTCTTTCCATCACTTCACTTAAGATTTCATTTGGTTTAAAAATTGCTCTATAAGATTGTAATCCTGGCCTCACGGAAACCAAATAGGTTTGATTTCAAAACCTGAATGTCATTGGTCTAAGGCTGGAAGAGAATCATAACCATTTTTCTTATAGCAATTTATGAACTATTCATCTTCTTTAGCTTACTTCTCTGCTACTATTTTATGTTATTGTGGTCTTGACCTCTTAATTCTACATTTGGAGAAATCATTGTGCTGGTTACAGTACCTCATGTCTCTGGTATAACTCTTTCCCAGTCACTGAGTCATTTTCTGTTTTTAGGTTTTACTTCTCTTTAGCTTATTGTTATGACTAAATCCTACTGACTTTCTTCCCACGGCTCTTGTCACACTATATGTAAAGTGGGAAATAATGCATTCTTTTCTTATAACATGTATCATGCCTTTCTCCTTTTGCCCAAACCACAGGGAGAAAGTACCTAGAAAGGGTTAAGAAAGAGATCTAAAAAGTGCTAGGGATAGGCTAAATGGGAAGGAGCTGCTGCTGCAGCATGTCTTTCCCTGGTGTACAGTGCTGCCTGAAACTGTATCAGCTGTCAATTATTGATAGAAAAATCTGTTTCCAGAGGGCTGACTCTTCAGATAGTTTCAGCAATGCAACACTAATGGTAAGTGATTTCATTTTGCTACTTCTACTACAGAATTATTTTAAATCTGTTTCCATATCAGTGGGAGGTCCTGGTATGACTGTTTATTCTGCAGTATGTAATCTTGTCAGTTAAATCCATGATAAATAAACATTTTGCACTCTTATCAGTAATTTGTATGTAGAAGAATTTGGTATATCATCCTGCCACATGCTGCTGCTAAGTGGTTTTTGTTTTGTTTTGTTTTTTCACCATTGCTCTCTATTGCAGACTATGTTAATTGAAATCCATTACCTTCAGTTTGAATGCTTATGCATTCTGTCCACCACATATGTTTTGGAATGAGTTCTTTTTCCAGGATTCTTGTGCCTTTTCTCCATCCTTGAGCTCGCAGTTTATCTTTCCTTATAATAAAGAGAACTAGATGCAGGAGCATCTTCTGAAGTCTTGATCCATTAGTTAGACAAAATATGCTTCTGGAGAACAGCATGAAGCTTTTTCTGTGGTGATATATCTATATATTGCCTGCACAGTAATCCCTGTTTCTGACCCTGTGCATCCTACATGAGCTATGAAATATGAAGCACTGCCTCTAGACAGCCAAGCACTTCCGAAAGTGATACCTGAAGCTTATAATCTTTGTCGAGAAAGAGAGAAATTCAGAGTCAACTCAGTCATTTTTAGCTGTAATTTCTACTGTACTGAAGGTTCGATTTAAATGGACTGTGGTTTTGACATGGATGAGACATGGGTTGGTCTTGTTACCAAAGAAGTCTGTGTCTTAATTAGATTCCTGAATTGTGCCACCAGCAGGGCTGTTCTGGAACTGAAACACTATGATGTATAAAGTCCACAAAAGTCAATAGAAACGTCTATATTTACTTCACTGGGCTACAGAGAAGATCCTGTTACATGTGGCTTGATCTCATTTACACAATAGACTTTAGACAAATTTTGCACTTTGTATAGAGTTCTTCTGAATGATGGAACTAGGAAATTTCCTAGAGAAAAGCTCTTTCTTCCTTCGAGCAATCAAAGGAGCATAATAAATTGGGAAGAAGTTTCATATTTGTGAAATAATATTCAGAGTCCTGGATCAATAACCAACTATGAATCCCAGTTTATTCTCCATTTCTTTCTGTTTGGATTATCAAATCATTCTCATTTGTACTAACACTTTGTATTAAACGTACTGAAAGATTTATTCTTCTGGTTAATAGGTGTGTTGTAACTTTTCCGTACCTTTGTATTTATAAATGGATTTAGCTCAGTTTGGTGCATTTCTTTTTTTCTTATCTGTAGTCATGAAGTAAATATAATACTCCCTGGCTACAAAAAATTCTTCCATAATATGAAGGGTGTGATATGTCTGAGAGAGTCAGAAGCACAAAACTAAACATTATACTTTTCAGCCTAAGATAATATGATGATTAAAAAAAAGTGTGTGGATCACTTCTCAATCATGTTTTATTTTGGGTGGTGGTGGTGTATGTTGCTATAACATAAGAAGAAATTAAGGTACTTGTTTCTTTTGAATATTTGAAAACCAGTTAACTTTGCAGCCAGCATGTATTTGACTGTATAAGTTTATGCCTTTCTGCTTCATTAAGAATGCACCTTTAAAAAATGTAAGATTAAAGCAATGAAAAATCAAATTGAGCCCTGCTAAATGAATTGAATATCCCACCCTGCTAAATGAATTGAATATCCCACTGCTCTAGCCACTGGCTGAGGACTTTTATTTCAGTACATTTCTCAAGCGTAGCTCTTAACCAACACAGAATTACTTTTTTTTTTAAAAAAAAAAAACAACCCCAAACAAACACACACTCCAGAGCCAATTGCTTTTAAGTGTTGCTTTTTGGGAGCTGACCAAGATGGATGAGGACAGGGCTAACTGTGATATTGTTCCAAACTTGGAACTGTGCTGCTGCTGTGATTAAAGTCATGAAGGCAAACAGGCATGCTTAGGGCAGTTATCTCCTCAGATTTTGGAGTTATTTTAAACTGCATTAAAAGCTATGGTGCCATTGTCAGTATGGTCTCTGTACCTCAGAGGCAATGTATGATTACACAATAAATAAACTGTTCAATACTACAGGGTTGCATCAGTAATGCTGTACTTAGCATTCAGAAGGTACATTATTCTGATCCTCTGAGTTCAAGCACATCCTGGAAAATTACTTTTTGGTAGGCTATTCTCAGGCTTTGTTCTTTTAAGCAAAAATTAAAGCTAGTGCGTATAAAATGTGATGCACTTCAT